>NC_136975.1:6674185-7039185 GCF_032717465.1 Coenobita brevimanus | reverse complement strand
CCACTTTGTTCCGATGCTGTCTGTTTTCCTGCTTTAATTTCTCTTCCCTCTGGCTAACGGTTCTATATCGCTACGCAGGTCATTGGTCAACGAACATGATCTTTTTTTCATTCCTGATACCTCCAAACGATTTTCCTGATTTTAGGAGAACTCTGGATATTAGATATATTCATTGGCTCATTTACCAAGGCGAGAGTTATCTAAACTGAACAAAATCGTCTTGAACAGCAAAAAATATAATAAAAGGCCATATCCTACGAAAAGGATTTTTTTTTTTTTTTTAAGAAAACGAACAAAGGAAGGAAAAACAAATTTAAATAATAATCCATACATCAGATTATATGTGTCCTCCATTCACAAAAAATCTGTAACAGTTGGACTTGAACAGCCGTAGATTAAAATTGGGGGGAGGGGGGGGAACTATTTAGAGGAAGCGAGTTCCAAAGAGATGCAGTTCGGGGAATGAAAGAATTCTGATAGGCAGAAGTTCTGCAATATGGCAGTGTGGCATGGAGGAAGGTGTGGAAAGGTGACACAGTGGATGCAATTTTGTCCTAGCATTTGCAATAAAAGTATCTGTAAAATAATGCAAGGGAGGCAACATTCCTTCTTACTTGTAGGGCATTTGTAATCCCAGGGTTAATGATGACTCTTACATCTTTATTCTGAATGTTGTCCAGTTGTTTAGTACAACCGTTCCACAAATACAAAAGAGAATTTTGGGTAATGAGGAAGTGGGCATGTAAGTTAGCGGGGCGGCACCTGCAGGTAATGGCCGCCACCAGGATCATTAACCTCGATAATTACCAGTTCAACCCACCAGAAACTCCCACCACAGAAAATATCCAGACCAAAAGAAAGGGAAAGGGAGAAAGTGGGAATGAAGAGAAGGACTGCTGGACGTAAGTATGAAGCTGAGATAATTAAGAGAAAAATTATAAGAATGAGGGAACGAAGGAATGTGCAGAAAAGTACTTTTCTTTGACGTCAGTAGATATGAATGAAGTAATGAAAAATACTTTGTGTTTGTCCCTCACTTTCTTCCAGAAATTACCACTTGGCCAAGAAACATACCAATTTTCTCTCATCGTAGGAATAATAGCCAGGAAGGGAGAGTGAGCAGCGGGAGAGGTAAAATATTAAGCGAACTTTTTTCCGTAACGACCGAGCATTTTTTTTCCTTAACAGAAGAGCTTTTATCCTTAACAGAAGAGCTGTTTTCCTTATCAGAAGAGCTTTTTTCCTTAACAAACGAATGACAGACGAGCATTTTTCCTTAACAAACGAGCCTTTTTTCCTTAACAGACTAGCTTTTTTCCTTAGAGGTGAGCATTTTTTCTTAGCAGGCCAGCATTTTTCCTTAACAGACGAGCATTATTCCTTAACAGAAGAGCTTTTTTCCTTAACAACGAGCATTTTTCCCTTAACACACGAGCTTTATTCCTTAACAGATGAGCTTCTTTCCTTAACAGGCGAGCTTTTTCCCTAAACAGACCAGCTTTTTTCCATAGCAGGCGAACATTTTTCTCTAACAGACGAGATTTTTACCTTAACAGAAGCGCATTTTTCCTTAACAGACGTGCTTTTTTCCCCTAACAAAAGAGTTTTTTCCCTTAACAAATGAGCACTTTTCCTTAAACGAGCTTTATTCCTTAAGAGGCGAACATTTTTTCATAACTGTTCGTAATCTGTGTGATCTGTACCCATGGATTTTACGAGCCTTTGTAAGATCATTCCACGGACGGTCTCTCACAGTCCAATCAGACCACTCTCTTCCCTACCCGTTAATTCTACTTTTGGGTCCAGAGGCTTCCCCTGAGTTGAGTTTAATGGTCTAGTAATGGCAAAGATTAGATAAGAGAGGCGTTATCGGACTAAGAAGTTGACAAGACTTCAAGACCCCTTCCTTTATCACACCTTACTGTTTTCTTCTGTTACATAAATCCTTCTAATATCCCCATTCTCTGCGTAAATAACATATAAAAAGATTACCTACTCATATCCTAAAAATAAAACGTTAAGGAAGAGGTTTTACAGAGCTTCCTTACCCAACGATAATGTCATTCTTAATAAATCTCATAAGTATCAGATGAATTTTCTGAGCTGGATTTCACAGTCTGATGACAGGGGAAATTTACTGAAAAATGGACGTTCCTCGGATTTTATGTGTTAACTTTCCAGCACCTCCCTATTATCACCCCCCCCCCCTTAACACAATCACTTAGAATATTATCTGACAGTGGCATGAGTGAGCTTACAAAAGACATGATCATGGAGAAAGCTTTAACTGAGAAAATTTTTACTTCCTGTCTTACGAAAGGTCTCCGCTAATAGAAGTAAAGGTCTCAAGGCGTCAATTACAATATAATCTTAAGATAGGTAATTATCGTATTGCAAGGATTTAATAACACCTTAACACCACCCAGCCTTCACTTTAACACTACCTAGCACCATTCCAGCAGTCGTCTAGCAATCATGTGTTAAGTCTTAGTGCTACTCATGCTTCACCCTTCATCATTCACATCATCCTAACAGACACACAGTAATACCTATACACCCTAACACACAATACCCCTAACACACTCTAACACTGACACCCCCTAACACTGAGACACTAACACTGACACACCAGTACACCCTAACCATGACACATTTACTCCGACACACCCCATTCCCAACACACCCTACTGTATATAATACTGCTCTAACCTTAATCCATCCTTCCCATAACACTCGCCCTAACACTAACACACTCTAACACAAATACGTTATAACACTAACGCTAACACACTAACTCTTACCCTCGCACATCCCAGTTTTAACACACACTAACCCTAACACACCCTAACACTGTTCTAACATTAATTCACCAGATTAATAACATACTAATCGTAACACATCCTAGCTCTAACACACCCTAACACATCCTAACACTAACTTATCCCAGCTCCTAATACAACTCAATGCACACTCTACCAACACTAACCCATTCACACTCACCTAACACGACCCTAACACACACCAACACACGTCATTACTAATTCTAACACATACACACTCACCTAACATCACTCTAACACACATTAACACACGCCATTACTAAAACATACACACTCACCTAACATCACTCTAAAACACACTAACACATGTCATTACTAATTCTAACACATACACACTCACCTAACATCACTCTAACACACACTAACACACGCCCGCACTCATCCTGACACATACATTCTCACCTAACACGACGCTAACGCACACTAACACACGCCATTACTAATTCTAATACATACACACTCACCTAACATCAGTCTAACACACACTAACAAACGCCAGCACTAATTTTAACACATACACACTCACCTAACACGACCCTGACACACACTAACACACACCAGCACTAATTCTAACACATACACACTCACCTAACATCACTCTAACACACACTAACACAAGCCAGCACTAATTCTGATACATACATTCTCACCTAACACCACCCTAACACACACTAACGCCAGCACTAACTCGATCAGCGCTTAAGCACTCTCCCTTCAGCACCTGCTCCGGGCCATCTCACAGCATCGTTTGCACCATAACCCTGTCCGTTCCGCTGCCACTTAACAATGCACCGCTGGATTTACGCTGGCTATAAACTTCCTGTAACGCCTCCATCACCACCACCACTACAATCACCACCACCACCACCACCACCATCACCGCTACCACTGCGCGTATTTCCAACACCACTAAAATCGCCACTACCATTCCAGCACTAACATTACCACCATCACTACCATCACCACCATTTTCACCACCAATTCCAGGACTACCATTACCACCACCACTGCTACCATCACCACTACCATTACTTCCATCAACACTACAGTCAATACCACCATC
This sequence comes from Coenobita brevimanus, assembly GCF_032717465.1. Classification (NCBI taxonomy): domain Eukaryota; kingdom Metazoa; phylum Arthropoda; class Malacostraca; order Decapoda; family Coenobitidae; genus Coenobita; species Coenobita brevimanus. The sequence goes on along the minus strand of NC_136975.1, from coordinate 7,035,282 downwards.
ATTCACAACCACCACCATTCACCACCACTACCACAACTATCACCACCTTCATCACCACCACCCTCGCCACGACCACCAGCCTCACTATTTCCATCTCTCTGACCACCACTATCGTCACCACCACCACAACAACCATCACTTCCACCTCAACCACCATCAATAATACCATCACCACTACTACCATCACCACCACCACTACTATCACCACCTCAACCATTATCACCACCATACTGTCTCTGCCACTACCATCATCACCGCTACCACTACCACCATTATCACCACCACCATCACCGCCACAATCTCCACCACACCATTCCCTTCCTTCACCCCATTTTACGATATTGTCCTTCCTGCTCTTCAGTACTCTTGTTACCGTTATCCGATGTGCGATATTACTCAGCTTATAAATATTCCTTTATACCCCTTCAGTACGGTGATGCTTGAGCGCGTATTCTCGTCGGATAAGGAGGCTTCCTAGCACCTCTTCCTTAGTGATTTATTTTCCAAACTACCCATTAATTTTCTCGTTTTTGCTTATAAGTTTTTAATGTCGACAGATTGCATGGATGACACAAGAATACAGTAATGGAGCCAACACAGGAATAAACTGGTAAGGAAGAGGTGTTGGTAAGCTTCCTACCCGCACGAGGATATCGCCCTTGGTGATGGAGGGGGATGCCTTCGTGTGGTGGCACAAATGTCCCCTTAAATCGCTCCCTGTCCCCGAAACAAGGGCTGTGAACCGCCTAGGGGCAATTTCAGACTGCAGTCCACCAAGTTCACGGTGCCAACAACAACAACAACTACAACTATTACTACTACTGCTACTACAACAATTACTACTACTACTGCTACTAATACTAATACTAACACTACAACAACAACTACTGGTACTAATACTAATACTATTACAACAAGAACTATTACTACTACTACTACAGATACATCTTTCATAATTTGTTCATATTATCGAAGATCGCATTCAACTTAAAAAGAGGACCGAGGTAATGAAGGTTTTAAAAATCTCCACTATGAACAATTCTGATAGTGACTTTCCTTCTACCCTTATCAGTATTACAGCATTGTTCATTAACCTTTTCTGTATGGTGGCGTCTTTTTCTGCTCTTGCTGCCATTAGACGATCTTTTCCAGCTTAGGGAATCATCATCATCATCATCATCATCATCATACAATTAATGACGATACAATTAACAAGGTAGAAGAAAGTACAGATGATTGACCGATACACAAGAAATGAAGATATTTAAATAGGCGGAAAAAATGATAAAGGAGATGATGGGTCAATGCATAAGGATATATTTAAGGAGCTGAAAAAATGCAAAAAAATATGGTGAGGGACGTGTCATAAATTTCAGTCTGGTTATTTCTGGACGATTTTATTCACATTAAGAGAAATTATTCCAAGGGAGGGAGTTCGATGCCTCCTTACTCTACGTATGGTTATATGGAAAAACATTGAATAAACCCGTCTGATGATGGTAAAAAAATAAGTCATCATCGTTGTGAAATGGTCGAAACTGGCTCAAAAGTAATCTAATTTAATTACCCGTTCTCTCTCTGTCTGTCTGTCTCTCTCTCTCTCTCTCTTAATGTCAACCAGTAGTGACCCTCGAAAAGTGATTCCCTCTCCTCCTTTCTTTTTAGCCACCCTGCCTGTCACCATCCGAATCACACTTTTTTTCTTTCCATTTTTTTACCACTTCTGTTACTAGCCAAGCCTCATTTTCAGACACTTTACTTTCAGTTTTTTTTTTTCTGCCACTCTCTAACCCTCCAAGCCTGATCAGGTAACGGTAGTGAGTTAATAAGGGGATGTCAATGAAGCAATGGGGACTCATTATAAAGTCAACACGAGGGAGGCTGACCTTGCTGGACGTATATGGGGTGAAGGGACTAGAACAGCTAGGGGAAAAATGAAAGTGTCTCTGCAACTTGGCCTAATAAGTTGTAACCACCTCCTACATATGTCGTCGTCCTAGTTTATGGGTAAAATGATTCGCTGTTTTTACATTCAGCTGAAAATATAAATAAAAAAGTAATATAAAGTTTACATTTTCCAAGAAATTGCTCCTTGTGGTCGTACATGATCCCAGTTGCCTTCTTATTCCAAACACGTATTTCATTTCTTACGTGTCCGACTTTGAGGTCCAGCAGTCTTCCAGCATGGCGCATATCTTCACATATCACCACGTTGGCACTAAATTCCACAGACTATAGTGAATATATGCTAGGCCCGTCTCATTCAGGACGGGTGCATTGGCATTAACTGGGGAGTTTTTATGGCATGTCAGTGGGTCTTGTGAATGATCAGTAAGGTTTGTTTTGAGGAAGTTCAGTTCATTATCCTGCTTACTACACAAGCCTCGCACTGAACTCGAGTTATTTTGGACAACAGACAACATCTCTAACTGCTCGGCCACCACCCACCCCAGATATAGACTCTGAATAAAAGACTTTCCCCATCACTGGACGAACTGGTAGGCTAATTGTATAATCAGGCTATACTATTTTCACCTTAACTTGGCCCAGATTCTCTCCTTTTAATGTTTATTTCAAGTAGCTCAGTGGCAGGGAAAGGCAATGCTAAGGCTGTAAAGGCTTCTCACAGCACTGCTTTTTGACCAGGATCATATTAAAGTGTTAATCTATTGTTACAACTCAGCATTGAAGATGGAGAGAGATGGCAATTTAGGCCAAGTTAGAGTAAAGAGAGTATACCACCCTTTGATTCAGGGGGCAAAGGGAAACTCTTAGCAGGTAAAGGACAATGCCTAGTTGCCCTGCCGGGAGAGTGGGCCAGCAGTAAACTCATCCACCTGTAATATTACGAGAGCGTTAGCCTTTGCAGCCAACGATATCTGTGTTCCATTTCGTGTTATGAGCCATCTGTGCTGAGGGGTATTCACGGGGAGTCAGGTTTCACAGAGAATCGTCAGTTTAATCCCAGTTTGCAGATCTTGACTCCTATTCCCGTCACTTAAGGAAGCTCCCTGACACCTTCTCCTAATTGATTTATTTTGTTTATTACACCTTATTATCCTAGTTTGTGTTACTTAAATCATTCAAGTATCACCTCCCTAACACCTAGTCCCAGGTGACTTATTTCGCCTATTACACCTTGCTGTTCTCTTCTGTGTTCCTTAAATCATTCTAATATCACCATACTCTTCATAAATAATCTACAAAACAATATTAGTCAGCCTTATCCAAAAATAAATAGGAAAGATGAGGTGTTGGGGAGCTTGCAGACAGATATATGAGGCTTGATTTATGAAGGAATACGTGAATAATGGACGGATTTACAAAGACGCCTATTTTATGCCTTAGCGTGTTCTTCCTATGTAATTGAAACGTAATGTCTTGCTTGTACACGTATGGTTAGTCTTTGATTTAAACCTCGGGAATTTCAGGCTTGTTGTGGACTGAAGTGTACAGCCGTAGTATCGTGTATTGTACTGAAAAAGATTACAGTAGCCAAATGCCTGCACAGCACGTTATCATGAATCGTAAATCTGTCTGCCAATCCTCGTCATGAATCATAAATCTGTCTGCTGGTCCTGGCCATGAATCATAAATCTGTCTACCAATCCTAGCCATGAATCATAAATATGTCTACCAAATCTCGTCATGAGTCATAAATCTGTCTACCAGTCCAAGCCATGAATCATAAATCTGTTTACCAATCCTCGTCATGAATCACACATCTGTCTACAAGTCCTCCCCATGAATCATAAATCTGTCTACCAATCGTCGTTAAAATCTTAAATTTGCCAATCAGACATAGGTGGTTCCAACATTTAACCTCATCTTATTCATTTTAATCTCCATTGTTTTATCTTAATCAGGCTACCACGAACCAGTTTTATTCAGCGATATTCTTGACCTATAGTAGTGGAGGAATTAACAACGGCTTTATCTAACCCCTCTAACTATATGTCTCCCACAAAGCGAATGGAATCGTTTGGTGATGCTAAGAATACGGTAGAAACGCCTCCACAGAGCTGAAAAAGTTGTTATTATGTGGAAAGATATGTCTAGTTCAGTCATGACTCTGTATTGAAAAGAATTAATTTGCTACAAACGTTAAATATCATAGTTATTGGTGTCATTTACTTTGTTTATCCCTATCTTTATTTTTTATTAAAATTCGCTGCTAACAATTACCTTTGCGTATTTCTCGTTTAAACAAACATGGCGCACGGAGGGTAATGAAAATTATAAAAACAATTCAGGAATATTGGTGTTGCTTCTAATATCGAGTGACAGTATCGGATATTGCACGAAATAATCTACCCCACAAAAGGCACTGTCGATGGCAACATATGAAGTGGTGTTATAAATCTCATTGTATCCAATTTACTTTAATAAGCTTGCCTCCAAATTTTCCATCCAGTGACCAAGCCAGAATGCAGACTAATGCTATGGAAATTTGTGCAAAAAATTCTAATACGGTAGTCAGTGTGCTTAAGGAAATATTTTAATGCTCTTAGACCCCCAGGACACTCACAGCTGAATCTAATCGTCTGACGTTGGCTGGAATAGAATGCTAGAGTTGTCCAAATCACGAAGGGTCTCTTGTAGAAGAAATGCAGGACAAAAAGCATAGCAATCCAACGACAGCATTTTCATAGGCTTCACGTTCATAAGTCAACGAATTTCACAATGCTCATTTAGCCTTTCTGCCTTTATGGACGCATTTCAGTTACATTACTAAGGTTACTAAATGTTGTGTTACCCTCAGCTGACATTACAGTGCCTAACAGGTCAAATGGCTCCTTGTTACCTAGGAAAAAATTAAGTAAGTTTGATGGTAAATACAAACCCAACCAATAAGCAACTGGTGTTCAAGTAGGTTAAGGTGCTTCTGCAGGATGTGGCCCTTGCGGAACTAGGGGTGAATGTGAGAAATTGAGCACATATTGTCCTAAAATGTGTGAAGTGCGTAGCCTAGCCCAGAGCCTTACGCTGTTGATGGAGCAATATAGGACTGGATGACAGGTAAGTTAATATCAACAATAATTCAGTGGTGTAAATACAGATAATATGAATTTTAACTTTAGCAAGAGCACCTCTGTCAGACGTCATATCTCAGTACAGTATGTGTGAAAGCGTGTTCTGCTTGATGTGGTGTGCATTAGCAAAAGTTCTGTTCTGTCTGATCACTTTGCATATGTACCCAAAAGCCACCGAGTTACGGTCACTGTAAAATATGAATGCTGGCAGTCAGTGTTCATTATGTATGATTACAAACCACAGTGCTTTGTGTGTCGACCAGTCACTACACAATAAATGTAAACATAGCCACTGAATACATCCAGCTGATAAAAGATGGAAATATCAAGACAGTGTAATTTTTTTCTTTAATGTGTTACGTTGTTAAGTTATACCCCACTAGGATTATTAGGCAAGAAATGTCATGAAATAATTACTGGGAAGGGAATAAGTGAAATTCTCCAGCTACCAAAAAACGATCAGCGTGATTTGTACACCGGGTCTAGATTAAGTAACTGAACACGTATCTGTTTCCAAATGGCTGTAACGAGTAGTTGGTGTTTTAAGTACAGAATCACTAGCCAGAACATTTCCGGGAATCTATATTACATGCTGCACTGCCAGACGTTTACCCTGTAATGAATAAATCATCAAACAATAGCAAAAGTAAGCTTTAAAACACGACATTATACTCGATGGGCTACAGCATCCCAATAAGACAATTTAATCACTGCATTTAGTGAGTAATGGTGTTTAACTTTCAAAGGCTGTACGCTGTCTCGCTGGGGATGTGGTGTAACTGCTTCACAGGTGTGTGGTTAATAAAGCCTTGTGATCAGATTACCTGTAATGTGATTAAATGATTTACAACATCAGGAGTGACAAGAATTTGCCAGTGGACGATTCGTGGGAGTCGCTTTATTTATCCTTGTTTTCGAATTCATTCCATAACGACAGAAAACAGCAACAGGGTTTAAATTATTATATACAAACTCACTTTGTGTCAAGTAGAGTTAAATTTGAGAGGACGCACATAAATGCTTCAGTAAAAAAAAAAATAATAATAATTTACTAACATTTACATCAGTGCAGCTGTGTTTAAAGTTTTACTGAAAAGTTTTAAACACTTAAACAAAATGGCTTACCACAGGAATTTCCTTTACCACTTCAGACAAGAGTCCCGTGCGTTAAAGCCATTGCTATACCAGTAAACAGTGGTATTTATTTTCCCAGCCGACAGCCAGGAAGATTGCTACTGTCTGTAAGATGTAAGACTCCCTAATTAAGATTCTCGTTGCTACTCTTTTTGCACTGCAGTTGTTTTAGATCCCCAAAGTTGATCCTTACTTTAAATCAGAACCCTCAATGTCACAATACAGGAAATCTTATATTATACATTTTCATATTAATTTGGCCCAGCTTTTCGTCCTCGTGCAGCTCATTTCACGTAGCTCAGTGGAAGAAAAAGACAATACTTTGCCTCAACATCCTTTCCAGAGCATTTGTCCGTGTCTAATTATATTCTACTGTTAAATCTGTTATATGAAAGATGGAAAGATGACGATTTCAGACTGAGTTAAAATTAAGGACTGAAGGCTGTATATAAGATGATTACTAGCCTTGATTATCCATAGGACTCTCTCTCACTGTCAATATTGCACTGTCAACATGCCACTGGGTGTGATTAATGAGAAACCTGGCCCTGAATGGAGATCGTACTGGAGAAAATAAACTAATCAGGGTTTACGTCATTTCTAAGGTCTCGCATACTAACTCCTTCATGAAGTTGGCGTCTTTTAAGTATACTCTTTTAACATCTTTGCTGTTTTATTTAACTTATAAAGGAGTTTTCATAATGAGGGGGACCGTGATAAGTAGATGATGACAACAACAACAACAACGGCGACTACGACGACGAACGGCGACGACGACGACGACGATGACGACGACAACGACGACGACGACGACAACGATGACGACAACGATGACGACGACTACTTCGATGACTAAAACGACTTCGAAGATGAGAAGGATGAATTATAACTCCTCGAATTCTCAAAGTATCTTTTAAATTCAATGAAAATAGTCTGAATGCAGCATGAATACCTATGCAGAAAGTTGAAGTCTGTAATCTAACTCTGAAATACAAATTCGTTTTAAAAATGCACGATCCTTCAAGACGATGGAATACAAGGCTTCGGGTTGAGGGTTCATCTTTTTTTTAGGTTTCGTAACAAGTCTTCATCAGCGATCTGTTCAACGTTTTACTGTTCAATATCCTTTTTGTATGCAACTGGTGTTTACTGTGTCCATATTAATGTAAGACAAATGAACTCCCTCTAGCTAGTAAAAGTATATCCTGAGTTAAATACAAGCGTCTGAAAGCACCAAGATTGAAATTAAAATAAAAAATGAAAAGACGCCATCTCTGTGTAGGTTTAAATGTAAAAGTTTATAAAAGAAGTATATATACAATTGACGACCGCCATTCCCTGCTTGATATATGACGGAAATACTTAACAAAGAATAAATAAAAGCTCAACTTGTATAATTTCCAGTATTAAAGTGGTACGGTAGTGGATGAAGCGAATTATAAAGCAGTCTGTAGGTGTGACACACTGAATGGCATGGAATTAATCAGAATATAAGCCATGTTCGGTACAATAGATGTATGTTTTACTCCTCGGTTCACCTGTCCTACATAAAGGTGAAAAATGCTATTGGCTCAAACTGGTGCTATGCTGTTTTTACTCTAACTTGGCCTAGATATTTTCCCCTTTTGCAGCTTATTTCACCTAACTCAGTGACAGAATAATACAATACTGTGGTTCTACGTCCTTTAAACAGCACTTCTTCGTGACTAGGACCAAATTCTAATATCAATCAATTGTTGCAACTCAGCATTCATGAGGGAGCGATGGTAATTTTAGGCGAAGTTCGAGTAAAAATGTGCATAGTGCTTTCATGGTTAGGAAATCTTTATCATTATTATTCCTACTTACGCCAGACGATTTTATTAAGCTGAGAGAGAAGCAAAGGAGCCTGAGTAATAATATAGCATTCATTAACCCTTTCATGGAAGGAATAACTCTAGTAATCCGTGCATGGTAACTCTAGACGACTTTATTCAGGCAAGGATGAATCACATGAGACTGGGAATATTAATAACGTCACCCTCAACCCTCTCACGGTAGGGGTAACTCCAGTATTCTTTTCCAGGTAACGCAAGATGACTTTATACACCTGGAAATAAAGTTACGGTGCCTAAGTGTGTTAGTTACGTATTCCCACCTGCTAAGAGAGGCTGATATTCGTGTGATGTCTGAACTGAGAGAGAGAGAGAGAGAGAGAGGAACAGCACTGGACTGATCTCGTTAGTGCCTGTCACCTGGGGATGTAAGGTGGGGCTGTGTAGGCTAATGAACCTTCAGGAATACTAGTGACTTTCCTGCTGGTGTGTTGTCATATGGGTGATTTCAAATTCAGGAGGGAATATTGTGTTACCTACTTCTTTAATCTCGTTGGGAAAAAAATATATAAATATGGTAGCACGAAAAAAGTAGTCCAAAGTTGATACATCTACTGTACATATTTAAGTCTATAGCAGTCTGTCGCCTATCTTCCCATTAGTGTGTGTGTGGGGGGGGGGGTACGTATGAATGAATGTATGTGCGAATCCACTCCCTTCTTGCCAAATCAGAAGTGCTTGGACCCGGAGCTAGGCATGTACTGTACTTCCGAGATTTAAAGGTGGAGTGCTCCCCTAAATAAAAAGAGAAAAACCTGAAGAACACTTACCCACCAACACACAATTTTCTGAGATGAATTTCCCTCACACACATATTTTGTTTTACTGTGCAACTGAGTTATGGGAAATGTGCTGTAAATGTACGTAACTCTCCTCCTAGCTAAGATGAACGAACTGTAGATTACTGTAGTGTAGCCTCAAGCCCATGTGTGTTGATGGAAGTATTTTTGTATTGGCTGTTCGTCTCTCTCTCTCTCTCTCTCTCTCTCTCTCTCTCTCTCTCTCTCTCTCTCTCTCTCTCTCTCTCTCTCTCTCTCTCTCTCAAAAGTTAAAAGCTGCACAGTTAGTCCTATCTAAAGAAAGTCAAATACCAAGCTAAACACGTGTCCAGGACAATACACTCTACATTAAAATAAAAAAATCTTTACCCTCCTCGGCAACGCTAGGCTGCTTAGTGTGGAACTGAGGGAGATGATGAATACCGGCGGTGACTAGAACTGGTAAACTAAGGGTCGTTAAAAAGGGAGGCAGGTAGTAGAGTAAATCAGTGGAGAATATTATGCTGGGTGATTATTAAGTGAAAGGTTTGTGGTTGGTGGATGGGTGGATGATGGATGTAGGTGGGTGGGTGGCCTGAGAGGGAGTTTATAAATCTGGCAACATAATATTCAACATCTTTTGTTCGGAATCTGAGAGGAAATGAAATCGGCAGCAGTGAAGTAACGGAGGATATAATATATATTCATAGTGGCGTGTGTTTGGCATTATCCTTCTAAGATCAAGACAGCTCTGGTATTTTATGCAGTAAACACAAGATAATTATATTCTACTGATGTTGAATATGGAAGTCTGAGAGCGTAAATTGTATCACTACTGCCATGTCAAGTAGCGGATAACGCTAGTATTCTATCACTTTCGTTGTCTTCCCTGCATTCTCTCTCACTTTTCTTATATGCGTGTCATTGGCTTAACCCGAATCGATCTGTACTGACCTAACTGAATCTGATATACTGTATATGAAGTGCCCTAAAGGATCTGAGGCAAAATGAATACAGTATAGAAGGATCGACTAGATTCGGGCTGAATATCAAAGTTATCAAAACTTGGATAAGAATGGAACAGTAAAGTATGAACCTATGAGCTTCGCGACTATGGGTGATAGGATACAAGCAGTACGTTATGTATCCTCCCCATCAAATCCCACGTGCAGCACCTGGGCTATGATGGATTAAATAACTGCTTCCCTAACAGATTTGATTTCAGAAAGGTGAAAACTAGCATTATTTGTCGTAAACTTACTTAAATGGAATTTAATTGACAAATATGAACAAAATTTATCTGACGGGGGTTTGAACGAGGCTGCAATGACCCACCATGGCTGCAATGGACCTAAGCTGATTTAGTTGGGTCTGGACGCTAAGTGGTCTAAATGGACGTTAAAGTGACTTACTTTGTTAAAAATGTTCAGGCAAAACTCTCCATTTTCTTTGTTTGACTTAATCCCACTATACACAATACAGGGATTTTACGATGCTGCTTTTTCCACTTCGCTAAGATATTTATCGTGGTGCGGGGACGGCTCATTTAGCGTTATCAATGTCTATCCTGCACAATTTATTCATTTCCTACACCCACTGACACATTCACATCCATACCAGCAGAGTGAGCCGTCCCTGCAACATATAAAATATCCCAGGTGAATTTCTAGGCTATTTCCGGATCGCCCTGCATATTGTATAATAATGCGAGTCCATAACAACGTATAATGAACTGCTGTACTCACTCTATGCGACGGTGTATGTGGACTTGCTCTCGGGTGATGTCTAACTCGTGCACAGAATCCAGAGTAAAAAATTTGGGCTGTTTTTCACATGCTGTATCCACGTTCGACGGTTTAGCCACGTGTTTAACATCGCCATTTTGATAAACATTACTGATTATCAATTTCCTGCTTGTTTTATGTCTCATTCCTCTGGGGTATGGTGCATCTGTCAAAGTACGGGGTATAATTTGCGGTGACACTGTTTCCCTAATATGTTGGAATATAATTTTGATTGACTGTACTACCGTTACTTGTAAAATACGGCAACGTCCGCGCACTTCACACTCCGCCAAAGTCCGGGAAACACTGACTTGTTTGGCCATCCCGCAGCCTCTCTTGTGGGACGACCCATCTCTCAGCTTCAGTGATTCGAGTACCTATGAATCACTGACGTCTAAATCGGCAGTGTTACTATTAAACTCCCCCAGAATTGCAATATGTTTTCTCACAATGAACACGGAAAGCATTATATACAGTAATGTTAAGTCTGTGTTCAAGAGATATTTCTCCAATAGTAGTTATGGTTTATTTTCAAGAATTTACTGCCATATAGTTCATTCTGTGCAGTCAGTTACAGAATGAACAGCCCTAGCCCACCCCCGAGATGTGTAGTGGAACTCGTGGCCCATTATTTCAGTTAACAGATCATCTCACACAGCAGGATGGGGGTGAGGCGTGGTGTCGAAGGAGATAGGGGTGGGGCGTGGTGTCGAGGGAGATAGGAGTGAGGCGTGGTGTGGAGCGAGATAGGGGTGAGGCGTGGTGTGGAGGGAGATAGGGGTGAGGCGTGGTGTGGAGGGAGATGGGGGTAAGGCGTGACATGGAGGGAGATGGTGGTGGTAGTTTACTTCCATCACTACCAACCAGTGCCTCGGATTAGGTTTCGCTTCATGCCCAATTAATAACGTAAAAATAATAGCGTAGGCATGTTGCCGTTATGCATTAGGTTTAAAATACTAATACCATCAATGGTTGACTCTGTAATATTACAGTCTTATATGCAGGTAGTTTCACCTCTATACATATATCACAAGAATAATTACGTCTGGCTATGTAAGATTTTCCTTAGGCTTCCCTCTTTTCTGACAACGCACACATGAATTCACTCGATGATATGTGTCCACTTCAAATATGTAATGTTAAAATATGCCTTATCCATCACGGTAAGTCTTGCAGTACTTCATCAGTCCGAATTCACACCTCACTTAGTTTGATGAACGTTATGATTTTGTTGGCTTTTCCGCTCATGAGTGTGTTAGGTTGCTATGCTCATCCTATATTAGCTGTGCGGGAAACGAAACTTGACCCGAAGCAGTGGTTCGAGCTGATGGAGGCGATCCGCTACCTCCCTCTCACGCGCAGCCTCGACCCTCACTCCCAGTCTCCCAAATCCTACGTCCTGTACTCATACCACGAATTCCATCACCTCTCACTGAGGGTGGGGGGAGGGAGGGGGGCTTTGTACAGTACTATGACTACATCTCTGGATACATTTTACAGTCTATGATGACATCCGACTATTCTTATCTCACAGTAGACACTGCAAGAAGAAATCATGAATATTTTACTCTTCATTTTAACTCTTCGGAAAACTGACATCTCTCCATCCTGAATATTTAGCTGTAGCAAAAGGTTAGCACAAGAATATGGTGCTGTTCACAAAGTTATATGTGAAGAATCCTGACCGAAGTACTGTTATTTTCTGCTACTGTGGTACGGAAAATATACTGCAAATGGACGAAAATCTCCGCGTAGTAAAAACAAATGAACTTTAGCTATGTGAATGATGAAAAATGGGTGTAAAAATAGCATTAAATTTATTCCTTACGAGTACGAGAGATGCCAAGCAAGATAATTATTCTCTTACTTACCGTTACTGGGTCAGATGCTTGATTCATAGCCTTACCGAGTAATAACTCCCCTCCCCCTTAAAAGAAAGAAAGAAAAAAAAATAGGTTTGCCCAATTCTTTCATTTCAGACACTCATTGTTTCATATACACGACAGCCATTCATAGCGCTGAACTAGACACTCGCCTGATGGGTATCTTCCGTGCTGAGGGAACGGCTCAGGCTGCTGGTGTGGGTGTGGATTTGAAAGTGGGAGTAGGTTATTAATATAAGATGCAGTGTAGACCTTGCTAACGCTCTGCTGTCCCCACAAAACACGAGAAATCACCGGCAGGAGTAGCAGAGGAGCGTAGTACATGAGCCGCCCTGCATATTGGATTTTAGTACTGCAGTAATAATCCATACCTGTGATGATCCAACCATGACTTACTCTCAGGTGAATAGAATCGTCTGTCGTCAGCTGGGATTGTATACTAGAGTTGTGCCGCCGATGAGAGAGTAGTGGTGACAGTCTTTACACCCTCAGGCACTTATGACTCCCTCCCAGCTCAATATCCTATGTTTTTATGAGAGCTAGAGTTGTCCCGACCGTAGGAGTATAAAGCTTTTCTCGTCTCTGTGTGGGCGTTATACGAGGCAATAAAATCTGTAAGAGCGCGTGGTCGACGGCTCGTTTTATAGCATGTATTTTTCTTATTTTTTTTTTTTTTTACTATTTTTTTTCTTGCATTAACGCGGGTACTGTATGCCGGCAGATGCAAATTCACAATGAAGCACCACTAGACATGATTCCATTTGTCATTTTGTTTCGCTCACATGTTTTATTCTCTCAAACTCCCACGACCCTCAGCAGAATTTTATTATCTGCTTTTACCTGGAACAAGATGCTAGATTTATCCCGGCCATGTGAGAGTTATGGACGACAAAACTAATACTCTCAGGCTCGTTTTAATTACTCTCTACAATACCGCTATGAGAAAGTTCAGCAGCACCAGGATTAGACAGGTGCATAAAATTCTTATAAGAGGCCGGCTTACACACGCCTGGCACAGCGGGACAGCTCTCCTACACATGTTCAACTCATGCTTCACTGATCCTGAAGGGCAACTGATCTGTAACTCCAACCATCACCTTCCGTCACAGGAGAAGGAACCTGTCCCCACCCAGTGCTTCCCATGGTTGTTGGGGTGGAAGGTTTCTGGAGTGTAGGGTGAGAAGTACATGTGGAAAACGTGCTGTAGTGGGTGTGTCTGGAGTAAGAAGGTCTGTAAATGACATCGAGGGAGCTTCTACAGAGTGCAGACAGACGATACCATGTGAAAAAAACATAGTTCTACCCTCTTAGATTTCAGCACCAAGAAGAGACTAAATCCATCTCAGGAGGGTTGGTAAAATCTCGCCTTACCGATACGGCAACGGAGTCTGCGCAACATCTTCTAAATGAATTAGCTAATTCATCTTTATTGTCTTACTCTGGTGTATGACTTCCATCAGTATCTCAGACGATGAAAAGACTAAGAAAGATACATTGCTCTAATTCAAACTACTTAGCCTGTTTACGTAACCATACTGGCATCCATTCATCTTCCTTTGTCGTACTCTCCCCAACATAAATCTTGTGTGGGTGCGTACTCTCCAGAAGTTCATTTAATACCGGCAGTGCTGTGTTTGACAATATGGTACTGTAAATCCACTCTAACCTTCTCCAGTTAACTAGTTTTTCTATCTCCGTCCCACACACCTCTTGCTTCTGTAGTTTGCTATTTTTCCTACCCTAATCCTATAACTAACTGCTCGTCCTTCTACACTATGCTAGTTTTTCTGTCTCATTCCTCTACTACTTTCTCTTCTGTAGCTTGATAGTTCTTCTCCCTCAGTCCCGCACTACCCTCCTTTCTGTACTTCGCCAGTTTTTCTTCCTCCGTCCTCTACTGCCCGTCCAGCTGTAGTTTGCTTTTTTTTTTTTTTTTTTTTTTTGCTCAATGTTATATTGCTCTCCCAGATTATACAGTTCCCTGGTCCAGCATTTTTTTACACCTTACAGATCATTAAGGATAAAAAAAAAATCCCAGCCCTGTAAAAGCTCTCTCCAGCAAACTGTTCTCCATACCCCATAAAGCCAGCTCCTTGGGTCGTTTTGTTGATGCAAAGGAGATTTTTTAGCACCTCTTCCCTTGAGATACATATTTGCATATTGCATCAAAGCATTATCTTGTATGTTATTTATACCGTTTTAATATCGATATAGTTGGCAGCAGCAACATGCAAGACGACATAGAAATATAATGCACAGAATAAATCAGCAAGGAATAGAGTTTACGAAATATCCAAAGTAAACTATGACGACCTTTCTCCTGTGTCCCCTTCTATCTTGCCTTGTTTCTTTTCCCTGTACAGTTGTCCCTGACCTACAAAACTTCCCCATCCATACAAGGCTTCCCCTCAAGGCCCGTCCACTTCTTCCTGATTTTTACAGTTCTCCCTTCCATACATTTTTCCGTCTTGCTCCAGCATCCTTGACCTACGCAACTTTCTCTTCCTTGCACTGTGTACTCGTGCAATAGATTCTACCTGCTTTATACTGCTGCTCTCTCTCTCTCTCTCTCTCTCTCTCTCTCTCTCTCTCTCTCTCTCTCTCTCTCTCTCTCTCTCTCTCTCTCTCTCTCTCTCAAAACTACTAGTGTCTCACAACTTTACGACACCACACAGCTCACATCACTCTTCCTCACTACCTCTAGCAATCCATCACCCCTGAGCATATTCATCATTCCCTTCATTGGCAAACCGCGTGGTACAAAGTTACGATAGCTTTGTTTTGGGGACAGCGTGTACCAAAATGTGAGAATGTGGAGATAGAAGCAGCTTATATATATTGCCTGATTAATTTTTCGAAGTATAGCCGGATGATCACATTTATCTTCTTAAACAAGCATGAGTATGGGTAGGCCTCTCTAAAAAAAATGTTGAAACTTCCTTTAAGCTGACACGAGTGAAGCGTGCTCAATACAAAGATATTGTAAGAAATTTTGCTTTTTCTTATCACATAATACTTTATGGGTGTCTGCAATGCTTTAATCATTTTCTACTTCCTCTGGCAAGATGGGCAGTTTTACGAGCATGGACGACGTTTTTTTTTTTTTTTTTTTGTTTCAGTAGTTGTGATGCACTGACTTTTTTATTTACCCCATATTTTATATCCTCAGCGTAGTAGGCTGGGTCATTAACACTGAAATATTCTTTGAGTTGGCAGGACAAGGTATTTAGTCTGAGTATGAAAGTGATGTGTCTTCCTACAACAGATGTCTGACTGACTTCCTGGTACGCAACCTTTCTTAGGTTTTGGATTTACGTGCCGTCTACCAGTCCCTTCATTTGGCCAAGGGCTTGTGCAAACCCCATCCCGACAGGGATAAGGGACATATGGATGAGGCCCTATTCTTTGATGATCTCAGTTCTTGCTGCAACTACACTATATGGGACGGGGGAGAGTTTAAGGTGCAGACATTATTATGATTATTATTTTTTTTTTTTGTAGACTGGAGTCGAAGTTGTGGGCGTGTGTAGGCATTTTCATATTTATCTATTGTTCGAAATTAGGCTGCTGAAGAATGAACATAATACAGACACTCTTCGGCGGATCATCTGAAACTAGTTAGGTCTTGATTTTTTAAAGGAAATACTGGACGCTAGAGAAAGAGGGCGTTATGGTAAAATAATCGACACCTATACCTCAACTAGAAGTACAATAATATATGACTATATGATAACTTGGTCAGAGGTGTGAGATCTCTCCAATTAGATGAAATCTGTGTTCATCCTTTAGGGCGATAGTCTCCCACTACTTAATCACCTACAGAGAAGCATAACATTTAAGACAACCTCCCAGGGCCGGGAAAAATATATAGAGTTGAAATTGCGTGCCCTCATCTTTAAGCCTTGTATAATCCATGTGAACTGTGAATTAATGATGTAGAGAATTAATATGCGCAGCGTTATAAATGGATCCTGTCTGGCTGGTGGACGTCAGGAAAGTCCTACCGTGATAATTTTTTGTTTTGTTTTGCGATAGTGCTCACATGCTGGCCCTGATTATCCTATAAATGTATTAATTCTGACAGTGAGGACGTAAATTGTTCACCTGTGTGAATTTCCAGCCTCATTATACTGGTTACAGTGGCCTTGCTATAGATAAAATGTTTGTAGTCATCGAACAGAAATATACATGTAGTGTTTATTCTTCGTCAAAATCGATGGTCATATGAAAACCTACTATTGATATTGCCGCTTGGGTCTCTCCTATGGTGAATAGAATGAGACGAGTAATAGTAGCTGGTAGCTGCAAACTCAGGCTCATCTGCACATGAACCCTGTGGACTGCAGCCTGAAGTTGCCCGTTTCCATCATCATCATCCTTTCGGCCGATAAGACGAGAATTGAGAGCTTGCTATATGACCGGGCGGCGTAGGCTTCAAGCTATATCGGTGCCACAACGTGAAGGTTTCCTTCTCCAGCACCAAGAGGACATGTATAAGGTGAACTCACTATTACACCAATTACCTCCGCCGCTTCTATTTTTCTTTAGATTATTCATCCTGCCACTAGACGATTTTATTCATCCTAAAACGATATTATTATTGAAGGTTGTATCCAGTCCCACCATTTCGAAAAATATCTCTTATGCTGGGTAAAACTGATAAGACCACAGCAAGAATAAAGCAAAAACTACGTCAGTATGCTGGAAGGATTAAGAAAACAATCTGTGTAACTTATCCCACTGGTGCCTAGGGTGCTTTAAAATAGACGGCGCGAGGCATTTTCAGAAGTTAATAAATGGGTGAGCCTCAGGATACGAACCTGTGAGCTTCGTGACTATGAGCCGATAGGCGGAGGATGGCTCGCTAAGTATCTTTCCGTCAAAATTCCACACAGAGGAACCGTGGACATTAACAAGCTAAACAGTGACAAATCTATCAGAGTCTTAAATAGGAAATTGATGAGATTAAGATAAAAAGAACCTAAACCAATATACTTCCGATGACGTGTTTACTATTTTATCTTTGCTACAACCACCTGTTTTTAGTAAAATTATTATTATTATTATTATTATTATTATTATTATTTTTGACTGAAAGGTTTGATAAGCCTTAATTAACCCCGTCATTGCAAGAGGTATTAACTAAACCACATAAGATCATCTTTTCCCCAGCCGGAATAAAGAAGAAAACATCACCTTACTGGAAGAGTTGAATAACGGAGGTGTGGAGAACCTGCATAGCCAATGAAGAGAAATATGAGAAGAGGGTAGAACATATGTATACGAGTAGATGGAAGAGAGAAGCTAAAGGCAAATAATTATCAAATGAATAATATATACCGGACACCACAAAATGTTTTAAAATCTAGGAAATTTAACAGGACAGGTACTTTTTAACAGAAGTTTTAGTCTTCTCTATGGTGGCATCCTATTCATTCAATTCTTGCTTGTGCTTGACCTGAATGATTTAATTCGGCTTGGGAAAAACTTTTCAAACTGGACAGCTTAATGGTGACTCTTCCCTACTGCATCACTACGAAATTTATTACCTAAATTGATACAGATCTTCAGGCGGTGGCAAAAATAGAATTCAGATGTCACCGTCCTGAAAAGGTTGAAAATATAGAAGAGGAATGTTCTAATATCGCCACTAGTGTATCCTTGACGGAAATCTTATTGACAGCTTGAAAGGATATTGCCACTTCGAAGATGTTTTATTATTTCTTCGCTCAGGGCACACACACACACACACACACACACACACACAAAGTCGCGGCAATGGTTGTTAGAAGATGCGGTAACCCTGACGTGGCCTATGACAATGCATATTATCAGATGATTCCCTGTCTGTAAAAATTGACTATAAAAAGTGTTGAGATAAAGAATGTGCATCGACTCACCTCCCTAATGATGTGCCGTTCGCTAAAAAAAAAAAAAAAAAAAAAAAAAATGGCATAAAGGTGGAAAGATTGTGGTAAAATTGTAGTAACAAATAATTATCTCTTCTGTGAACTAAAAACTTACTTGCCGTCTACCAGTCCCTTCATTTGAGTGAGGACTTAAGAAAATCCCTTCCTGATGGGCTTGGTATTGATAAGCGTGGGAATAATGTAAAGAAAGTGCTTGTTGCGAGACGTGGCAACCCTGTGAGCCTGTTCTACTCACCTCTCGAGCTGATAATGTGATGATAGTGTTAAAAAATAGCTAAAAGGCAATATGCTATCCATTAGGTGATGGTATCTGGTGAAGAAGTACACAAAACCCACCACTTCTGAATGTTTATATCACGACCTGCTTGAAAACTTGCGTTGTTAGGTAACCTTATTTCAATTTTGAGCTGGTAAACAGGATCAATTTGCTGCCCATAAGCCGGTTTTTGTAAACAGTTTTGCATGCCAACACACTCTGGCTTCGTCAGTCAAGGAAAACAGCCAAAATATGTAGTTTTTTCCTTTTATCTGCAGATAACGGATTTAAAACAGCTGCCACAAGTTGAATGAAAGCCATGTTCCATAATAAAGGCGAAATACAGGTTTAAGGACAGCAAAAAAGCGTCTGACTTAATGTGATGCCGACACGGATGCACAGTCCTTGAGAACAGCAGGAAAAACAGCACTGTGACCATGTGCTTCTCCAGAATAAAGTACGAAATGTTGGGATATACATATTCACACTAGAAGGTAACTTAACAGTACAAAAAATTAAATGAAGTAAAATGACTTTTGGAAAGAGGAATATATGCTTTGATGTTCACGAAGGTTACAGCCATAATTTTTTCATAACCAGCAGAGGAGCATCAAAAGATACAGTAATAATCCTATGTAAAACCAGTGCTCAACTCTCTGAAGACATCCCCAGCCACAGTTTTGTAATCAGACACATGCTGCCTTCATTGACTGTTCCAAAGCATTACCTGAGAAACAGGGAAGGTGTTTGCAGCGAATGACGAGTCCCAGCGGGGAATGGTTGAACGTGACCTTCTCAGAGCAAATTTTTTTTCTCAACAAAAGTGTGTTTATGTGGCCTGAACATCACTCACACACACACACACACACACACACACACACACACACACACACACACACACACACACACACACACACACACACACACACACACACAGTCTTCATTACACGTGATCACAAACATTATATATTAGAACTGTGCTCCAAGATATCCACTTCTTTACACTATCAAGGTCCTTAGATCCAAACATTAAGGTACGCTAGTCCTTAAAACAAAATCTCTGTGTCCCAAACATAAAACAAAATCTCTGTGTCCTAGATATAATCAATCTTCAAACTCTCTGACACTCACTCATTTCACACTCTCATTTCAGTTTTCTCACACATCCCTACCCCTACCTTCTTCACACAAACCATCTCCTGCGCCAACAACCTCACATTCACACACTTATACCCCACCTCCACCACACCTACACACCCCTACTACCGTTTGTGCCACACTCACACCTCTACCCCCACTTCTCTCACGCATACACTCCCACGCCCACCTATCCCGCACTCACATGCTCTTACCCTCATCTCCCCCACATTCTCAGACCACAACCTCCAAGTCCCACACACCCACAACCCTCTCCTCCATTCCCCAGAGTCACACTATACTACACTCACCTTCCCCACTCACACACCCCTGCCCCCACTTCCTCCACACTCACAAACCAGTACCCTTCCCTCTCCCACACTAACACACCCTACCCCTACCTCCCACACAGTCACACACCATTGCATTTACGAATCCCATACTCACACCCCTTTCCTCACCACACACACACTCACACACCTCTTTCCTCACCCACCCCACACTCGCACGCCTCTTTCCCCACCCACCCCACACCGTCCTGCCTTCGACCCAACGAGAAGGGAACAATAGCCTTGTAATGTGACTAATTGACGGGAATAATGGCGTCAAGGAAATTGGCTTAGTGAAAGAAAGAAGTTAGGGGGGCGTAAGTTGCTGGAGTTTGAGACGATTCTTTTACTTCGAGCACTTGCCGATAAGAGAGAGAGAGAGAGAGAGAGAGAAACACAGGTGAAAAATGAAAAACTGAACGCAGGAGGAAGGGAAAGAAAGGAAAGTATGACGTAAGAAGGAAAATGAAGAAATAATGAAGAGTGGCATGGGTAATAAGCACGGAGGTTATGAGCTGGCGAAGCGAGTACGGGAGAACCCAATAAAGCCAAGTAGAAGAACAGGGTGAGGCAATTGATGGTGACTTGTGAGGAACCGGATTATATGCAGGAAGACAAGAGGCTGGGGGTAAAGCACAGATGAGAAAAATGAAGGTAAGAGGGAAAAAGGAAAGTAAGACGAGAACCGTGAAATGATGCAGAGAGAGAGAGAGAGAGAGAGACAGAGAGACAGAGAGAGAGAGAGAGAGAAATAAAATAAAATAAAATAGCATATAAAGAACAGAGCTGAGACAATAGGAAGAATACGAGGTGAAGGAATAGGACCGAATATCCACAAAACAGTTCGTATGACGTGATCTGTCTGTAAAAAGAAAGTGAAAAGTGTTGGCAGAAAGGTTTAAGTTAACTCACCTTTTAATAGTCAAATTTTAACTAGAGTAAACTAAAATAAAATCACGTCTTAGAGCTGTGAGGCACCTAAGATACTTGCAAGGAACTGATTATCACTTTCCTTATCTTAAAAATTCATTTCCTTTATCGTGATAGGATTAAGGACCACGACGTAGTTGTTACAAGACGCCTGAAGCCTGTGACCCGTATCTACTTATCTCACCAGCAGCTAATGTGGTGATAAGAATTAAAACAAAGCAAAGGGGCGAGATGTTATCCTTATCTGATGATATCTCGTGAGAAAGTGCCCTACGCCCACTACTTTTACATACGTAAGGAAAAACTTGGTAGGTAAGAAAAATTCAGTCTAAAACAGGTAAGCGATATCAGATCAGGGTCGATAAGGAGGAACACATTCAATAATTTGGCATGTCAGCAGCTTTTTATTAGCATTGTCATTGAAGGCACTAGTTAAAAAAAAAAAAAAAAAGGATAATTATCTTGTATTCAAAAACATCAGACTCTCTCTCTCTCTCTCTCTCTCTCTCTCTCTCTCTCTCTCTCTCTCTCTCTCTCTCTCTCCCTACCTACCTATCTAGTACAATTATAGCGCCAAAGAGAGGAAAATAAGGCTGTATTATACCATTTATATCGGACACCACATCACATGTCAACAAATTTCGCAGTCATTTCAGTTTTTTTTCCTCACTCTGGATATATACTTGGCAGTCTGTTCCAGGCGTCTTCATACATGTCACACAAAGTTGCATATCACCATTTAGGCACTAATACGCACCGTCAATAGTTGGTACATGAAACAGAGCTGTCTCATTCAAGATTAATGGTGTGGTGATATTAGTCTTTTATGACATGCTGTAGGGCTTGTGGAAGGGCAGTAAAATATGTATTAACGAAATTCAAATCAACCCGTTCATCCCTGCTCCAGTGTGGGATAGAACTCACGACCTTTCAAACAGCTCTCTAACCACCTGATCATCCTCCTTCCTCCTTAATACAGGTAGATCACTTTAGGACTGCATAAAAAAATAGGTTGTTTACAGTATGGTCATTTTACTTGGCCTAGATTTTTGTCCTTATGCAGCTTATTTCACTTCGCTCAGTGGTAGAACAAGACAATACTGTGGCTCTACATCCTTTCCACAGCACTTCTTCGTGACTAGCACCATACTCCAGCATTACTCTATTGTTACAACTTAGTATTCACGACGGAGAGAAGGCAATTTTAGGCCAAGTAGGAGTAAAAAAGGGTAGCGGTAGAATTAACAAGACAATACCATGGGTCTACATCCCTTCCACAGCACTTCTTCGTGACTAGCATCATATTCTAGCGATAATCTATTGTTACAACTCAGTATTCAAGATGCAGAGATGGTAATTTTAGGCGAAGTTTGAGTAAAAAGAATATAATTAATGACTGTGCAAATAAAGCACAGTTGAGGTAGGAAGCAGAAATCATAGGTCGCAGCGACGGGAAAATATATAATGCTTTATAGTTTGTTTTGCGACAACTGTTCCCAAACTTTTATAATGACGCGGATATGTTATTTTTCAGGTGAACAAGTTTCCTCTTAGTTATATCACGCTAGTTACGTTACCAGGTATTTAATTTAAGCAGTAACCATTATTTTGAGAGACATTTTCATCATCACCATCACCACCACCACCACTATCATCATCATTATCATCATCATCATCACCATCATCATCATCAAGATCATTTTTTTTTTTTTTTATACTTAAGGATGGGATGAGGAAGTGTTCAGAAAACACGGAAAGAGAAACACAGGAGGAGAGTTCATCAACAAAATTCCTGGTAAAATGGGCCATACACACATTCACTCACCAATTTAGCACCGGGAATCCTGACTCCATCTTACATGTACAATAGTCAGTACATATTTTTTGTATTTTTTCTTTATTGATAGGATAATGCAACTTCGACGACTATTAAATAAAAAAGGGGGTGTCAAATCCGTGGCATGTTCTTCTTAGTGCATGATATGATACCCTGTCAATTTTCTGGCCTTTTCAATATCCATATCTCTCATTCTCGTACATCCATTGACCGTATTCATTCACCCTCATCTCGCCTACTACGCGTCCTTCTACCTTCAGATTCACTCACATGTATCAATTTCACTACTCCTTTTACATCCATTCTCTCCATAGGAATACCTTTTACCTATTTCAGTTATACAGCACACACGTTAATCACTGACACCAGGTGCTCTCAGAAGGGTGACATGCTGCAGATATCTGTAATCCCATGACACGAAGTCGCCTGAAGATCGTTGCCGCATAACACAAAATAAACTCTCTAATTTGCTGATTTATCTACATCTATATATCTCTCTGTCTTATAATCTATCTATAAGGAAAGAATATGGAAGGTGTTACGTCTCTCTCTCTCTCTCTCTCTCTCTGTTTCCTCCCCAGCCCCTTCTTCTTTCTCCTCTTCTCCCGTTTCATTGCGTTTATCCTCTCTCTGTTCTGTTTCCCCTCCTCTTTTTTTTCTTTCTCTCTCTCTCTCTCTCTCTCTCTCTCTCTCTCTCTCTCTCTCTCTCTCTCTCTTTCTCCTGCATTCCATCCTCCCTTCTGTTCCCTTTCCTCTCCCGCCTTTTTCCTTCACTCCCACTACATCATCTGCTAGTCTTTATCCCTCCCTCTCTCTCTCTCTCTCTCTCTCTCTCTCTCTCTCTTCCCTCCGTCCCAATTCCATTCCTAGCAAGATAAAATCCGGTTATGTGGCGAGAATGAGGTAGTGGGAGCGGCAAACCCGAGACTATTTCACTGGGTTTACGCCGGCCGAGGTGGGGTCATTTTAGGGGAGGGCGAGGGACCAGAGAATAACTTTTGCCTGGGAGACTCCAAGATTGTTTTCGTGGTGGAGAATTACTCTGACCGTGCTGGCGGAAGGAGGCGAGTGGATGAGTTAGGGTGTGGGAGTGGAGGGGGGAAGGGTGGAGGTAGGTGGGGATGAGGGTGTGAGTGTGAGTGTGTGTGTGTGGGGGGGGGATGGGGTTTGAGTGTGGGTGTGGGTGTGCTTGTGAGTGTGTGTGTGTGTGTGTGTGTGTGTGTGTGTGTGTGTGTGTGTGTGTGTGTGTGTGTGTGTGTGTGTGTGTGTGTGTGTTTGAGAATGGGTGAGCTAGTATAGGAGGGTGGATGAATGTATGTGTGGAAGTGAGATTGGATGATGGGTGCAGGTGGTGGAAGTGGAAGAAAGGCTGGAAAGTGTGGAGGGACGAGGAAGCGTGGGTGTGGAAGTGGAAGAATGATGGAGCAGAGGGAAAGAGTAAGTGGAGTGTTGTAATGGGTTATGGTGCTTGGGTGGGTGGGGATGTGGATACGATTGGATAGAGGAGTGGATAAGGGAGAGTGGAAGACTAGATGGAAGTAGAAGAGTGTGACAGGGTGAGTGAGGATGAGTGTGTGTGAAGGTCGATGTAGGAGTGAAGAAGCGTTGTTGGGTGGGTAGATGAGTGTGTAGGGGTGGTTGGGTAAGTAAATTTGGTTGGGTAAGTGGGTAAGGATGGGTAGGGGATGGTGGGTTGGTGGGTGGGTAAATGCAGGAGGAGTTGGTTAGGTCGGATTGTTTGACTGGGAGTATGTGATGATGGGTGGTTGGTTTGGGGATTGGGTAAGGGTGGATGGATGACTGAGGAACTGGGTGGTTGAAGATGGGTTTCTAACTGAGAGAATGGATGACGGTAGGTGATAAGAGATGTTGAGGATGTTGAGTGAAAGGAGGGTGAGGGTAGAAGGGTACGGGCTGTTAGCACATTAAAAAAAAAAAAAAAAAAAAAAGCCTATGCCCAGAGTCGGACACATAATAAAAAAAGTGAGATTGAGTATAAGAGACAAATGTGAACAAGGCGGGAGTTCCATTGGGTAATAATGATAAAGTGAAGAGAGAGTTTGATGGTAATTGTCGTGAATGAACATAGTATAGCTAGTACAGTGTGGGAGGACACTGGTAATTTAGGACGAGGTGAGAGCGGCATTATTTTGTCCCTGTAATAGGAAATTGTGATTGGAACTTGTAATGAGGTTGCTGTTAAGTGTAATGGCTGGATTAGAAAGTGGTGTTGGCGTGCAGTGTGAGCAAGAGAGAAGTCGATGATAGGTATGATCTCTGGATTTGAAGGAATCAGTTATGCTGGTGGTGATAGTGGTGGTGATAGTCAAATTGATTAGTGGTTGTAGTAGTCATGATTGCCATTGCTGGGAAGGCGATGGAAATAACTGAAATTGAGGATGGTAATTCCAGGTAGATATGAGGATGATTCAGAGACAGCTATTTATAGTTATCGACTGGGATCTCAGACGTGTGTACACACACCTAAGTCTTTACTTGAAACTTACCTGCTTTGACTTGTATTTTAGCTAACGTCTAACGACTTGACTTTGCTAAAAGGAAACCAACTACATCGAAATATAATAATAATAATAATAATAATAATATTATTATTATTATTATTATTATTATTATTATTAATGATAATAATGATGATGATGATGATGATGATGATGATAATGATGATGGTGATGATGATGATGAAGATGATGACGATGATGATGATGCCACTGCTTTGGACAATATGCTCTGCGCTACACGTGTCGCAAAAGCAACTTATTTATGTAAACTACGTGCAGATGCGGACATAAATACTGATCCACGTCATATCGATAAATTACAAGACGGTGAACATGACTTTCGAAAACCAGTGATGCGATCTTTGGCGCCCAGCAGACCTTTCAGAATAATACGTGTTTCATAGTTGTTCAACTAAAAGTGAAGCGATATTCTTGACCGCATTTCTACACTATATTGCTTTTACTCTAACTTGGCCTGAAACTGTCATCTCTCCATCTTGAATACTGAGATGAAGCAAGAGATTAGCACTAGAATACGATGCTGGTCAAGAAGAAATGGCATGTACTTCGTAAAGGATGAAAGGGACAGAGCAATGTCTTTATCTCCCGCTGGGGAAAGCAAAGTAAGTTGGAAATGGACGAAACTCTGGGCCAAGTTAGAGTAAAAACAGTTTAGTATGGCAGGCTCTGTCTGTGGGATCAAGTAGAGAATTTACAAGAATCTAGTGATGAGTCAGATGTGTTGCTCATTGCTCTAGGCATCCTGAACGTTTCCAATACTATTGTGTTGTCTTTTATTTGTTTATAGATCCTAATATCACAGTTTTAATAGTGGTATAAAGGAATTAGAGATAGAATTATGCCGATGACGACTGTGAAGTAGTAAGGTAACCTCATATTATAAATAAGACAATTTTGACGATATGTGCAAAAACAACTTACCGACAGTAGAGAAAAAGGACACATGTAAGCACAGCATTTTTTTTATTTTTCATTTTTATTAATTTTTGGTAGCCAGCGAAAAAAGTTTACCCGCCATCTAATTCCACAATAATCATGGACTCGTTCTCCCCGCTTCACATGTTTTCTTCTTGTCTCTTGGTCTGTGATTTTGAAGACGCTGGCCATTATTGCTTGTGAGGAGGCAAGAAGAGGAGCGAGAAAACTTTAATTGCAAGCGACCAAGCACGTCGAGGCCTTGAAGGAGAAGAACCAAGTTGAGAAATGCAGGGAATTAAAAGCCGGTTTGAGTGTGTGTGTGTGTGTATGTGTGCGTGTGTGTGTGTGTGTGTGTGTGTGTGTGTGTGTGTGTGTGTGTGTGCGTGTGTGTGTGTGTGCGTGTGCGTGTGTGTGTTGTGGGGGATGAGAGACCTTGTGTTTAGTTCAGTACAGGGATAACCATTTAGCGACTTTGGTATTATGGTGTCTGGTGGTGTAGTGATTAGAATGCCCCAGCCGGAGTGACAGCCCCGCATACGTTCAATCCCCAAAAGGTATATGGAGGAGGTTCTTCGATCGTGCCACCAAGGGGAGTGGGCTGGTCATCTACCCTGTACTGGACTACGTTAGCCTAGCCTCGGACCCTATACTTGGCTGTTACCTCTCTCTCTCTCTCTCTCTCTCTCTCTCTCTCTGGATCTAAACGTCCTTACGGCAATCTAAAGCAAAATATTGATGACACCATCTTCTTTTTCTTCTACTACTACTACTTCTACTACTACTACTACTACTACTACTACTACTACCTCTACTACTACTACTCCTACTACTACTACTACTACTACTACTACTGCTACTACGTCTTTATTTTATTTTCCAATTTTCGAGAGATTCGTGGCTGTATCTCTTTTCAGAAACACTCCTAAGCTAAACTACGTATGAAATTACTTGTATATCTTCATTCCTACAACTACCATGAACTTTACAGCCAAACTAGAGAGAATATTTAGGTAACAAAATATATATAAATGATTTGTGATGATAGTTAACTTGTGAAGACTTATTAAATAAACTAATTTGTTAAAAATCTTTATAATTACTTCCCCTGAGCATAATTATTGGTGATTCAAGGAGTTTAGTGTAGTTATAATTGGTCCCTTATCACCTGACGACACTGGGCCATCCCCACAGCTAAAAATACTAGGTCGTGGTTACATCCAATTTAATGAGTCCCGCGAGTATATAAAAAATTAAAGCTACCTTCCATTGATCAAATCTACCCCGCAAACTACAAATATACCATTCAGTTCTCATATCTACCTTCCAATAGTCAAATCTACCCCCCAATCCTCATATGTACCCCTCCAGTAGTTAAATCTACGCTTCAGTCTAACTAATCTTACCAATCAACTGAGCCGAAAGGGGCTGAGGATCATCAGGATAAAACCAATGCTCTGTAATGACGTCCTAGCTCTATCTGTGTTGGCAGCTGTAGTGGGGCAATTGGCAAGGGTTTTCTTTCCGTCATCAGCCACTTCTTGCCAGCATTTACTCGTGCCTGCCTTGCCTCGCTTTTATGCCGCTTCTTCCATTAATTCTTTCTCCTAAATTGCAATGTCTGTCTTCATCCGTCTTCTCTTTGTGACTTGTCATTGTGTCCTCATTTCAGAGTACCATAAACTCGTTAAATGGAAAACTTTCAAACACACATGAATACTGTGATTACTGAGAAGATGCGGGATTGGAGAGGGACGCCTTCATGTGGTGGCATTGATATAATTGAGCTGCGGAGCTACCAGGTTATACAAACGTCCTTCAACTGCCTCCCTATCCCCCCAAAAGGAGGATGGTGGACTGCAGAAAGGGGGCAACTTAAGCCTGCACTCCACCAGGTTTAATTTACAGATGAACCTGGGGCTACAACAAATACTACTGCTACGAAGATGTAAAAGTTTTGCCTCAATCTTGGCTCTCTGCAAGTCCTCTCTTCCTTTCCTTTTCCCTTCCTCTATCTTTGAAGTGTCCTGATCTTTTCACTGCGAGAGATTTCTTCTAATATGAATAAAATCGTCTGTTAGAAATTAGGAGATGGGATGTAATCATACTAACGGCGTTTTTAGAATCGGTGTCAGATGTCACGAATCAAATTCGCGACATTTCCCTTTTGTGAGAAGCCACGAACTATTAGTGGAAAACTCACTTTGTATCGCTCAGTTAACCGTTTCTCTCTCCATTTCGGGGTATAATTTTCAAAACATTCGTCACTGTTTCAAAAGTGACCGATTTAATGCACGTCACTAAGTGCTCTACTGAGCGATACTATTGTTTCTTTATTGTTCGCCCCTGCTTGCCTCAACCGTTAGCCACGCCTTCTTCCGGTGGCTTGTGCGTCCTGCCCATACATCGTATTTTGAAAGCAGTAGAGTGTTTGCTCCAGAAGTGTGAGAGAGAGAGGTCAGCAGCACCCAGACTCCACAACACTACAGTCTCCAGACTCCCACCTTAGTTGTTGATACATCGCATTCATCGACCAGTATTTCCTTTTTGTATTTTCCTAGGTTTAAGAGTTTAGTTAAGTGTGCTGTTTCCTTACATGCTGGCCGGCTGCGCCGCATGTTGTGTTCTTTTCTAGGCGTAAGAATTTAGCTCTTGTGTGAGTGAGTGCGATCTCATTAATTTGATTTTGAATTGTAACGTTAAATTTATTTTGTAATCAATAAATTTAACAGTTCTTTTTCTTGAGCTTAATGTAATGTAAACTCTTGTTTCATTTCTCCGCAATTAAGCTTATATTTCTCCAAATAGCTTCTAGCTTGCATAAACGTTTGCCATTCATAACTGGTACTTAGACCAGTTGTGTCACCTAGGAGTTAAGCATCAGCAAGAACCTGATATTGTTATTAGTATTAGTTATTTATTGTCAGGGGTGAAGAAACTTTCTCCAGAGGCTAACAGTACTAAAAAACAGCAATTGAGTAATTAGTCTCTGCTGTGTACTGTTGAGAAAGTTTAAATTCTCGTTCTTAGAGAATCGTGCGAAGCAAGTCAACGTAAAGTAATCGTTGCTTGATGTAACAAGACAATCATTGTCCCTGCTCTGCAATATTATTTAACATTTATCATCATTTAAATAATATTTAGCATTTATTTTAAAAAACCCGTGTTATTTTAAAAAACCCGTGACACCAGATACCTGCACTACGTGGGGTCCTACCTAAGATGAAGTGAATTATCAGGTGGTAGAAGGGATAAGAAGAAAATTACATCATCATACAGGTAAAGTGAATTAACTGGTTCATTTCCCTCCCTTTCCAGTCTTTCATGATATTTCTCACAGAAGACTATTTATTAACTTTCACAACACAGAACTGACAAGAATAAAGAGTAAATAAATAAAACCAGTGGAAGCATTATATTCACTAAATCCCTTCGTTACTGTGACGTCTCTTTTATATTATATTCTTACCATTGCCAGTTATTTTTCTCAGCTTAGGACAATCCTTTATTAATGGAGGGACTAATGGGGTTGTGTTTAATCTTCCAAGTTAAAAATAATAATCTCTCGAGAACTTAGTCATTATCCCTTATATCAGCTCAGTAGTGACCTCTCATACTAACTTTCTAGACTTTTCATACTAATGCACTCACTCCCCCTCTTACTAGCTCAATTACCACCCCTCATCCTAACACAGCAACGACTCCTCTAACTCAGTAGCAACCTCTTAGACCAATTCACGAACCCTCAACCTCAGTCGCAGCCTTTTTTTCTCAGGCGCAACCCCTTATACATAATAAATAATGAGCTCTCATTCTCACTCACGACCTCTCACCCTAACTCAGTAACGACCTCTCACGGTACTTCATTAACGACCATTCGCACATTACCCTTTATACAAACTAAGTGATGATACTTGCTTCCACTACTGACCTCCCTCCCTTTGATCTCAGGCTCAGAATATATACAGTATATCTACATCATTATACTGATGGAAGGATTTCGAGGAAGGAGCGCTGCGACTATTGATATCGGCGTAATATCTCTCATCATCCGTATGTAATAAAGACCAGCATTTTTTTTTCCAATATCCCGTCTTAGTAAAGTAAGAACAGTGTCACTATAAAATGACCGTGTTCTGTTGACTGATGCTAATTACTAGTATGTGATGATGACGCATGTAAAAGTGAGGACTCTTCTTTGCCCATCTTTACTGTACACACACACACACACACACACACAAAGCCTCTCTCAATAGTTTCTCGTCCAGCTAGCTGGAAATACAAGTTTTTATTTTCTCCTGTCGTTCATCCTATCACTTAATCAGTTGTTGTTCATCCTGTCTTTTGACGATTCAGTCTTTGTTAGTCGTGAATACACTTTTAAAAACCACGCTTCTTCATACAGTTTTATTTATACAAAATATTTTTCATTTCTGTAATACCTCGCTTTTTACCAAAGATGGGAATGACGGGATACAAAAAAATGTGTATTCTTGTTGTGTGGCTCTACCTGTGTGATTGGGTATTACAATAGTGCTCTCACCTTCATGATTCTGACCACATTACCAGGCATGGACTCTAAGGCTGGTGTGTGTGTGTGTGTGTGTGTATGAGAGAGAGAGACAGACAGACAGACAGACAGAGAGGGGGGGAGGGAGAGAATCTGTTCAGTGATTCTCTCTCTCTCTCTCTCTCTCTCTCTCTCTCTCTCTCTCTCACACACACACACACACACACACACACCTGCAGAACCAGAAAAATCCCCACACACCACTAACTTTAGTACCAAGAGGTCCATTTCCTTAACAAACACAGACAAAATATCATGCATTGAATCCTTGGGCACTGGAGTCAGCCACTTACATATGAAAAAGAAATTAAGCTTGGTGGGGCATCCGTGTTGAGAGAGAGAGAGAGAGAATATAGCAGTCTCTAAGAATGAGGACGCTGCTGAAATGAGAGAAAAAAAAAATGGCGCACCTAAAGAACGAAAAAAGATTTGATGAATGAGATGTGGAAATGCGCTTGGCTGCGAAGGGAGATGATGATGATGTAATAAAAATGAGGATGGAAGAAGTGGCTTGGCAGTAATGGTGGGAAGAAAGTAGGGGGGGGGGGTGATGAAATGACAGGAAGAAGAAAAGTAAAACGTAAGAAAAGAAGAGGAAGCGGGAAGAGGAGACGAAGAAGAAAAAGAAATAATGGGTATGAGGAGGGGGAGAAAAAGAAACCAGAGAAGGAAGCTAGTGATGTATGGATGTGTAACAGTCTTAAAAAAATAGGAGAACTGAAGGTCAGACAAGGAGCTGAGGAGAAGGAGAAGAGAAGTGTCTGTGTGAAAGTAAGAATTTTAATAAAGAAACGAAGTAATGAGAAGACGGAAACCAAAATTGGGGATTAGGGTGAAGGAGGCGGAAGAAAGGGATACGAGCAAGAAAACGGAATAAGACAAAAATAATGGGATGATGTAAGAGGAAAAGGGGAGGTCTTAACTCTTTCTTTACTGAGACAACTCTAATATAATATTCCATCCCCTACCGGATATTATCATTTAGCTGAGTGTGGGAGAATTAATGCTCTCATTCTCAACCTTGTTAAGATCGAACAACGCCTGCATCCAATCCCACCCAATGTCAGACGATTTTAGTCAGCTGAGAGTGAGACATAGGAGCCTGGGGGAGACAAAGACTGAGAAATAAGAAGACGGAAGTTCGAGGAAGGAGTGGAGGGAGGCGGAAGGGTGGGATACTAATGATAAAATGGAGCAAGATAAAATAATGGAGTGGTATAGGAGGGAGGCAAGGAAGCGGCTGGATGAAAAAGAATGCGGATGATGAAATGCAGCAGAAGTGGAATTAGAGAGAAGTAAATGAGTTCTCCAAGGAGGAAATGGAACAGCTTGGGCATGGAAGAGGAAGTGACAGGACAGAGGGAAATGAACTGTTGTTGTGTGAAGGGAAGAGCGTAGGAAATGAGCAAGAAATGAGGATGAAAAGGAGTAATTTCCGATGGAGCGTCTAGAGATTAAAAAAAAAAAAAAGCAAGAGTTCCAAATAAATTATACTTTACAGTCTCTCCATAAAGTATTCAAACGCTGTAAACACCAGGCATTTTGAAAGAAGTGATGAAAAATCTGAAAACAGCTTTCCTCGTTTGTGTCTTCATCAATATTACTGAACTAAACACCGGGACACCATATACCAGATTAATGGCATCGAAATGCACTACTTCACAATAAAGAATAAAATCCACTCCAAGATAGGCTAATTTCTGCTTATTTTCACATCCATTCTGCCCAGGTATTCGTGTAGTTTTTGATAAACTGTACTACTTATAATATAAATGTAATTAAGTGTTATATTGCAGTATCTAAAGAGCATGATTAGCTAGGCTGACGAGAGAGAGAGAGAGAGAGAGAAGTAAAAGAAAGTAAAATGGATGACAAGCCTTAAGGAAGGGAGGAGTGAAAACTGACAGGATAATATGGAGTTAGGGAAGCGGGATGACTTTTTTAGAGTGGCCGGAGATGTACTATGAAATCAGACGTCTGGTAATTGATGGTCTCCTAACTTGGACTTTCTCCGTAGATAGATAGATAGATAGATAGATAGATGGATGGAGAGAGATTCAAACAGAAACAGATAGAGAGATAGCAGATAGACAAATAGTCTCCCAACTTGTGTTCTCTCTCTCTCTCTCTCTCTCTTATACTTGTCACCCCAGTGTTACTTCTCGCTCATCAGTCACACCTTCCTAAATTTCATAGTATTTTCGCACTCTGGTATTTTTTGTACGTCTGGCACTGAGTGCCAGAGATTTTCACTTCGTCTCTTTTTTTTCTCTAGGCTAAAACTCTGTGTCACATTATAATTTATTAGGTTTTATTTATTTGCTTATTTCTTTATTCTTTATTTTTTTTGCCTCCACAGTCTTCTTTTGTTTTATTTCTTTTTTCTTTATTTTTCTGCTTCAGCCCCCAAACGTACTGTACATTTTTTTTTCATTCTTGCTGGTACTAAATGATTTCTATTTAGCCTACAGTACACAAGACCTCTGGAAGTGAAGGAGTAAAAGAAAGCTGTATCATACTTCTACATTAAAGGAGTTCACACACACACACACACACACACACACACACACACACACACACACACACACACCAGCATTTGTCGCCCGTTTCTCACATACGTCACTGGCTCCCATCCCCCTTCCTCCTCCTCCTCCACACTTATCCCCGTCTGATATATGTTTCCCAACCCTTCCCCTCACACACATAACTTCTCTCCCACCTCCCCTACTCCTCCTCCTTTTTCTCTCTTCCTCCTCCCTCCGATTCTCACTCCCTTCGAATCACAGGTTCCGTATGGCTTCGAATCCCCAGTTAAGGGCATTTATGGCTGAATAACGCAAAACTCTGACTAATTCACTTTCTTTCCTTTCAGATAGTGAAGAATGCAAAAATAGTGCAATGTTAGGAGATAATGTTACTTCGCCCTTACATATTAAGTGAGTGTATATTATAGTGCTTTTCCTTCAATCTTTCTTATAACATTTCCAAGGCAGTTTCTCTTCGCTGCATGGTGGTCCTTCCCACTTTTCAATACCCGTTTCGACTGGAGGGTTTGGTGGGCGGAGAGGAGTCTTTATGCGTTGCTCTCTTCATTTTCACCTCATGGAAGTAAATATCATTGTCATAGTCTTGTATATAACAAAAATTCCCCAAAGAGCCATTAGATCTGCTGCTTTGTTCTCCTCACTTGCTCCTTTACCGCCACATTCCTTTTCTCAACTGCCCCTCTACTGTTCCTTCCAATTTCTCACTCGATCCTCCCCCACTCCACATTTTCCCTTCCTTCCTCTTCACTTTGCCACTTCCTTCTCACTTCTCCCCTTCCCCCTCCTTACTCATCCCTCTCCCCTCCCCACGCCTCCACCTCCTAAACCTCTACCCATCCTCATTCACCACTTTCCGTTTCTCATTCACCCCTTCCCCATCCTCACCTCCACCCTTCTTCTCACTATCCCCTTGTCCCCATCTCACTTTCTCCTCCTTCCCCATACTCATCCCTCTCCTTCCTCCCACTCACCCCAAACCTTTCTTGTTCCTCTGTCCACCTCTCCTTTCCTCTTCCTCACTAGAACTCTCTCCTCTTACACACTCCTCTTTCCACTCTTCCTCATTCCCCTCTCCCCACCCTCTCCCTCTCATGTGGGCTGCCTCATAAATTTTCCTCGCATCTCTTCACCTCTCCTTTTCCCCACCTGACATTTTCACAAGTGTTCTGTCATCTCCCTGAACAGGTCCCCTCCCACCCACCACACACA
This sequence comes from Coenobita brevimanus, assembly GCF_032717465.1. NCBI lineage: Eukaryota > Metazoa > Arthropoda > Malacostraca > Decapoda > Coenobitidae > Coenobita > Coenobita brevimanus. The sequence goes on along the minus strand of NC_136975.1, from coordinate 7,000,617 downwards.
CAGACACACACTTGCTCAACACACACACACACACACACACACACACACACACACACACACACACACACACACACACATTCACCTGCCTGCCTTCACACACCCATATATCACTCTCATTCAGACCACTTTAAATTCCTTGCACGGGACTCACGCATTTTTCCTCTACCCCTGGCCGCCCCACTCATGTCCAACAGCTCTCCCTTTCACTCTTTCACCCTTCCTCTCCTTTCCTTTCCTTCATTTTTTATCTCCCCTCCTCTCCTTCCTTACCCACTCTCTTTTCTCACCTATCTTCCTCTTACTGTTTTTCCCCTTTACTCTCCATCCCCCTCTTTCCCTTTCCTTCATATTTTCTCCACTCTTTACCTTTCTACCCTCCCTTACCTGTCTCTTATTTCTCTCTCTCGCCTTTGCTCTTTTTTTTTCTTTTTTTTTCTCTCTCTCCTTTGCTCTCTTTCTTCTTTCTTTTCTCTCCCTCACTCTTTTCTTGCGTTCCTCTATCTTTCTCTCCTTCCTTCTCTCTTCCTCTCTTTCTCTTTTCTCTCCTCTCTTTTCTATCCTCTCTTTCCGTCAGCTTCTACTCTTCTCCCTCCCATTCACCTTCCTCTCCTGTCTTATTTTTCTACTCCTATTTTTTTCACCCCTCTCTTTATTTTATCGTCGTTCCTGTCGCCTTCCCCCTCTCCATTTCTTTTGATTCGTCTCTCTTCGTTCTTTTTGTTTCTCCTTTTTTTTTTTTTTGCCCTACTCTTCCACCCTCTTTCTGTCTTCATCTTTCTCCTCCTCGCTCTCTTCCTCCCTCTCCCTCTTACTTTCCTTCTCCTCTTCTTGTTCACTCGCTCTCCTTCAGTCTCTTCTTCTGCTCCTCTTTCTGTCCCCCCCCTCTCATTCTTTTTCCTTTGGTATTTCCCTCCCTTACCTTCTCTCTCTCTCTCTCTCTCTCTCTCTCTCTCTCTCTCTCTCTCTCTCTCTCTCTCTCTTTCTCACACCCTCCTCGCCCTTCTTGCCCCGTTCGCCTCTCCCTTGTCTCTCTCTATTTCCCCAGGACTTGTTGCACCTTGATATTGCATGCAACGACTGCTCTTGCTTCCTTCCCTTGTCACCTTGATCCTGTGCCGTTCCTTTCAGTTATAATTATTCTCTCTCTCTCTCTCTCTCTCTCTCTCTCTCTCTCTCTCTCTCTCTCTCTCTCTCTCTCTCTCTCACTCTACCTTGATCGACGAACCCAGATTTTCACATTCTTTGGCTCCTATGACTCACTCTCAGCTGAAGAAAAATCATCTGGGTCCGTATTCTGGCTGGGTAAGAACGCTCCCTAGCACCTCTTAGCAATTTGTTTTTGGATATGGCCAGATGAATATATTCAGAGTAAGCTGAGAAAGTCATAGGCGATTGTGCGTATAAACAGTGATACAACTAAGTCTTTCATATCGGGACTGCTCTTGTGTTCCATGTCAATTTGACGCCAGACGATTTTACTTAGCTAAGGGTAGGCAGTAGGAGCCTGAGAGTGTTAATACTAGCACCATTAACTCTCTCATGGTCCGAACAGCTCTTTATTCCAACTAACATCAGCCGATTTTATTCAGCCGAGAGTAAGGCGTAGGAGCTAAGAGTGTCAAAGACTTCCTGACTAAATCCTACATCAATTATATCGACGCAAATTATAACGTAAAAAATCCCAGTCACAGGTACAGCGTGAAATTATAGCTATTGTAGCTCAAAAATTATATATCACGATAATAATATAACTCAATTTCCCCCCAAGATCGAAAAAAGATTAGCCTCAACTTCTTGGCCTTAAATACACAAAGTTAACAGTGTCAGGAACTGGGGAATTTGGGGGTTCGGGAAAAAATTCATCACCACCACATCATGACTCATTTTCCAAACTAATGACATTAATTTTATGCCGGAAATTAAAACTCAGGGAAAAGTTATATCAGGGAGGCGAGTTTAATCAGGAGAGCGGGTTTGTGCACTCCAGGGGTCGGAGATCAGGTCCCGCCGAGGCCCGCTGCACATCTTCGTGATCTTCCTTAAATACTGAGAGACTACAGCACTTCTTCCTGATATGCTTTGAATATTGAGGGAGATTAAGTCCAGCTGATGCCCCCACTCTCGGTAGCGTGAAAGACTCCACTGTACGCTTGAAACTAAGAGATTCTGCAGCACTTCTTTGTGATAAACTCTGAATACTGAGAGACTTTGTAGCATTTATTCATGATGTGTTTTGATTACTGAAAGACTGCAGCACTTCTTCATGATGTGTTTTGAATATTTAGACACTTCGCAGCCCTTTTTCCAGATTAGGTTGAATATCAGGAAACAATGCAGCACTTCTTTATTTTGTGTTCCAAATATTGAGAGACTTTGCAGCATTTCTTCGTGATGTGCTTTGAGTATCGAGAGAGCTTGCGACACTTCTCTGTGATATGCTTTGAATGGGGTGAGACTATTAACCTATTCAGTTTGTACAGATGCTGGAGAGGGATGCCTTGTTAAGGTGTCATTGATATAACCAGGCGGCTTGGTTATACTTGGTTTGGCTATATAATCATCCTTCTACTACTTCCCTATCCCCCGACAGATGGATGGTGGAGTACAAAAGGACGACATAAGCAGTCCACTGGGTTCACGTTTCTGAGGACCTAGGAGCCACAGTAACAACAAATACTACTACTACTACTACTACTACTACTACTAGTACTACCATTACTACTACTGCAACTGCTAATTCTGCTACTACTACTAAACCTATTGGTACCATTACTACTACGACGAAGCTTGTACTCTAATCCTGCTACTTAAAGACAATTATTTTCATCGTAGGGTAACACGTCTTGCGATGAAGAGGTTGGTGAAGGCTACAGTGAGCCCGAAATTACTGAGAAATATGTACTAAGCTGAATAAAATCCTCTAGTGAAGAGGGTGTCCATTGGGCCGGCAGACCATCTCTCTACAGACTCGGACACCGCCATTTAGGGGTAGAAACTGACCCACTCTTCTGGTTTTATTATATGATTGAAAAACCTGCCGCCTCTTATAGATTCAAACCTGCCTTTCACCTCAACTGGAGCATTAATCCACTAGACCACCAGGGATCCCTCCTCACCGGTATATTATTTCGCTTTCTATTTTATTCTCTGTTTCTTTCAGCATTCTAATTCCTTTTACGTAATCACTTTACTACGGTGTCATGTTATTTTCACATCCTCTCTCTCTCTCTCTCTCTCTCTCTCTCTCTCTCTCTCTCTCTCTCTCTCTCTCTCTCTCTCTCTCTCCCAGCTGTACCCAATTGTTCACGAAAATAAAAAAGATCCTTACACCTGCCAAACATTCCACCTAGTGCGGGAGAATGGTCTTGAAACTGATTATACCTCTAAAAAAAATGCCATATTCATAATCCCGTACTTATAAAGCTTACCACGAGGAACTTTATAAAGCAGGTGTGCAAGACTCCAGTGAGAATGGAATGTTGTGGTCTTCAGGTTGATTACATTGCTGCATTGCGTGTGAGTGTTGCTGTTCACGGTTAAATTTAAAAGCTTGCCGGCTTTCTGAATGTTTCTCTCTCATTCCACCCCCTATCAATGTCACACACACACACACACACACACACCGTCACCGTGAGTCTATTTTTAGTGTGCACTTGTTTCTGTGTGTGTCTACTATGTGTGTCTGCTATAACAAGAGTATCGATGCACAATATGCGTGAAACATTTCGGAACACAGAACGAAGGGCACTGATATATTAGTGTCTGACCTACCACACGTTTGTAGTCCTGATGTCGGAAAGTGTCATATAACGCTAAATAGCAATATCCTCCTGCAAACATATAGCAGATGTTATGTTTATATAATAATACACAATGAGACGTTGAATATGTACAGTATTTGTTCCAATGTTTTCGGTAGACATCGGATCCCCTGTGCACCGGTATTACTGTGACCCATAGTACCTACTTCCTGTGTACACCATTTATGTGCATCTTCCTCCTGTGCTTCAGATTCCTGCGGACCCTTACTTTTTTTCAGGCACCTCGATCGGTGTTTAACAAGTATTAATCATTTAAAATAATATCCAAGTCATTTCATAATTTTTGTATATGAGGATTTTATTCCCTCAGAGCCTATGCTTAGAATAAATATTTCATTCATTCATTGCCAGACGCCATGTATCCCAAACGGGGTGGCCAAGGGCTTAGAGTTAATTGTTTTACAGGGAGGGGCACTAATCCTCCACCAACCCCACTTGACACGTAGGGATGCCAACAGCATCTGGTGTTCCCAGGCGGTCACCCATTCAAGTACTAACCAGACCCAACGTTGCTTAACTTAGCTGATCGGACGGGAAGCGGTGTACTCAACGTGGTATATAACGGTAATAATTTCTTCCAGCCATTCATCGTTTCTCAGTATAGGTATCATTTGCATTACTAATTCTAGAACTTTCTACAGTTTATCCGTATTTTACTCATTACTATGATTTGCTTTTGTAATACGGTCACCAGAACTGGACACCTTACCCTTAGTGCGGACATGCAAGCAAACTTTACAAGGTGAAAATGGTGTATTCTGATTAGTATTTAAAATGCTCTTCTACTTAACCTGATGGCTTTGCAGTCTTGTTTAAGTTATGTTACATGTTATTATTATTAAGTTCCTAAATGTTTTTCTTTGCTTATAAGTATACTGCCAAGTGAGACATTCTTTTCTTCAGCCCCATGCAAGTATTTAGAGCTTTGCATTTAGCAGTCCTTTCACTCTTTTCCTGCGTTTGAGTCCAGTTGTATTGTTTACCCAGACCCCTCTGAATAACACACCTTTTTGAAAATCTCTTGGCTCTTTTCTATAATTTCTGTATAATCATCAGCCTGGAAGACTTTTCAGAACAAGTCCTCATCAGTATTAATCTTCTAAATTGGAGAAAGAATGACACCTAGTATTAAAGCTTATGACACTTCATTTGTAACGCCATCCAGTCTGATTCTTTCCTATTCAACGACCATTTGTTTAGGTTCTGTAAGCCAGATATCGATTCGCTTGAGAAAAATGCCACTGAAAACACTAGTCTTTCTTTTCTATACGAAGAGTTTGTGGTGAAATTTCTAAAACTTGCGAACACTGAAACGGATAATGCCACAGGAATTTTGTCTCGTCACTGAAAAAGCAGGGAGAATAATAAAACATGACAGACAACCCTGCTCTCCAACCTGTGAATCTTGAATGAGACTGGAACCAACGTCTGTCTGAAAATGGTTTCCTACAACATGCATGCCACCTGTGATGAGTTAAGTGGACGGTAATTTCAATTCTCTGACTTCTCATTGTTTATTTATTACTGGAGTTTTTTTTTTTTTTTTTTTTTTTTTCCAACCTGTGTGACAGCTTGATACTCCTTAATGATATGTTTGAAAGTTTAGCTAAAGGTTTCGGTATTTTTTTCTTACTTCCCTGAATATTCGTGGAACTTTTTATCACGACACGCTGTTTTACTTATCTTAAAGTTATTGACTAAAAAGGACATTTATCTCACTTATAGCAACACCGTTTATTAACTTATCCTCTTCTAAACGTACTGGGAATGTTGTTGGATCATACTTACATTCTCTACTAAGATACAAACAGAGCGAAAACTAAATAGAATTTTGATCATCGTAGTTTTACCGTCAGTCTTTAAAACCAGTACTGTATGCCTTATAGATGTTAGCATTACATTTTTCCTAACAGACAACCTCTTTTGGTTTATTTTACTGATGGTAGCAAGGTGTACTCCAAGCTATTTCTTGCCTTGCTTTACTAGCTTTTAATTGCCCTATGACGAGTATCAACTTTATTTTTATTACCGTGGTGATATATGGTAGGGAGTTAACAGGACATTTTTTATTATATATATTCTTCCTACCATCAGACAGTTACCTAAACAATAGTGTGGCGTTAGGGGAAATGCAGAATAAAACAAAGCACAGTATGAAATGGCTTAATGTCACACTTTCTCCCTTTGGGTCGTCTACTTTGTAGTGTGAATACAAACTTCTGTGTCTACCAACTTCCTGCATCTACATCTTCCTGCGTGTACCTCGATTCTATCTGTAGCTCCTTCCTGTGTGCACCTGTCCTATCTACAACTTCCGTCTGTGTGTACCTCCCTCCTTTGTAACTCTCCATTGTGTGTGTATTTTTCTTCTGTATCTGTCTTCCGTGTGTGTTGCTGTCTACTTCGTCTGAGTCTTGTGTGTACTTTCTCTATGTGCATCTCTGATGTGTGTACTTTAGCCCGAGTATCCTTCCCTTCTATGTATACACCTGCGTCCTGTGTGTTGTGTATACCTGTGTTGCACTTACCTGTTTCCTGTGTATACCTTGGTCCTTTGTTTACCTGTATCTGTTGAATACCCGTGTTCTTTGTATACCAGTCTCCAGTGTATACCTGTCCTTTGTATACCTGTGTCCTTGTAACCCATGTGTTATGTATACCCGTGTCCTTTGTATACCTGTGTCCTTGTAACCCATGTGTTATGTATACCCGTGTCCTTTGTATACCTGTGTCCTTTGTATACCTATGTCCTATGTATACCTGTTGTCTATGTATACCTGTCTCATGTGTATACCTGTGTTCTGTATATTATTTCCTTATGTATACCTGTAACTCTTTAAATCTAGACAACGTAAAGTGGAAAGTTTTCTCACAATACATGGATAAAGTTCAGTTTCCCCTGTTACGCTCCTCGCATCCTCTTCACTCCTAGGATATTTTATTTCTTCTCTACTCCCTAGCAATTCCTATAGCTATCCAACTATAGACTGGATGACGGTATAATTATGGCGATATCTTACCCTGGCACTCGGAATAATCTCTTCCTGGCTCACTGTAATGATATTCTAAAGGAAGTAGAAACATAAGTAGCACTCTCAGGCTTCTATATTTATTCTCAGCTGAGTAACATCACCGGCCGTTAGCTAAAACACAGAATTTGCGATGTCCCGAGCATTGACGAACTTTCAAAAGATCCTTGGGGTTAAGATGTAAAAAGAGAGTAATGTGGTGTAAATATTTATGCTGTTGATACGTAGGCAGCGTTACCCCTACTACCGTGTGTCCCATCCCTTATAGTCAAGACCTGAAGGAGGATCACAGGGAAGGCGACAAGACAGCCTCGAGTGACAGCGACACGGGGGCGACGCAGGTTTGTACTTTAGTCTGAGATGTTCCTAATTGCACGACTCGATCTTCAGGAGCCCCTGAGTTGGTAATTGAGAGGGAGAGAGAGAGAGAGAGAGAGAGAGTGGGAGTGGGAGTGAGACGCCGCCTTACGAGGAGAGTGATGAATGGATCTGGGAAGCGTCAGCGGAACCCGGCATTATGCAAATTCCCTCTCTGTCACTGGATATCCGATCTGAGCCGCAGGCAACCCAAGCAAGCTGAACTTCTCGAATTTATACTGTACCTTATGACGGCAAGGCAGATGCCGCTGAGATAAAAAAAAAAAAAAAAAAAAAAAAATCTGTATTCTGGGGACAAATTTTGAACTTTGAGTTGAGTTCTTGCCTCCAGCCTTTCCACCAAATTTCGCGTCGGCTGGAAGCTTACATATATGTCTGAACTGATGAACTGAACACTTACTCGTTCAGCATAAGGACATTTTTTTTATTGTGCTCTCTATTGACAATTGGGTTTGGCTTAGGAAAGACTTCTCAAAATAGAGGAGTCAAATAGAGCCTTCATTAAGCCCTACGTCCCAAGAGGCCGTTCCTGTCTTGAATAAAAAATTTTGATAACTGAGCAAAAAGGCTGCATTATAACGTCATCCTACTGATATAGTTAATACCGTTATCTCTGGAAATCGGATTAAAGTGGCCAAAAATCCATGAAATCCCGCTTAGGTGTGCAAATCTGACCAAAACCGACGATGAGACTTATGATCACGTGGGCTCAAGAGGCTCGATAGCACATCATACCAGTTAATTTCTGTCGCTTCCCGATTAATATCCTGTTGCATTTTCACAACTCTGACTAAATTCAAGCAAGTCTTCCCTCTCCGTGTACTTTCCCCTTGTTTGTAACCCTCCTGTGTGGGTGTGTACTTTATCTGAATCTTGTGTGTACTTCTCTGTGTGTGTTTCTCTACTGTGTGTCCTTTCGTCTGAGTTGTGAATAAAATGCGTAAGGAGAGGTTATAGAAATTTTGATGCCCACTATAATCCGGACCTAAATGTGTCAGTTTCGTAAGCAGGTAGGTTTCGTGGTGTGAGTTACAACACGTGCCACCATCATGCACGCCACACACACACACACACACACACACACACACACACACACACACCGCCGCCAGCCCACACTTCACCTACGCACCCGTCATTATGAGACTCCTTAGCACCTCTTCCTTAGCGATTAGTTTTTGGATATGATTGTCATGCAGAGTATGGCGATGTTTGAAGGATTTATTGAGTACAGAATAAGACAGCAATGTGTAATAAACACAATAAATCTTTTAGGAAAAGGTGTTAGAAAGCTTCCTTAACTGACGAGAATAGAAGAAAAAAAAGCCACAGCACTGACGAGGCTACAGGAAACAGGTACAGGATAAAGAAGGAAGGAAAGCAACGTCGTGGAAGCAAGCAAAACGAGTGTTTTAACAACCGCAGAGTGCGAGGAGGACACGACGGGACAGCGAGATGGGCCGAGATGGGAACGAGAAGAGGTGGGGGTGAGGGGAGAGGGGGAAATGAGGAAGTGAAGGGAGCTGAGAAATGAAGAGAGGGAGGGAGACTGGGAGGGATGAGGATGAGGAGATGAGAAAATGGAAGAAGTGAGGAGAAGGGAGGGTTAGGGATGAGGAGGATTGCTGGATATGAGGAGGGAGACGAAACTACAAGAAGAGTCATGTGGAGGGGGGAGGATGAAGAGAGGGGTTTGGGGGGAAATGGGAGAAGGTTAGGAGGGAAAGGGAGGATGATGAAGGTGGATGGGATGAGGAGAGGGAACTGGAATGATGGGGGAAGGGAGAAGAGGCTGGGGAGGAAGAGGGGCCTTGTTCTTACCATCCTGGGAAAAAATATGAATATAAACGCAAAGAGAATGGTATAAAAGAGGCCAAAGAGAAAGTCTACTTTTTTATGATACCTCGGTGAGAGGTAAGTGTAAGAACGTTCCAGAGTAGGAGGATTAAAGAGGCCACCTGACAAATAATGGCGTTTGGAAGGCTGTCAGAGGGGCAGAGGGAAGGTGGCGTCAAGGGTAGAAAGGAAAGTGTGAGTGTTTTAATAATGTATGTATGGGAGACAGGACGCCTCTTTTTCCAGGAAGGTCAGGGCCAGGTTGAAAAGAGTACGTACTGAGTCACTATACAATGATGAAACATGGAAGAGGAAGCATAATGATGGGAGAATTTAATATCACGACGTAAAGAACATCAGAATATCTTACATTTTTTAAAGTTTTTTTTTTCCTTCCTGTGTTTATTTTTAAAAGAAAGGTAGCTGAAAATAAATCGTTGAGACTTACATAAGCAAACAAGGATTTCAGGTTTTGATGCAGCGAAAACTAGAAGTGCAGAGGGGAAACGAGCCTTGCCAGTCATAGAGTAGCTTCGAAAATATTTACAATGCTTCTTTCACCTTAACTTCGCTCGGATTTTCGTGCTTTTCTAGTTTATTACACGTACATCATTAACGGAAGAAGACAGTGCTGAGGCTCTACATCCTTTCCATAGCACTTCTTCGTGACTAACATCGTACTCTTATGTTCTCTTGTTACAATCGGTAGAGAGTTGGCCTGCAGTCCTGACGGACCCGGGTTCAAATCCCGCTGAGGCAGGGAACAGTTTAAGGATTTGAATTTCAGAAAAATCAGACTTTACTGATCTACCAGAATGCCCGCTGACATGTCGTAAAAATACCCCCGCTAATACCAATACACCAGTCCTGTATGAGACAGCCCTAGCATGTATTCAGTATGGACGGTGGGTGTTAGCGCCGAAGTGGTGACATGTAGAGGTGTGCGGTACGTAGGAGGACTACTGGGCCTTGAAAGCAGGCTGTGAAGCCTATGCCCAGAGTCGGTCACATAAAAAAAAAAAAAATGATACAGAGATGCCAATTTTTGGCCAGGTTAGAGTAAAAAGGGTATAGGAACCAGTACGTCATGTGTTTTTTTAAGTGTTAAGAATAGACGTCATTCAGAATATGTGGTGATAAACTGACGATCAGATTATCAATTTCACCAATACCAGATCCCATTCTTTTGCCTTTAGTCCTTCCACTCCGAGCTTCATTTCACCTTACGAGGATGCTGATGGATGGTAAAGGGTATGATAGATATTATGGTCGGTAAAGGGTATGGTAGATATACGGTCGGTAAAGGGTATGGTAGATATATGATCGGTAAAGGGTATGGTAGATATATGGTCGGTAAAGGGTATGATAGACATGACAGATAAAACGCTTCAGTACAATCACGTCTTTTTCAATTTATTCCTGCTACTTCTGGACGATTTTACATACAAAAGACCTCTCGTATGAAAGGGGTTTGACCGTACCTAATCACTTCAGTTTAAAAGCCTTCCCTAAGTTGAATAAAATCGTCTGGAGGTAAGAATGAACGAATACGTCATCGTAGTAAAGGGGCTACGATCATTGGACATTAATAATTGCAGCAACAAGTCATCCCTGTAACTGGTTAACTTCCTACAAGAAGCAGTAACTGTATTTAGTTATGTAAAAAGAACCAAAGTCTTAGAGCCTGTAAACTTCGTCCCTTCTAGAGAAAACTCTAGAAATTTGTAATCAAGATACGTTCCTTGAGAGATGTCTGAAGATATTACGTTTAGCAGATGAGATTGTCAACAGTGGGAAAGACTGTACTAGGGGAGAGACAACTCCTGAAAGTTAGCGTTGTGTAGATGACTTATTTAGTGTACCAGTTAATTCTTGCGCTTGATAGTCCCACAGAAATGGGTAAGTGTGTGCCACGGACCTTATCAACTACTCGATATCAAACAGTTTTTTTTTTTTTTTACGGTACAAATCTATGCGATGAAATGTATGTTGTAAGATAAATACGTAAGTGCATGCAAGAGTGTCTTTTAACTATAACAGGAATGACGTCAGTGCACTCAACAGCACAGAAGACTTGTAAATGAAATATTTCTTGTTGTAGGGTATATACAACGACCCCCAAAAGAATTCTAGCCTCAGCATTTTGGCCAAGACCCTGCCTGTCCGTTGAATTATGCACCAGTTGACTAGACTCCTGCCTCAAATATTTGCCAAGAAGTTTGATCGGCAACATGGAAGTTCTACTCTTTCATCCCAAGTCCTCAACAAGCACTAGCTTCGCCGTGTTGACTCCACAAGTTACGGCATTCGAAACTTTACAGTGCTCGTCTTTTTGATCTGCCAGAATTTGCTCACGACGTTTGATAATTCAAAAAGCTAACCCTTCACAATGAGGATGTCGAATATTTATAGCTCATTTATACTGTCCTTTTTGCTTTCAAAATATGCAAACAGTTTTATTTTGTAATGACTGTATCTTGACGTAATGCTAATTCTCTCTCTCTCTCTCTCTCTCTCTCTCTCTCTCTCTCTCTCTCTCTCTCTCTCTCTCTCTCTCTCTCTCTCTCTCTCTCTCTCTCTCTCTCTTTTCCTTGTGCCTGCCATCTCGTTTTTCCTCCTACCTTACGTGCATCTGCTCCATCCTCCCAGAGAACTTCCTCCCTCTTCGTCCAGCGATATTTTCTCCCTCTTCTTCCTTTTCCTCTCTCTCTCTCTCTCTCTCTCTCTCTCTCTCTCTCTCTCTCTCTCTCTCTCTCTCTCTCTCTCTCAATCATGCACGCACTATCGCACATCCAAACATTCAACACTCGCTCTATCACACACACGTCCACACTCAGTCTCATTCACACATGCCCTCTCACGTTTACTCAAGTACAATACAAGATATTTCACACACACACACACACACACACACACACACACACACACACACACACACACACACACACACACACACACACACACGTTCTCGGAAGCACTTGGTCCACCTCTCTCTCTCTCTCTCTCTCTCTCTCTCTCTCTCTCTCTCTCTCTCTCTCTCTCTCTCTCTCTCACACACACACACACACACACACACACACACACACACACACACACACACACACACACGCACAGACTGTTGGCTCTAGAAAAGTTATATTCACTTTGCACTTTGCTTCGTCTTTGGCTTCCGGTTTTAAAATTGAAGGGCGTCCAGACAGTGCATGTTGAAAGGACTTTGCCTCTGCGTGTGTGTGTGTGTGTGTGTGTGTGTGTGTGTGTGTGTGTGTGTGTGTGTGTGTTTTCACAAATGACAAACGTGCACACGATTAATTTCGTGCGCACACACACACACACACACGCACACACACACACACACACACACACACACACACACACACACACACACACACACACACACACACACACACACACACACACACACATGACTTTTATGTGCATGTAGACAGGGACATCCAGTTCTGTACATTTGTTCCACTTACATATAATACAGTATCAAATAGAAAGTTAAGTGTATATGGAAGGATACAGTACCTTCCCGGACAGAGAGGAAAGAGAAGTGTGTTACTGTTACAAAATTAAATGAAATAAAGTGAATGAAAGGAGCTTAACCCCTCTAAGAAGCTGGAATCAATTCCCAATCCTCGTGTTTATGATGGCAATAATAATGATAATGATAATAATAATAACAACAATAATAATAATAATAATAATAATTATAATAGTAGTAGTAGTAGTAGTAGTAGTAACTCGTATTCTTAAAACCTTTACAACAATGGCATTCCTTTTTAATTAAACGTATATATTCTGGGACAGACTTTTCAAGGTGGAGAGAGTAGATCAAACCATCATAACCCTGTTCGCTACTGAAGGTCTCTCTTAAGCTGAATAAACCCATGTAAATATAAAATGAAAGAAGGTCACTGGACTAAAGAAGTTAATGTGAATCTGGTGTAGTATTTATTTTCTTCTTTTTTTACTTCCTAAAATGAAGAGGTATAATAACACTAAAATTAATCCTTCCACCTCGAAAATCCTTTCCTGGACAAAATATAATCGTTATGAGATAGCAAGCTTAAACTAAATATAAAAAAAAATACAAATTAAAAAGAGACAAGGAGTTAGTTAAATACATCTCTCTCAAATGTCCTTCCTCAGCTAGTTCTCATAGTCAACGCCTTATTCCTCACTGCTGTATAGAACCCCCATCCTCACCCACTCGCCCCTCTTCAGCATTTTACTAACTGCTCTGGTAATATCCTACTTTATCTTACGGCCGAGAATAGAAGCTTCATCGAATAAGTTAAGATAATCCATTTTCCTATCCAGATAAAAAGTTTCTCAAGTTTAATGGGGCGTTCATCTAAGCAAAGGCGATTCCAAGAAAATATTATGTAAGACCTGAAAAAAAGACCAACAACGTAAACTCAAGCGCTCGCACACACACACATACACACACACACACACACACACACACACACACACACACACACACACACACACACATTCTTTTCACCCTCTGCTCACCTGATTCCTCAGTATTTTATTATGACTACCGACCACAGAGTTATCAGCCACTCTCTCGAATCATCTTTTGATGGATTAACTGCAGCTTCACGGAATTTCTTACATGCCGGAAACGGAAAGGGGTGGGTGGGGAAAAATTAAAGCGAGTTTCTTTTTACACAGAAGTATGTAAGAAAAGGATAAAACCTATAAATTATTTTTCCTTCCTACGAGAAAAAAAAAAAAAAACAAGAGAGCCAAAATCTGTATAAGTCTTATAAGTCAAGATCGCAAGCACATGTCATGCAACTCACATTTTTTTATATGGAAGACATTGTGCAAAAGACTTTATTTACAGCTAGGCTACAGGTAAAGCAACTTTCTACCTGGAAGTTTTTAAGCGTTTGTGAAAGTGAGAGACAAACGAAACGAATAGGGTGGATGACTGCTTCAGTACAGCAACAAGCCCAGTCTTCCAACACTCGTTACTCAGCAGCTTTGGGCTAAGAAAATAATTCCATTAATCACACCCCTGCTTTATTGACCTGCCGTTAAGCTTCTGGTTGATGCCCAACTGCAGCTTATGATGAGAGAACAACGTTTTGACAGGACGAAAATATTAAATCTGCAGCAATGAGTATCATAAAAAGCATTAACAAATTAAAGTTACAGTAAAGCTTTAAACTAGTAGCAAGAATGTTGGAATAATTGTGTGGATGCAGAATCAGATAGTTCAAGCATTCAAGCATGGTATAATGGCAAATGCCCCTTAAAATTAGTTCTGCCAAACATAAGAAGATTTTTAGTCACAAATCGTGTTTGTCCCTTAAATCTCAATAACATAATCGAGTCTGTGCAACACCTATCGCCAATTGTCTGTAATATCAAGGTACTCAAGTCAGTATTTGTCAGTCTGCGAACTAGAGTTACATTTTTACCAAGTTCAGGCTAAACTTAACATAGCTGTATCATACATAACCCTACACTTAAATGCTGAATAAGCAAATGAGAAGAACTAATAATTATCATCTTAAAATTCATTTCCAGCAACGGCTCTCCGCACCAGCGGCATCATGAGTCCCCAAGGCAGAGGCAATACAACGAGAGCGAGGGCCCGGTACTGGTAATGGCCCTAATAAGACAAGGAGCTGAATGCCTGTCTCGTCGCTTCAGCCAGATTAAAGCCGTCTTATTGTGTTGTCCTCTATTGTCCTCAACGGCACTGACCTTCGGACTGGTGGAAGGGGAAGGGGCGTCTTCCCAGAAGGCCGCATTAAAAGAGAATGTGCTGCCTCTCAAATGTGGGTACGTTAATAGTAGCAGCAGTTGTGGCCCCAGGTTCATCTGAATTGTTAACCCAGTGGACTGCAAGCTGGACTTATCCTCCTCCTAAAGCCCAGCATCCACCTTTTGGGAAATAGATAGTTTGTATAACTGGGTAGTGGAGCCACCCAGTTATATCGGTAGCACCATGCCAAGGCGTCCCTCACCAGCACCGTCTCAAATGTACTTGTACCTAATTACACAGCTTAACTGAAAAGTATTACCCTTGCCTAAAGAAAATCGTTCGGAATCTACCAAGACAAATTCTTCAGGAGTTTGGAAGCTGATTGCTTTTCTGTGTACCATTTTGGCACTTATTTCTATCCAGGAAAATCTAGTTTAGGTTAGGTTTGCTTCTTTATTATCCTTTTTGGTTAGGCTTTAGTCTGTTAGGTTAATCTGTTGGATTAGGTTAGGCTAAGACAGGTTAAGCAAGTTAAACACAGGCATTGCTACGCTGTTGTAACCCTCCATCTGCCCAAGCACATGTCCCTCCCCTCTCCCTGAACATCTAACCACATAACGGCCCTCACCCCCCCCCCCTGTACAAGACAGAGACATTAAAACTAAAACATTTCAGTAGTTTATCCATGGAAATAATGCACTTGTGAGCAAATCTAATGAAATTATGACTCGTGCTTTTTTTTCATTTAGGCAGCCATTTTTTATGATTACATAATAGGTACAGTCATGAAACTACATACATAATTAGATATTCATATTTTATCATGTGCAATTTCTGCTTCCTATGTGGCATTAGTAAGAATGAAATAGCCATGACCGAAGATGGCAGAGAAAGGGATAAGGAATTGTTTGTTTCTGTTCTTTTTACCGCATCAATAATCTGATTATGCATTAAATCTTCACACTGGTTTTTACAGCAATGTTTACTGTAAGCGTGGATCATAAAAATATAACGGAGAATACAGTTAATCCCTGACTACGCCTCCTGCCTGCCTGCTTTCCTCCCATTAATTTTTCAAGGCTGATTTAATGATTTGCCATTAAATCTATTTTTAGTAGTGACCTCAACTTCATTTTTAATAACAATAAAAACAGTGCGCGTGGAATAACAGAAATTTCCCACTTCTGAATGCTGTCTGCCTCTCTTCCATTCCATTACTATTACGGTATATTCTCGTCAAACATTCATTGTCCTTCTAGTAACAATATTTTCCGTAAGTATGGACCATAAAACAATTATAGAGGATACAATAAGTTCCCCAAGTCCTCTACATATTGCCCGTCTTCCTTCCATCTAGTTCATTTTAAAGAATCATTTCGATGAAGTTAGTATATCCTCCCCAGTTATCCAATGCTTATTTATTTTTGAAAATTATATTTGCAATGTGTGTGAAATACGGAAAAAAAAAAAAATCCCAAATACTCCATGCCACTTCCCATCCTTCCTTCCATTCACTTTACAGAATCAGTTATAATGTGTATCTTTATAAAGCATTCACTTTTTCTTCTATTTTTAATTATAGTAATTGCAGTGTGGGAATCATGACAGTCGTATGGAAAATAAACGATCCATGCTGTCTGCCTACCTTCCATCCCATTTATAGACCTGATAGGTAAACTATGTGGCATTAATGTCGTCAAACAGCCACTGGTTTCATAAAAGCAAAGACACCAACAAAGAATAAAAACAATTCCACAGTTCTCCTCGCTGGCTGCCTCCCTTCC
Source organism: Coenobita brevimanus (assembly GCF_032717465.1). Taxonomy (NCBI): domain Eukaryota; kingdom Metazoa; phylum Arthropoda; class Malacostraca; order Decapoda; family Coenobitidae; genus Coenobita; species Coenobita brevimanus. Next base: position 6,984,038 of record NC_136975.1, on the reverse strand, counting down.
CATGTACCCTCCCACTAGAGACCCAGCCATTAGCCAGAAGAATGAGGCGATGAGGAGCGCGAGAGGAGACATTAAAATTCCATCATTTAACTCGCGGGACTTATCCTTCCCCACGTCAGGGTGTTCCCCAGGCGAACACTGTAAGGCTCAACGGCAAAAACACATTCCTACAACTAAGCAAATGACGATGCCTGTGCTTCTGTTTCTCCTTTTCGCTTTTTATCTCCCTCTTCTTCCCCCGAGGAAAAAGCGCCTTTACTCATCCTAGGGTCTTTCCTCTTCTCCATGCAGGTCCTCGTCTTTTTTTCTTTTCCAGGTAAGAGAGGATATTAGCTAAGAGATCCCGCAAAAATGTGGATTTCCCCTGAGGGTGGACACACGCCTGCCTTCCTACCTGCTTCCTTGCCTCCCTGGACCTCTGATGACTTGCACGGGAGACTCCAGCGTTATGCAAAGTCGGGAGGGGAAAATTTACCATGGTACAGAATTTGCCGGCGATATTTTGGGGTTGGCAGTCTGGCAAACTTCCGTCACTGATTAGCATTCGAGGGAACAGCTCCAGAGTAGCGTTAAGTCACTGCCAACCAGGATGTTTGAAAATGACGCAGAGTTCCGTAGCCAAAATACGCTAAAATGTGGTTGGTGAGGAAGAAGGGAAATTAGTCAGCTGCAGTCTGTAGCAGGAACGATGCCGTGTTCTGTACCCAAAACAGACCAGGGTGCCGCTAGTTAAGGAAAAATGAAGGATATGAATTTATGTCAACTGCAGCCAGTATCTAAAGTGATGCAGTGTTCCGTACCCAGAACAGACCAGGACGTTGGCAATTAGAAAAAAATAAAAAGAAAAGAAAAAAGAAAACAAATGAACTTAGATCGACGACCGCAGATCTGGAATGATGTTTTTCGTAACCAGAATAGACTGGATTGTCTTTGTTAAGCAAGAAACGAATTGAATTTAAGTCACTGGCAGCCGGTATTTGCAATGACGTAGTGTTTCTTAGCCAAACTAGACAGAAACGTCGTTGGTAAGGAAGAAGAGAGCTCAACTTTCCCAGCGGTAGGAGCAGAAGTCATTGGTAGCCACGATGTTTAAAATGATGCAGTTTCCTGATCTTAAAATAGGCTGGCAAGTCGCTGGTGAGGAAAAATGGAAATGGACTGACAGAGCAGTTGCGGCCGGGCAAACACTCGACACATCTCAACATCAGGGGCAATATTTATCAAAGATCCTGACCAATTATATTTTACGCTAAATCAGGCTCGAAAACAACTATCATCACAAATCTCTTACGTCTTCGCATTTTGTCGTTTTAATTGTCACTCTCAATTATACAGACTTTGGCAGCTCTATGAGTGAAGACACACGTATATATAAACCATCTCAAGCACACCCACAGCTCAGGAGAGTTTGTGAATACCTCTCCCGCGTCGTCTTGTATTCCGGGCCAGTATCTAGGCACACGGTCTGGTTCGACCTCGTCCCACGTGTTTACCCTCCGTCTGACAAGGGAATTCTCGGCGTCGGCTCAGGTGGGAAGCATAAGCAACATGATGCCTTTGGGACCTCGACTTGCTTGCCCTGATGAGACCCGCGGTGCCCTGGTGCTCAACCGTGATCCCGTTTCCTTGGCGATTTATTTTCCATCTTAGCGGCTCCTGACGGGTGTTAAGGCCACATTGTCGTTGGCACAGCAGACTCCGTAGTGTTGTTTCCTTGGCGATTCATTTTCCATCTTACACATTACTTTCTCTTGGGAATATCTATTTCAAGCTGACACAGTTTGCATCACTGACATTGACGAGGATTATCAAGGAGTAATGCGCAAAATATATCACTGGGGAAAAGATGTTACGAAATCTCCCAAACTGAACAAAAAATACGACCTTTAAGCAAAAAAATAGAACCCTTAGTGAGGTTGGGAGAGGGCGGCAAAGGCAGCCATGTTTGGATACGTTCGAGAGAGTGCCTAGGGTGAGGGTGTAGTTGAGATAAAGGTTACTTGTTGATGTTTTGTCTGGGATGAGGTAGGGCCCGGGAAGAGTCAAGCTAAATTTGACCTATGCCCCTTTCGCCTTCACTTGGTCCAGACTTCATATTTAGCAGCTTATTTCACGTAGCTCAGTGGCAGAATATGACACTCCTATGACTCCACATCCTTTCCATAGCACTTTCTCATGACTACCACCATAATCTAGTATTAATCTTTTGTTACAGCTCAGTAGTTAAGATGGTGAGATGGCAGTTTTAGGCCATGTTAGGTTAAAAAGAGTATACTAGGTGACTGAAAACCGGACTGAATGACTGTGTGTGTGTGTGTGTGTGTGTGTGTGTGTGTGTGTGTGTGTGTGTGTGTGTGTGTGTGTGTGTGTGTGTGTGTGTCGTGCGTGAGCTCGTCCGTGTGCGTGCGTGTTCGTGTCGTTGTTAAATAGTCTGTTGTCCATGAAGAGATCTGAATTTATTGGTGCATTTGTAGTTCTACTGATTCATTATTTCGTTCCCAGACAGGCTGGAATTCAGTTTAAGGAGGAGATACATCATACATGATAATTTGGAAAGAGCATTCGAATCACACATCACTTTAGTTTTTAGCTGCTTTCATTATTTTTTTTCTTACCCACGTAACATAGCCTGCTTTAAGTGGTGACAAGTGAGTTCGCTACGTCTACAAGTATTAAGCCAGATTATCCAACGCTGCTTCGTGATCCTTTCCAGATACAAAAACGCTGTAATATGTTTATTATAATAGGTTAAAGTCAGTGTTTAATGCAATATCAACCACATAAGGAAGGTGTAGGGTCCAGAATGCCTCGAACAGCATCTTACTGGTCTTTGGCATTGATTCTGATTCATTACTAATTTTACCTATTTTGTTTTCAATTACTAAAGTATGATCTGAACAACTCAACGTACCCTATTTCCAGAGCCCCTAAATACATATAATCCTTCCATTTTGAAACTGCTTCTACAATGACTATAAACGATTGAAAATAGCAAGATCAAACTAGCAAATACTCCCTCACACTGACCAATGGACCAGAAAGGAAGCTGTACACTGACTGGAGGGCACACACCATACTTGGGCAGGTCGGAAGCAACTCTAGTCTGATACCCTGGCGTTATTTTTACCACCTCATCATAATGGCATCTTTTTTTCCTTTTAATTAGACTACGACCAGACCTAGGAAGGATCGCAAGTACTTATTCTACCCTTTAACTTGATTGTTTCTTAAGGTGACATTTGTATAGTTTAATATTTATTATCAATAGCCAACAAAGGGTATTATCTGATTTAACTACTCGTATTGCGTAGGTCTCAGATTTTTCGTCTAAATATTTGTTCTAAAACACACACACACACACACACACACACACACACACACACACACACACACACACACACACACATGCACGCACGCACACACGCACGCACGCACGCACGCGCGCGCACACACACACACTCACGCACACACACACACACACACACACACACACACACACACACACACACACACACACACACACACGTCCAATAAAGCAGAATTGTACTACATAAGCTGAATTAGATTTTTGCACATACTGAAGACAGGAATTCCGCTCTCCACAGATCAAGCAGTGCAAATATTAAGTTGAAATTTCTTGGCTATTAAGCACGAGAATCAATAGCAATTATAGCCTAGAAGATTTTTTTTCTTTTTCTTGGAATATTTGGCAAGCAGTTTGTGGATAAAATACAGTCTGGCCCAAACCGAAACTCTTTAATTGAGGTCACATGAAATCACCGGCAATTATAGGTGAGCCAGGGAAGGTAATGACGGGCTATGTTATCAGCCAGCGTTTATCGACGTTTCAGAAGCCGTAAGTCCTCTTCCCTGATCACAGCAATTTGGGTGCATAAGTAAGCCAGTCACGAACGTTCTTTCTCTTTCGCTTTTGTATGTTTTTAGAGGGTGCCTGTCTTGTTTGGTCCCCGTAATTTGTTTGTAGGTCACACGTAACTACACACTACGCCCCTGCTATAAGACTGAGGATCGTATTACAAGTGGTTTTTAGGGACTTCGTATACACTCCTTCCTTAGCGATATTAAAAAGATATAAATAACACAGAAGAGAATGCTAAGGTGTAATAGGCAAAATGAATCGATAAGGAGGTCTCTTTTACAAATCTCCTATTACCTTATGAAATACGACTCTGCCACACGGGACTTCCAGTTTGCGTAAGAAATCTTCCCGTATTTATCATCTCTGTTGGAATTATTTTTGAAGTTTCAGATAAAACCAGTTTAACTAGGCTAATCTAGAAATCAGAGAGGCTGCATGATATAACTAGCAGTAACTGAATAAATATAGGTGCACATAAGCATAGGCCTACTTAAGACAAATAGAAATGGAGGTTAGAATATTGCATTTATTGAGTTTAGGGTTTGCTGTACTTTTTAGTCTAAACTAGTTCCAGAATAAACCTTTGTCAGAAAAAGTGGGATTCCTTGGAATTTTACAACTCATTTCCGTGCAGTTACGATCGTAATAGTTAATGAGACACATCAGGAAACCTCCGTCATTTTTTGCTTATAAAAAAGTGATAAAACCATTATTATCTTGTCCAGTGCCCACATGATAAAGCATATCGTCTCCAAACGCAAACACATGCATCATCGTTGCCATATATATCAGTTACCACGCATCCCTGCATCTCTCTATCAATATAAACCCTTTACTGTATATTCGGTGATATTGCAAATCTTCAACAACCATACGAAGCACAGTACATCGTGTATAATATCATCTTAGAATATCTCTCATGGCAATGCATTTATCTTTTAATGAAATAAATCTGAAACAAATCAACATTTTAATAAGACGGTTTTCTCTCTCTCTCTCTCTCTCTCTCTCTCTCTCTCTCTCTCTCTCTCTCTCTCTCACACACACACACACACACACACACACACACACGAATATACACAGCAAAACGCTCTTGAATACTAATCATTCATTCAGGTTATACGAACCATGGTTTTTGTTAAACGAGGAAGGGAGGTGAAGGTTACACAGTCTTCCCTGCTCAGTAGTTGCTTACCTTACTAACCTATCTACAGTCGATAACCATACATATATTTTAAGAAAGAAGAAAAGTCACATGATTTAGCCAGCTTAACTTAGAATCTCCAACCTTTAAGGCTTAGGGCTCCTGCATACAAGAGATTAATTTACACACTTCACCATATCATTGAACTTGTCATAACACCAAACCACCCGTGCTGGTATTTGTCTGGGTTCTCTCACGCGGCGGGGGTGTGATGGTATTAGTGTGATTATTCTGATGGGCGTGACATGTTAGTAGATTTGGAGGACGAATTATTACTGCACTGACGAAATTCAATGTTCAAGTTAATCTCTGCCCCACCTAAGCACCGATATAAAATCTTAAGATGGGCAGTCCATTTCTCAACTCAAATTTTTAATGGACTATCAAAAACAGTTGTTACATTGATAATACGTTGTGGATTTCTCCCGACTGCACGCATTTTAAGTCTATTGATCATCACAAATATATATATAATTTTTTTTTTTATGTGTCCGATTCTGGGTATAGGCTTCACAGCCTGCTCTCAAGGCCCAGTAGTCCTCCTACATACCATACACCTCTACATGTCATAATATTTTCGTGTGAACAAAAAAAAATACCTTATCAATATTCTATGGTGAGCTGGGAAGTAACAGGTGGTTCATGACATATCCCATATAGAAGTTAAGTGTGGTAGCATCATTATTTCAGTTAGGCGTGATGCTAAATTCCAAGACATCTATACTAAAAAAAAAAAAATGATTTTTTTTTACTTAAAATATTTTGTAAGCTAGTCCTGCATTAACGATTTTTCTTGAAATCCTTAAGTGCAGCTAGTTTTGTCCAGGCGATACTAAGTGAATCTTAATTTAGATTAGCCAATGCTAATTTCACACTTCTAAGACATTACCTGTAATATACTAGTATGTGAGCTAGCGCACACACACACACGCACACACACACACACACACACACACACAAACTCTTACACACACATGCACACACACACGCGCGCTTGCACACATAAACAAAGACTATTATATATATATATATATATATATATATATATATATATATATATATATATATATATATATATATATATAAAGGCAACCACAAGACTGCATAATAATCATTAACCTCTCCCCACTCCCTTAATGGGACACACCGTTACCAAAAATAAGTAAAAGACCTTGATCTTTAAGCATATTCGGACACTGGCTGTCATGGTGGGCATTGCTGCCAGGCGAGGGCAAGCTGGGACACACACACACACACACACACACACACACACACACACAGAGTCCGAATTATGAAAACTACCGATATGTGAGTTGCAACATGCCCTTAAATATTATGTGTGTACTATTTTTCTCATGTTGGGATAATTCACTGGCTGATGTCACACTAACGTGCGAAGTGTGACTGTCACACTAACTTACGTAGTATGATCAAATTACGTTTCATCTTTTTTCATTACATTCAGCCTTATGCTTTCTGAATAAATATCTTTAGTATTACTGAGATGTCAAAGCCATGTATGTAATTTACTATTTCCATAGTTATCGGTATCACATTAGCCTCCCATCTTCGCTGTAACAGGAAATCATAAATATTATATATCTGCTGCTGGTTCAACTCCATATTCTAGTGATTAATGAAAACAAAGGCAGAAGCTGGGACATACATTTTATTCTTCAAATTACAGCATTCCTGGGAATGGTAGAGTGCTTAAGCACCAAACTGAATGTTTTTGCCATCAGAGAAGACGATGCCAGTATCAGACTCCAGGACGATATACACGCCTCGAGGCAAGTGTCTCTTCTGTCCGTCCTTAAAAAGAATGCCGGAGGGACCCACCAGGTGGCGCTTCTTGCGGTACTGAACATTGTCCCCATTGGACAGGACAGCCCCAGAATGTCCAGCAAGGACTACCGCTACGCCGGGGGGAAGCTGGATGAGTTTACCACCAGGGGTGATGATGCCAGAGGCACCAACCACTGCGTCGCGCTTTGACCTGGAGGGAACACCCTCATCGCTGAACTGGAAGTTGCCGCCGTCCTTGGTGACAGCGCCAGATGGTCCGATCAGCACGATGTTATCGGCCTGGGCGGGGGTGAACTGAACGTTGTTGCCGTCAGGGTAAACGATGCCAGAGTAACCGAAAGCTCCCTTCATTGTCACCATGTGGTGCACTGGCATGGGAGGGGGAGGAGCGGCGGCGTGAAGGGCGGCCTGCTCTGCAGTCAGCTGGAGGTTCTGGCCAGTCTTTGTGACAGCACCAGAGGGTCCGATCAGCACGATGCTGCTGGCATAGTCGGGAGTGAACTGCACATTGTTGCCGTCGGGGTTGATGAGTCCAGATGGCCCAAGCTGAGCACTGGCTCCCACCACCAGCAAACAGAGAGCTGCCTGAAGAATGAAATGAAAGCAATATTGTAATAAAATATGAGAGCATCAGTTAAAGTTTAAGCCTTGTCGACGTTTAAAATAATTATATATGCTTCACTGATAACTCAGTACCTCACCCTGCTGACTATTTTTCCTAAATGATTGTAAACTGTTTCATTACCTGGCTAAAATGATGGTTTTAACCTACAGACTACGGTGGATTTCCCAGGGCTGAATTAAATCGTCTGGCGTTTCTACAGTATAACTGCTAATTGTGTCTACAGGGATGAAAGTACTATTATTATTATTATTATTATTATTATTATCATCATTATTATGATTATATTATTGTTCATAATGTGTTTAAAATATTCCCCTCAGCTGAATATTAAACAGTCTAACGAAAGCCATAATATAATCCGTAACCCTTTAACAACTAAAGATACCTACAACTAAATAATGCTGTAAATTATCATCCGGTATTAACTGCGTAAGGAGCGAGTACACATACTTAACACATGAGACTTTTCTTTCTTTTTGTAGCATGGATCACAGACACGTTAGAGTACAGTACATGTAAAGAGAGGAAAGTTGCAAAGGAAATGGAGGCAGACTGTCCCAAGTACGAGAGGGGTCCTTGACTGAAAATAAAGGACAAGGTAGGGAGGCTGCACGGGAAAGGTGGGAGGGTGTGTGAGTGCCAAGATTATCATATTCTTGAGAGACCGATAAGGCAGGTGTCTGGGAAGTCCAAGGTAAGTTAACGGGGGAAAAGGAGCCAGCTGGGGAATCGGTCTGGTGTGCGTAGAGTGGATGGCTTAAGACACCAGTGGTTATTTGTGAAACATGTAACAGTAGTAATAGTAGTAGTTGTAGTAGTTAGTAGTAGTAGCAGAAGTAGTAATTGTAATCGTAGTAGTAGTAGTTAGTAGTAGTAGCAACAGTAGTAATAGTAATCGTAGTAGTACTAGCTGTAACAGCAGCAGCAGCAGCAGCAGTAGTAATAGTAGTAGTAGTAGTAGCAATAGTAGTAGCAGTAGTCATAGTAGTCGTAGTCGTAATATTTAGCAGTCGTAGTAACAAACGTAGTAGTAGTAGTAGTAGTAGTAGCAGTAGTAGTAGTAGTAGTAGTAGTAGTAGTAATTGTAGCTGTAGTAACAGCAGTAGTAGTAGTAGTAACTGTAGTAATAGTAGTCGTGGTAGTAGTAGTAATGGTAGTAGTAGCAGTAGTAACAGCAGTAGTACCGTTCGTGGTAGTAGCAGTAGTAGTAAGCGTAGTAGTAGTAATGGTTATTGTTGAAGTAGCAGCAGTTGTTGCAAATGTAGTTGTTGTAGTTGTAGTTATAGTAGTTACAGCTAGAGCAGTAGTGGTGGTAGTAGCAATACAAGGATAATACTGGAAATACTAGTAGTAGTGGTGGCAGAAATAGTAGGGTAGCAGTAGTACAGTAGGGGTAGCGGTAGTTGTAGTAGTAGTAGTAGTAGTAGTATAGTAGTATTAGGGATTGTGGTCATGGTGGTGGAGATAATAGTTGTTGTAGTAGCAGTAGTAGTAGTAGTAGTAGGAGTAGGATTAGTAGTAGTAGTAGTAGTAGCTGCAATTTACGCTCAACCAAACGTGAACTCGATAGACCAGAGGTGAATCTGGCCTCCTCCTACAGCCCACCATCCTCCTTTTGGGGGATACGGAAAGAGAGGAGGGACGTTTGTATAACCGGACAGAGGAGCAGCTCAGTTAAATCGGTGCTTAAATTTTTTGGTAATGTGAAGGTGGTATGGTTAAGTTGAGTTAGCAAGTATACGTGAATGAGTCTGAAAGTGGAAGGAGGAGTGGCAAAAAAAAAAAATAAATAAATAAATAAATACATAAGGTAAATGGTTATAGAAAATGAGTATGGGAAAGCTAAGTAGGCCTAAGGAAGCTGATGAAGGTAAAGCAGTACAAGGGGATGTTAATTAATGAATGAAATATGAACAGCAAAGCGTATCACAAGAGGCTGGCACTTCTTTTTTGCCTTGATACTTGACGGAACCCATACGCCTAAGGGCAGTGCATATGCCAAGAAATACGAGTAGAATAAATGTGTGTAGATAGTTATGTTTGTGAGGTTAGACAGAGATTCCAAGGGGCAGGATGGTTTATAAATGACTGTGTGACCCATTACAGTGGGAATATTGTTAATATTTATCCTACTTTTGTACTTTCACTTTCCTTTTGTCTGAATCTCTCCTTACTCCCTCTTTAGCCAAAAATATGGGGTTAAGTTAATGATGATGATGATGATGATAATGATAGTGTGCCTGTTTTAGCAGCCCTGCATTAATGAAATTTGAGATACTCGATAGGGAATAATATGTACAATACTTGCCAGAATCTTCATGTCTGCTCACGTGGTCTGTCTCAGCACTCCCACGGCAAGGGCTACTGGGAAGACTAACAAAAGCGGTCCTCTTCTTCAATTTATAACCTCTTTCAACCGTTCACCTCTGGCCTTATCTTACAGTATTTTCTATTGAACCACCCCAAAATCCTCGGTTCTTACAGGCGTGGTAGTTGTTGTCCATGAGACGAGGAAGGTAGCATAATGCCAGAGGTGAATGCCGGTGAGAGTATATAATGGGGTGGCGCTATGGCCCTGTCAGTCGTCACAGTAGCCGCTGGTGGAGTGCTGAGATAGACCACGCACACAGACATGAAAGTATTGGTGAGTACTGTGCGTTAATTATTCACCTTTGTGTAGTGTTTTGAACAACTGCATTGTAGTAAATACAATTAAGCACTTTATGGATAAAAGAGGACGATACTGACCAGCTGTTGGGAATCCTAGATTGCCAATTAGTAAAAGATTATCTTATGGCTAGCGCCAGACGACTTGCCATTAAGATGTAGAAAATAATAAAATAAAACATTAAATATTTAATCGTTACGAATATACATTGCAATTACATGCTGGCTAACTCTACCTGTGGGAAATCCTTGATAGTCAAAAGGTTAACCTGCTAATGATAAATAATTTTGCAGTTGGGAAAAAATCTCAAGCAAGTCAAAGGTTTAGGAAGTTATCAACGCAACATAAAATAAATTATTTTTGTGGGTATATTCAAAGGATTTTATTAAAACTTTGCTCTCCTTTCATTCTTCAGGCAGCTCTCTGTTTGCTGGTGGTGGGCGCCAGCGCTCAGCTTGGGCCATCTGGACTCATCAACCCCGACGGTAATAATGTGCAGTTCACTCCCGACTATGCCAGCAGCATCGTGCTGATCGGACCCTCTGGTGCTGTCACCAAGACTGGCCAGAACCTCCAGCTGACTGCTGAGCAGGCCGCCCTTCACGCCGCCGCTCCTCCCCCTCCCATGCCAGTACACCACATGGTGACCCTGAAGGGCGCTTTTGGTCACTCTGGTATCGTTTACCCTGACGGCAACAACGTTCAGTTCACCCCCGCCCAGGCCGATAACATCGTGCTGATCGGACCATCTGGCGCTGTCACCAAGGATGGCGGCAACTTCCAGTTCACCGATGAGGGTGTTCCCTCCAGGGCGAAGAGAGATCTGGTTGGACCCTCTGGCTTCATCGCCGAGGACGGTCAGCTCAGGCACCTTCCCCTCGGTGTGTCCGTTGTCCTTAAGGGACCCTCCGGCGTCGTCTTCTCTGACGGTGGCAACATCCAGCGTCGTGTGTAATTTACAGTATTATACAATTTGTGTCTTTTATTTTCATATTATGCAAAGAGTAATGTTAGACTGAGAGCGTGTGATGTAAGGGCATATTCCATCGAGTATCATTCCCTGTTCATGTCGATGAGTTAAATAAATATGTAAATATCATGTTTAGTTTTATTAAGATATATCCTACATAATCATACTGAAAGCAGAACAAAATCAGACCCTAAAATTTGAACCGATTCATCTATATATGAATGATTTATGTGTAACTAAATCATTACCAAATATTTCTCAATACTCTGGCACTGTATGGCCGTATGTAGTCCAGTAGTAGTAAGTACAAGTGAATTTTCCAGAGGTTTTATGTGGTAGGTGGAGGTGCTCACCATCCACTCACTCAGTGTTCTGCTGCCCTCGGGCGTCTGCCCTTTCCTCTCCTCCATCCTTCTTTCCGTCCATCCTCTCCTGTCTTTATTACCTTTATTCTTTCCTCGTCCTTCTGTCCACGGGTGACTTTCCACTCCCTCTTCTGTCTTTCTTTCCTTCATTCTTTCCTCTTCCTGCTGCCTGTGGGTGACTCTACAATGAGTGACAAGCCAAATGGTTCCCTGTACACCAGGAAACCATTTACTACGCTGAGTAGTAGCCATATTATCAGATTTTGGCGCCTGTTGGTTTAGTGGGTAATTACGGGGCTCCAATCTGATTGAGCCGGTGGAGGTTTATACCCAAGGAATGGTTGGGGTTTGTTGCTCACGTAATGCCACTCAGGGATGAGTGGGGCTGGTCACTCTCATCTTAAATGTCAGGACCAACTTGCCTAGCTCCTACTCTCCTCATGGGGAAAAGTAGGATTGGATGATGATGATGACGATGTTTTCTAACTGCCGTATTATTGATAATGAGAGTGCACAGGCATAGACAACCCTTTTATTTTTGACGAACAGTTATAGAACGCCCTTAGTTACTAGTTCTGGTAAATATCTACCCACATCATAGGATGCACAGGCTGGTCAGCAGCAGCTCAGAGAGGCCAGATCCATTCTTCTCTAGGTCATGGACATCAGAAGTCCGTAACAAAATCGGGATTTTCCTTCGCCATCGCTGTTTGATGCAGTTGTACAACCCTAGAATTAGCTTAGTATTCAGTCCATTTCTCTGTGTATTCCACTGACTCTCCGTCTACTGAGTGTGGTATATGTGAAACTAAAATATTGCAGCACTCACTCACTACCTATGCCGCACATGTACAGCATATTCTTTTCTGTTATCGTTTTTACACATCTAAACATGGTGACAAAATGTAACCTCATTCCATCCTTAGATTACTCACATCATCCCTGAGAGGCCTACAATAAAATCCTGAGTGACCTAAATGGATCGAACTTGATTAGATTGAACCCAATGTACGTAAAAAGAGGAGGCAGGTGGTGGTCGAGTGGTTAGAGGGCTTGGCTGCCATCTGAAAGGACGCGAGTTCAATCCTAGACCGGGGCATGGAACGATTTAATTATTCGAATTTCGTTAAAATATATATTATTCATCTTTATCAATATCCATCGCAGTGTTATTAAATCACCTCCTGCAAGTTCCATTACTCCCTCCAGTCCTAAGTAAGGCAGCCTTAGTATGTAGGCTATTCAGTATGGACTGCGAGTACTGGCATCGAAGAGGTGACATGTGAAGGAGTATGACTCCTAAGACTACTGGGCCTTAGGACGAAATATCAAGTCATGTCCAAAGTGTGACAACGTAAAAAGGTTTTTATTGACGTCTTCACTACAGGTGGCTCTCTCAAGACGAATATAATCGATCGGTAACACCAAGAATGAACACACACACACACACACACACACACACACACACACACACACACACACACACACACACAATCAATATTATTCGTGTGATATAGAGCTGATGAGGAATATATAAAAGGAAATGCTGGTGGTTTGGCCATGTGGAGATGAAGAAGCCTGAAGACTGAGTTGGAGAGAGCATGAGAATCAAATGATTGACCGGAGAAGGAGAAGACGGTCAAGAAGAGACGAGAGGGATAAGGTGTGTGTATAAAGGAGGGTGGTGTCTCGTGGGAAGGGCTGTCGTTACTGAGTAGGGACAGAACTGCTTGAAGAACCTATTGTCAGTGCTACTCTTAACAGGATACAGCTTCACTCAAAAGGTAGACAGACAGATAGAGAAACAGATAGATAGACAGTGATTAAACATAGATATAGATAGACACAAATAAAGATAGATTAGACGATTAGATGAACAGATGGACAATCAGATAGATACGTAAACAGATTGACTGACAGATAGGTATACCATACATTGCAACTGTATTTAAAATAATACACTCCACAGATCATGTGTGCAACTACATATTAGCTTCCCTCCTCCTCTCCCCATATGGTAAACAAATACAAAATACACATACTAAATACACAGGTTTTCTACAAGATGCCAAATAAATTAGTTTATTTAAAAATTCACACACTTCCCATTTGCTTCCCAGAGTATGAGACCCTCTCCTCATAAAACTTGATAATTGCTGTATCACACCACCTGCAGCAAATATTTACCTAACTTTTCTGTCTACTTTTTTGAAAAGCTGTAATGTGTCCTGCAATTAATCTATCGTATGTCAGGTAAATCTTCCCTAACCTTCATTCTACCGAGACCAGAAGGATGGACAAAAAACATCTGATCGGACGAGTAGTGAAAAGCCAGTTGGTTGAAGGGTCAGCATTAGTCAAGTTAACGTAAATGTCAGACTGAAGCAACACGATGACTTTATCATGCTCCATCCCTGTGTGCTGAGGGAACTATTTACACCTTCATTATTTCTCAGTGTGGTAGTGGATGTCCATGAAACGTGGGAGTTGCGTATAAACCCAAGAGCGACCGCCAGTGAGAGTATAATTATACATAATGACGTGGCAAAGTGAGTTTATCAGTCCTCCCAGTAGCCACTTGTGGAATGCTGGGATAAATGAAGTGCAAAAACATGAACGTTTTGGTAGGTTTTGCTCAAATTAATTTGATGAAGGTCTTACCGGATTTTATACTCATCTGACGCAAAGTTCTCAGTGGATTTCAGAGAATCACGACACAGTGGGTAATTTTTTAAATTGCGAGAGCATTTTTATTAAGTCACGCTAAAAAAAAGAAAGAAAGAAAGAAAAAGTTCTGTGCGTACTATTCTTTCTGCAGGCAGCTATCTGTGTGGTGATGGTGGGCGCAAGAGCCCAACTTTGGCCAACTGGTCTCATCAACCACGACGGCAACAATGCCCAGTTCTCTCACGACTACGCCAACAGCATCGTGCTGATCAGACCCTCTGGTGCTGTCAATAAGAATGGGCAGAACTTCAAGCTGACCGCTGAGCAGGTCACCCTCCACGCCGTCGCTCCTCCCCCTCCCACGCCAGTGCACCACCTGGTGACCATGAACGGTGTTTTCGGTCACTCTGGCATCGTTTACCCTGACGGCAACAATGTTCAGTTCACCGCCAACCAGGCCGGCAACATCGTGCTGATCGGACCATCTGGCGCTGTCACCAAGGACGGCGGTAACTTTCAGTTCATCAATGACGGTGTTCCTCCCAGGATGAAGAGAGATCTGGTAGGACCCTCTGGCATCATTGCCAAGGGCGGTGAGCTCAGGCATCTTCCTCTCTACGTGTACGTCGTGCTCCAGGGACCTGCAGGTATCGTCTTCTCTGATGGCAACAACATCCAGTGTAAGGCTTAGGTTGTGCCAATGAAATTACACCCGGTTTCGCTGTCGCTCAGGACAGTACCCTCCGACGGGCTAAGAATGAAGCTAAATAATTGAATATAAGACTACCTATATATCTATTGTTGGCCGATGTGAAATACTGCACATCTGAAAACACCCAGAAGTTTCACCTTCTGAACAGATTTTACCCTGTTTATATAGAAATCTGAGCAAATTGTAAACCTGTTCCTTAATCAATTTCAAGGCAACGCTCCCATGCCCAACCCAAACGTGTCGGCACCTGGTCCCTTCCAGTTCCCCACAGCAAGTTGCTATTGTATCGATTACAGAACTGCCATAAATCACATCATTTATGTGTATACAGCCTGTGACGGTCACCTCTGACTTCAGCAGTGTACTCCTAGTCTCATGGGCAACATCTGACCTGCTTTAAAAGTTATGAATGTAATTTAATGATTTATCTGTCGCACTGATACCTGGTACACGCTGCTAGATAAGCATCCTCTCAGTTTTTTTACCGTAACGAGGCCTGACTCATGCCGTTTCCTTCTCTGTTTATGTGTAACAAATACCTTGGGATCATATTCTTGTCGGGGATGCTCCCCAACGTGGCGCTTCACTATAGTTCTTACATCTTAACACAGTGCAGATTGTTCTCCTTTTGCAGTTAATTCCACGTAGCTTGGTGGGGGAAAAAGACAATACTATCTATTTATCTGTTACCAGACGCCTTAATCCCATACGAGGTGGCCACAGACAAATCACCTCCATGTCACCCTATCCCCCGCCATTTCACTGCCCAGCTCCCAGCTCACACCCCCCTCTCTCATATACCTCTCCGCTCCATCCCTTCATCTCATCCCTGGCCTCCCCCTCCCTTTCTCCCCCTCCACCTCACTCACATACACTCTCCTCGTCAGTCCCTTACTCTCCATCCTCTTCACATGACCAAATCACCTTAGTGTGTTTCTCCTAACGCTTCCTATCACATCCACATCCACACCACAACTCTCTTTCATATCCTCATTTGTCAGTCTCTCTCTCCATGTGACTCCACATGCTCCTCTCAAATAACTCATTTCTACTGCTGTCACTCTTGACTTCTGTCCCTCCAACAAGGTCCAAGCTTCACTTCCATACGTTCAAGTTGGTCTCACAATACTGTCATGTAGTACCTTTTTTACTTCCATGCACTCTTCCCTATTTCGTATCACTGCTTTCAAGGAACTAGCAACCTTTCTTCGTTATTGTAACCTTTCAAGCACTTCACCCTCCAAACTTCCATCCTTACTCTCCACACTACCTAAGTACTTAAACGTATTCACATTCTCCATTTCCTCCTCATCCAACCTCACTCTTCATTCACTGACTTCACTACTCTCGAAGACCATAACTTTACTCTTCCCTACATTCAGACAATACTACTGCTCTGGAATATTTCCATTGCACTGTATCCTTACTAGTACCATATTTCAAGCTAATCTAATGTTATCACTTAGTACTCAAGATGGGAGATGACAAGTTTGGGCCTGGTTTAAGCCAAAGAAATATAATGTATTTCTGCATGTCACACGCTAATATTACTTTTATTGTACTTAATGTAACCTGTGTCGATAATTATAGCAAATAAATTATAAAAACGAAATCAGACTGTGCAGTAATATCACCAAGAAATAGGTGTTTAAGATGATCTAAAGGCGACAAAAATACTTCCCAAAGACTAAGGCCAATACTCTAGCTAAGGTGACTCCTAAGCACCTCTTCCTTAGCGATTTATTTATGGATACGCCTGGTTAATATAATTTTGTACGTTATTTATGAAGTGTATGGTGACATAAGAATGATTGAAGAGGAAAGCAAGGTGTGATAAGCAAAATAAATCGCTTGGGAAGTGGCATTAATGAGTTTTTTTGTCTGTTGTCACTCTAGTTCATACCTATCGTTGTCGCGATTGCCTTATTTTTGTTTTTGTTTATATATTTGCTTATTTTTTGCAACAATGGGTCTTTCCTGAACTGAATAAATTTGTCTGGGAGAAGGTAATTTTAAATGAATATCGTGTCAACAGTGAATCGGCTGTAGTACATCTTTATTTTCATTTCTTCCAGTCAGAGTGATCTTTCTTTGTGTGTGTGTGTGTGTGTGTGTGTGTGTGTGTGTGTGTGTGTGTGTGTGTGTGTGTGTGTGTGTGTGTGTGTGTGTGTGTGTGTGTGTGTGTGTGTGTGTGTGTGTGTGTGTGTGTGTGTGTGTGTGTGTGTGTGTGTGTGTGTGTGTGTGTGTGTGTGTGTGTGTGTGTGTGTGTGTGTGTGTGTGTGTGCGTATGTGTGTGTGTGTGTGTGTGTGTGTGTGTGTGTGTGTGTGTGTGTGTGTGTGTGTGTGTGTGTGTGTGTGTGTGTGTGTGTGTGTGTGTGTGTGTGTGTGTGTGTGTGTGTGTGTGTGTGTGTGTGTGTGTGTGTGTGTGTGAGAGAGAGAGAGAGAGAGAGAGAGAGAGAACGAATGGGTACGGTACTGACAGAACTACCCACTCACCCAGAGAGAGAGAGAGAGAGAGAGAGGAAGAGAGAGAGAGAGACAACGAATGGGTACGGTACTAACAGAACTACCCACTCACCCAGCACGACGATCATCATCATAATTAGTGTTTTCATCACTGTCATCATTATCGTCATCATCGCCATCGTCATCAATATTGTCATCATCATTATTAAGACCATTTTTTTCCCAGGCAGAGATGGGCTGATGCGGGGTCCGGAAAACTGGCAAAAGGATGGCACGAAATAGGGAAAGACTATCAAGACCATCCCCAGTGACCAAAGCAAAAGTGAATATGATGTGAGATTTCAAGATGCATCAAAGTGCAATACGTAAGACTTTAGGGGAACGGGAGGAGGGAGAAATATCGAGTAGCCTAAATTCTACACAAAAAAGTAATACGGGATAATATCATTCATATAGGATGCTAGATAATAATACAGAACAGTATTTCGCATCATAAAAGATTCTGTACCTTGGTTTGCTTAATTGGCTTTGGGTTGCTGCCACACTACCAGCCTTATATTTTGTAGTAGCAATAGGTCTCCCAAGAAAGTTCAAAAAATTATGAATTAACAGATTAAAACAGCACGGGTATTTAGGCATGCACATTTATTTTTCTTGGTTTTAACTGATAAAGAAAGTGATATTTCATGACCTTTAAAACATCAGGTATAGTCACAATCCATGGGAGGATAGAGTGCACATGATGTCTTGAGCAGGTGGAATTTCACTGGTACAGCCTAATTAGTACGCTGGATGTTGCCACCGTCGGAGAAGACGATGCCGCCAGGGCCCGAGAGCACGAGGGTCACGCCGGGGGGAAGGTGCCTGAGCTGACCGTCCTTGGCGATGAAGCCAGAGGGTCCCAACAGATCTCTCTTCACCAGGCTGTGCACTGGAAGGGGGGCGTGAAGGGCGGCCTGTCCAGCAGTCAGCTGGAGGTTCTCACCAGTCTTGGTGACGGCACCAGAGGGCCCGATCAGCACGATGCTGTCGGCGTAGTCGTGAGAGAACTGCACATTTTTGCCATCAGGGTCGACAAGTCCGGATGGCCCAAGCTGAGCGCTGGCGCCGACCACCAGGAAACAAATAGCTGCCTGCAGAAGAATAGCATGGAATATATAGCTAGAGTGATACTAGTAATATACAAAAAGTTCTTAAAAGGTGTTCACATTAGCTCATTCATTGATTTCACAATGCTTCTCTGAGACCTATAATACGCTTTTAGCCTTCTTAGCCCGGACTTATTTTGAACTATACTTATGCTGATACCAAAATAATAAAATTATTCAACTTTAAGAAAACATCCAAATGGTGAAGGAGATACTGATGGGCACATCTCACCCCTTCATTTAGAAGTCTTAACTATGCTGAATAATATTACATGGTGATAGTACAGTCAAAGAATAAAATCTGTCAAAATATTAAAAGTGTTAGAAAAAAAGCAACACCAACCAAAATTTTCATGCTGGTATTCCTGGTCTATTACAGCACTCCACAGTAAGTAGCTACCGTATTGACTAATGAGCAGTAGTACTCACACTGTTTATATACTGTCTGTGGCGGTAACCTTTGGCTTTATCTGCACTCATGGACAACCCCTACCACACCAACAAGAACTACGAATGAAGGTTCGTCGACTTGGCCGTCGAACTGACACACACCGTTATATAAGCATTGTATTTTTTAAAGTTTTTACCGCAGTGAGGCCCCCTGACACATGCTCTTTGCTACTACTGTATATTCTTGCCTAACAATGGCACTGGCATCGTATTCCTGTTGGTTCAAGATTCTCCCTAGCACATCTTCCGTACCAGTTTGTCTCTGCATATTCTACGTTAATACTCTACTGTTTGTATTTAATGCAATCTGTGTCGATATTCAGAACCAAGAAAATATTAAGTAAAAAAGCAGTACGCAAAGAATCACCAAGGGACAACGGGTTAGGATGCGTCCTAAACCGAAGAGAATACTTACCTGTGACTAAGTACATCTCATAGATGTTGTTCTTTTTCTTGTTAATGTATGTCATAACTCTCTTGGTTCTGAACTGGGACACGATTGCATTGGTTAAGTTCCCTTACAACAGAAGTGTCTTCCTGAACCGAATAAATCAGTTTGCTGGCAGCAAGATCAAAACATACTGCATATCGTTTTCGTGGTGAGCTGGTTAACGTTTCCTATTTTTAAACCATTTGGTGGATAGGTCGCTCCTAAGCTTACTAAATTCGTCCGCTTTAAACAGAGAGAGAGAGAGAGAGAGAGAAAAAAAAAAAAAAAATTTACAGAAGTACAGATTTTTCTAACACTTTGGCCATTGTTTCATCTTTCTGTACATATATATATATATATATATATATATATATATATATATATATATATATATATATATATATATATAATCACATCGGCAATTTCTCATGGATGATGTCATCTCAGCGTTTTACCAGGTATCCCCAGACGATTTTGTTAAGTACAGTAGAGATTTTCGACTGGATGGGTGGGAGGGGGGAGGTTGTTACTACTAGGAAAATCTGCTGAGCGAAATAGCATTGTTTGGACGCAGCAAGAATTTATGAAAAACAAACAGAAGCACCTACGGGACGCAACTCTAGCGCCCAACAATTGGTCTACTGTTAGAGACAAATACTGAACATACCCAGTGACTTAACACTGAATGACGTCTTTCTTGTCTAACCTTGAGTTCTTTCACCAGTTCTGGGTCATATAGAAAAATGAAAATATTTAAGTTTACTATGCCCGGTGACCTTGACCTTTGCATTGTTCTTTAGAAATAATAGGTCCGCTCCTGGGAAGACTCAACTCTTATATCAAGTTTAGTCTAAGTTATATTAAAACTGCTCGTTATTTTATTGATAAGCCCATGGACATTCACAGGCACACACACATACACACACACGCTAGAGTTGCAATATCCTATTGTGGTTCTAGTTCGCGCGTGTAGAAACATCCTTGGTATTAGTGGGTTAACTAATTCCACACTTGCTAATAGAGCACTTACTAGACCATCTACTCCTAAGTACCTTTACAAAAGCTTCACAGTCATTAAGAAAAACTCAATACAACATTCCACAGTCTTTCCGCCAACATTATTTCCCCACTGATCTAGTATCAAGGCTGGAAAATGTTAGTTCTTCATAAAAGGCTTTACGAGTATTTTACTCTGTTTAACTGTAACCATTATTGATACATACGTGTGTGCATGAAAGCGAACTCTGGCGGGGCAGGGGGAGAAGAGGACAAAGAAATGACAAGGGGATCCACCTGGTTGGAAGAGTTTTGTATGGAGGCGTATATGAGATGGATTTGCCAATTTTGCCCCTGCCGACTTCAGCGAAAGTTGAAGGAATGGTTGAGGGACAGCTACTGAGGAAACCCATTTTCTTTTTTAGAACAATAGGTCAAAGTCCAAGCCCATACAGCGAGGTCAAAAGCTAAACTAGCAGCAAAATCAATTTACTATCTATCCGATTTCGACCAGACCTGAGGTAAAGGCTGAGGGCAAGACAGGAATGCAGGTATCCAATTTTGAGAACAATTAGTCAGATATCAAAATCATAAGTTTGGGTCCATCGGTATATGTGCGTGAATGTGGACAAAATAATTCAAACAATTTTGATCGGATTTTAACCAAACTTCGCCGATTGGCTGGGAGTCATTTGAGGGGTTAATTTATTGTTTTGTAGAGCAGTGGGACACAGGTCAAGGTCAGTTTAAGCTGTTTTTAATAAATGTAGACTTAACTTTGTGGAAAAGTTCAGGTTAAAGAATGATAAAGAGATTCAGTTTTGAGAACAATCATTGAAATGTCAAAGTAAAAGAGAAATGTCAAAGATTAAGATCACTGGGAAAAGGCAAAGTCAACTCAAACAGTGTTTATACGCCTTAAATCAAATTTAATGAAAGGGTAACGGTTTAGGCAAGAATGAATTAATTCGAATCTGACAGTAATCTATCGAAGTCAAAGGGCAAAGGCAAATAATCGACCCTTAACCCTTAAGTGCATATCTTCACCACTTTGGGATTTTGTTTTTGTAAAACATGTGGTACCTTGTCTTCCTTTGAAGATGCTGGCCAGGCCGTCCAGGTATGTGAAGTGTTTGCCTAGGCCTATTGTGTGAAGTAAGTGTGCTCCCTCTTGTTTTCCCATTGTGGGATTTATTTGCGTTTTTAGTCCATCAGACTCATCGTATGCTGTGCACGACACACTAGTTTAGGACTTAGCGTATGCTCTACAAGTAAAACTACTATAGGAGTATGCCATTATTTTTTTGGAAATATATGTGTATGACTGTTTTTTTGTTATGTATCTTATGTTATTATATATTATATATATTATTTACATTATATATTATAGAAATACTATATATATACTACATATATTACACTTTATATTATACTTTATGTACTATATTATTTTATTGGGTTTTTCCTTTTTTTTTTTTTTTTTGCTGATTATAAGTAATATTATATAAAGACTAAGATAAAAGTGGAACAAAAGACTAAAGTGAAGACTAAAGTGAATATAAAGAATATATCGAAGGCAAAGGACAAAGGAAAAGGAAAAGGAAAGACACTGCTGTCAGACATAGAACTAGAGACTCTTGTGAACACCAGTGCATCAAGTGTGACCTCTCAGTGTGTCTCAGCCACAGCTAAACCCTGTGTACCGATTGTGAGGGGATGTAGGTCAGTAAAAGAAAACTAAACATTGTGTCTTATATTATCGTCATATTATCGTCATATAAAGTATCAGTCCTCATCATTTGGGTCTTAAAATCATAGTTTAGTGTCAAACGAAATTGACAAAGTCATTAGGGTGTATATACAGGGAACCATAAGGTCATAAAAAATTTGTATAGTGAAAATTTCCCTTTTTTTTTTTTTTTTTTTTTTTAGTCCTTTTCAGGGTGTCTTCCCACAGTGACTCTCATGAGCCAGAAGTGTGAGCCATTTACAGGATACGGCCACGGGACCTGAGAAGCAGCATATATAATCTCAGATCTTAAATCCTCATACGGGCCGAGTAATTAATTTTTTCAGTTACGTAAAAAAAAAAGGCAATTTTGGTTAGGTTCTTTAGTCACCCATAAAACATTTTTATTTTTCAATAATTACTAAAGTAAGTATATCACAGTAAAGTAGAAGAGTTGTTCTTTCTTTTCATGGCCAGAAACCCAATAAAAATTGATTACAACCATGTGTTTTGATTTTTCAAAAAAAGAGTTAGTTACACTCAACGTGTGTCATACAAGACAGGTTCAGAAACGAATGCCTTTAAGGGTACCAGCTGGTGGTCGCGGGTGTTTTAATCTGAGTGCTCCTTCTTCCTGTTATTAGTATTGTTGTTATTATTATTATTATTATTATTATTATTATTATTATCATTATTATTATTATGATTATTGTTGTTGTTGTTATTATTATTACATATAACATTATTATTACCATCATCATCATCATCATCATTATTATTATTATTATTGTTATTATTATTATTATTTATAACTATTATTACCGTCACCATCATCATCATTATTATTATTATTATTATTATTATTATTATTATTATTATTATTACTACTACTACTACTACTACTATTAGAAACTCTTGGAAAAGTGAATTCTCTCTCTCTCTCTCTCTCTCTCTCTCTCTCTCTCTCTCTCTCTCTCTCTCTCGTATAGTTCTGTCAGATTTGGCCTGTAATGAAGAATTCAGGGATGAAGATTCAGGCAGTCAGATGCAATCGTTAAATGTGATCCAGAGTGAGGTACGGATCCTTGATCAAGGCAGATGTGTAACATTGATCTTAACATTATTATCACAAGGTATAAATGACGGTGAGTGAATCAGGAGGGAAGACAGGGGAAAGAGAGGGTGAGGGGGAAGGACAGAGAGATTTAGGGTATTGTTCACGGTAGACTCATTTTCAGTTTTTATCAGTGACGTGTATAGCCGTTTATACCCATTCCAAGACCTCTGTTTTGTAAGTGAGATAAATTTTTGCACACGAAGTTAGTTATATACCATGGGCTTTAACTGTCAGAGACTTACTCAGTTATTGATGCTCCTGATGTCTCACAATTTTTAACCAAACACTTAACTCAGAGCTGAATAAAGAGGTGAGTCGGTTAAGAGAGCACTGAACTTAAAATGTACAATAAGAAGGGACAGCTTACAATAATGTTTGGACAACTCTGGCATAGCATATCACCATCCCATCTGATAGCCACGGTTTTTAATTGCTGGGAATACTGCTTAGATACAATCCTCTACATCGGCCTTCACAAGTTTACTTATGAAGGTGTGAAAGTGTGAGACATATGTTTTGGATCAGGCAATAGATGTATCTGTGGGGCAGTTCTAAAAAAAAGAAAAAAATATATGTTTAATCATGAGAGTAAAACAACTACACTTTTACGCATACAAATATATTTTGCATGGCGTCAAGAGATAAAGAAGTGTACATCTATTCCGGTCTCCTAAAGTCCCATTTCGTCGGCGGTTCGGCGGTTATCATGTCCAGACAGTCTCTTGCAGATGGAATTTCTCTGGTACAACCTAATTAGCAAACTGGAAGTTGCCGCCGTCAGAGAAGACGATGCCGGCAGGGCCTGAGAGCACGAGGGTCACGCCGGGGGGAAGGTGCCTGAGCTGACCATCTTTGGCGATGTAGCCAGAGGGTCCCAACAGATTTCTCTTCACCAGGCTGTGCACGGGAAGAGGTGCGTGAAGGGCAGCCTGACCAGCAGTCAGCTGGAGGTTGTCACCACTCTTGGTGACGGCACCAGAGGGTCCGATCAGCACGATGCTGTCGGCGTAGTCGTGAGAGAACTGCACGTTGTTGCCATCAGGGCTGACAAGTCCAGATGGCCCAAGCTGGGCGCTGGTGCCCACCACCAGCAAACAGATAGCTGCCTGCGGAAGGAGAGTAGAAAACAAAATGAAGACAAATATTACTTTTTTTTTTTATTGCAAAACTTTGTGCACATTTGCTTATCTATTATTTTCCAGCACTTATCAAAGACCAGTAGTACCTTTTTTTAACCCTTTCACGTCAAAGACGTTATTTGTAGTGTATCCTTATCGGTACCAGATGATTATATTCAGCTTTTGGTAATTATTCTTGTACTGAAGGAGTTAATGAATGTTATATGTAGACCCTCCACTTCAGAGTATTGTTAACTCCGCCATCGAAGGTGGAGGAAGTTATGTGTTCATCTATGTTTATCTTTTTGTTTGTCTGTCCAGACGATATCTCCAAAAGTTCTCAATGAATTGCAATGAAAGTTGGTGGATGGGTGGCCCATGTGCCATGAAAGAATTTATTAAATTTGGGGGCGGATCAGGATCAGGATCTTATGTATCCCGCACTATACCTCCAAAGGCTGTCAATGAATTTCAAATTAAATTTTGTGGAAGGGTGGGCCATGGGCCAAGAAAGATTTGATTACATTTTGGGGCGGATCCGGTTCCGGATCCTATGTATCCCGCGCAATATCTCCAAAAATTTCTCCATGAATTTGAATAAAATATTGTGGAAGAGTGGGCCATGGGTCAAGAAGCAATTGATTAAATTTGGGGGAGGATCCGGATCCTGTGTATTCCACACAATACCTCCACGTATCCAGATCCGGATCCTTTTTTATGGCAATGGCATTGGCGGAGGTATGTGCTCTCTAAGTGCTTTCTAGATATCATTGTTACACCAGAATCATATGGACGTAAATCTGGTGGACTGCAGATTGAAGTTCCCGTTTTCCTGTATTTCGCCGTCCCATTTTAAGGGAATAGGGAGGGAGCTGATGGGCGCTTGTATAAAAAAAGGCATCAATGCCACTACGTGAAGATGTCTCTCTAGCACATTTGAAATGTTACTCTGTCTGAACAAAAAAGGCATCGGTGCCACTGCGTGAAGGTGTTCCTCTCTAGCACCTTTGAAATGTTACTCCAGCTGAACAAAATTGTTTAATAACAGCAAGAATATTTGTCATCGTACTAAAAGACTGAACTCGTGTTATCAGCAACACTAACCAAAACCTTCATGTCGGCACACTTGGTCAAAACACAGCACTCCACAGCAAGTAGCTACTGTACTGACTGAAGGACTATAATTTCCCAGCCATTTATATACCGACTGTCCCGAATACCCTTGGCTTTATCTGTGACCCTTGCACTCATGGAAAACAAATGCCAAACCTAAAAGAACTGAGAATGGTTGTTTGTCGACTTGATATTTAGGCTGGCAATTGCACCATGCCAATATGTAGTCACCACAGTCCTGTTTCATCCCACCCATTTCCTTGTTCCCCTTGTCCATTACTTAACCATCCCTTTTGACAGTTTTAGCATTGGAGGATAATTATTTTGATATCTTCTCTGCGTTTAAGCTAGTAATGCTACACCATCCATAACTACAGGACATTGTCGCCTACCCTTGTCCTACCACATTCGAATGTCACAGCCCATCCCACCCATTCCTTGGCTCACCATGTACATTCATTTTTACCCCTCTCTTTCCGCAGTTCATAGCGCGACGCAGATCATTTGGTCACCTGTTTTAGTTATAAAGTTACTCAGTTAAGGAACAATTGTACAGTGTAAAGAGGTCTAACCCTTTCAGTCCTATTACGCATTTTTTACTTAACCCTTAATGTCTAGAAACGATTCCAGTCGCCTTAAGATATAGCTTTTCGAAACAGAGGCGTTAATTTAATCACTGTTCATTTCTACCCTCCACCTGACAATCAGAGGAGGGTGTTATTATCACGGGGATGAATAGGTGTCCGTCCGTAGAGCTGGGCGGCAAGGGTGGTAGGGCAGCTGACCGGGTGTAGTGATTTCGTTTCCGGGCCAGAACTTAGAAAGTATTCACTACAGAGTAATGAAATTTCACATAGTTAGGTGTATTATAGTGAACTGTTGCCTTGATAGGCAGAATGCTGTGTCTTGTGTTTTTTTTTTTTTTTTTCCAAATAATGAAAAAAAAAAAAAAATGCAACCTGCGCAAAGAATCTGTAAGGCCCAGGTTATGTGTCCTCAAAAGTGTGTGCATGAAAGCGAACTCTGGCGGGGGATGGGGAAAAGAGGCCAAGGAAATGACACGAGGATCCACCTGGTTGAAAGAGTTTTGTAGAGGCGTGTATGAGAAGGATTTGCCAGTCCTGCTCGTTCCCGGTGAAGTATAAGTCCTTGGATTGACTGTTGCTGATACAGTGGGTAAGATGAATCATATACGTGTAGTGTGTATGCCTGAGAGATATTTTCATGCTTCTAGGGGCGTGAACGGTGAGTAAGATTTTGGCCAGTTGTGTCAGGCAGAGTTTGATTACTTTCTCTTCCCAGCATTTTATATTTTTCTGGTTTTCTGAACCCTTCTGCACCCATCCTAAAATAGGAAAACAGGTATGGATGGCGATGTTGATGCTGATGTTGATGATGATCATGACTCATAATGCCAGAAATGTGGAAGGCGGAAAGATTAGCGATTTATTAGTTTTTTTTTTTTTTATGTGATACAAGAATATGATACCTGTTCTTATGGCTGCGACTCGCGAAGCGAGTGCTGGTGTTACGTTTTGAGCGGTGTGTGTGTGTGTGTGTGTGTGTGTGTGTGTGTGTGTGTGTGTGTGTGAAATTATCCCATTTTATCCGACTTTAACGAAAGTTTAAGGAATGGTTGAGGGACAGCCAATGAGGTAACCTATTGTTTTTTAGAACAATAGGTCAAAGTCCAAGATGACAGGGCTAGGTCAAAAACTGATCTACCAGCCAAATCAATTTACTTTCTATCAAATTTCGACCAGACCTGTGATAAAGGCTGAAAATATGAAGAATGTAGTGACGCAGTTTTGAAAAGAATTAGTCGATTATCAAGATCACATGTTTAGGTCAATCGATACGTCAATAGATACGTGTGAGTGAATGTTGACAAAATAATTAAAACAATTTTAATACGATTTTGACCAAACTTTGTGGGTTGCTTGAGGATCATCGAAAGAGTATATCTATTGTTTTGTAGAACAGTGGGTCAAAGGTCAAGGTCAATTTCAGCAGCTTTTATTCAATGTAGACTACGGTTTGTGAAAAAGTTCAAGTTAAAGAATGATAAAGAGATTAAGTTTTGAGAATATTCAATGAAATTTTAAAGTAAGAGGGAAATGTCAAAGATTAAGTTCAGTGGGCAAAGGCAAAGTCAACTCAAATAATGTTTATATGGCTTAAACCAAATTTAATGGAAGAATTAGGGTTTAGGCAAGACAGAAATCATTCGAATCTGAGAGTAAACTGTTGAAGTCCAGTGTCAAAGGGCAAAGGCAAATAATCGGCTCTTCAACCAATTGGTGGTGGCGAGGGTTTTAGTCTGAGTGCTCCTTCTTGCTGTTGTTATTATTATTTATTATTATGGTGTTAGGTGGTGGTGGCCATCATCCACTCATTTGATGCAGTGCTGCCTACTTCTTACTTGACCTTTAACATTTTTTTTCTGTGTCTGCCTTCCACTCTTCCTACTTCTCCCTTCTTTCCTATCACTTTTTAATAATCTTCTTTCCATTAAAGGTGGCTTTACACTGAGTGACAAGCCTAATGACTTCCTATATGCTTGGACACCATTTACAACGCTGGGTGGTGACCATATAACCAACCCACACATGTTCCCTATGTGTCAACAAGTGGGTTGGTGGAGGGGTAGTGCCCCTCCCCGTAAATGAACTGACTCAGAGTCAAATGGCCACCCCTTACGAAATTATGGTGTCTGGCTATAAATAGATATTATTATTATTATTATTATTATTATTATTATTATTATTATTATTATTATTATTATTATTATCGATATTATTATCAGAAACTCTTCGAACAGTGAAGTGTCTCTCTCTCTCTCTCTCTCTCTCTCTCTCTCTCTCTCTCTCTCTCTCTCCCCTTTAGTTCTGTCAAATTTGGCCTGTGATGAAGAATTCAGTGATAAAATACGTGGATCACAAAGGAGAGTCCCATTATAGCAAGATTCAGGCAGTCGGATGCAATTGTTAAGTGTGATCAAGAGTGAGGTAAGGATATTTGTTCAATACAGGTATGTAACATGGATTTTAACATTATTTTCGATTACATCACAATGTAACAATGATGGTGAGTGAACTGGGAGGGAAGACAGGGGAAAGAGAGGGTGAGGAAGAAGGTGGGGGAGATTTAAGGTATTGTTCACGGTAGACGCATTTTCAGTTTTTATCAGTGACGTGTAGAGCCGTTTATTCCCATTCCAAGACCACTCTTTTACAAGTGCGATAAATTTTTGCACATGAAGTTTGTTGTTATATCATGGGCTTTAACTGTCAGTGCTTTACCCAGTTAGTGATGCTCCTGATGCCTCACAAAACTTAACAAAACACTTGACTTAATAAAGAGGTGAGTCGGTTAAGGTGCCATTGAACTGAAAAATACACAATAAGGAGGGACAGCTTACAATAATGTTTGGACAGCTCTAGCATAGCATATCACCATCCCATCTGATAGCTGTGGTTTTTAGTTCCTGAGAATACTGCATAGATATAATCCTTTACACCGCCCTCCACAAGTTTACTTACGAAGGTGTGAAAGTGTGAGACGTATGATTTAAATCAGCCAATAGATGTATCGGTGAAGAAGTTCAAAAAAAAAAAAAAAAAGGTTTTATCATGGGAGTAAAACAACTAGACTTTTACGCACACAAATATATTTTGCATGGCGTCAACAGATAAAGAAGCGTACATCTCTTCCGGTCTCCTAAAGTCCCATTTCGTCGGCGGTTCGGCGGTTATCGTGTCCAAACAGTCTCATGCAGATGGAATTTCACTGGTACAACCTAATTAGCAAACTGGATGTTGCCACCGTCGGAGAAGACGATGCCGCCAGGGCCTGAGAGCACGAGGGTCACGCCGGGGGGAAGGTGCCTGAGCTGACCATCTTTGGCGATGAAGCCAGAGGGTCCCAACAGATTTCTCTTCACCAGGCTGTGCACGGGAAGAGGTGCGTGAAGGGCAGCCTGACCAGCAGTCAGCTGGAGGTTGTCACCACTCTTCGTGACGGCACCAGAGGGTCCGATTAGCACGATGCTGTCAGCGTAGTCCTGTGAGAACTGCACGTTGTTGCCATCAGGGCTGACAAGTCCAGATGGCCCAAGCTGGGCGCTGGCGCCCACCACCAGCAAACAGATAGCTGCCTGCGGAAGGAGAGTAGAAAACAAAATGAAGACAAATATTAATTCTTTTTTTTTTTTACTGCAAAACTTTGTGCACATGTGTTTATCTATTATTTTCCAGCACTTATCAAAGACCAGTAGTATCTTTTATTAACCCTTTCACGTCAAAGACGTCATTTGTAGTGTATCCTTATCGGTACCAGATGATTATATTCAGCTTTTGGTAATTATTCTTGTACTGAAGGAGTTAATGAATGTTTATATGTAGACCCTCCACTTCAGAGTATTGTTAACTCCGCCATCGAAGGTGGAGGAAGTTATGTGTTCATCTATGTTTATCTTTTTGTTTGTCTGTCCAGACGATATCTCCAAAAGTTCTCAATGAATTGCAATGAAAGTTGGTGGATGGGTGGCCCATGTGCCATGAAAGAATTTATTAAATTTGGGGGCGGATCAGGATCAGGATCTTATGTATCCCGCACCATACCTCCAAAGGCCCTCAATGAATTTCAATTAAATTTTGTGGAAAGGTGGGCCATGGGCCAAGAAAGATTTGATTAAATTTTGGGGCGGATCCGGTTCCGGATCCTATGTATCCCGCCCAATATCTCCAAAAATTTCTCTATGAATTTGAATAAAATATTGTGGAAGAGTGGGCCATGGGTCAAGGAACAATTGATTAAATTTGGGGGAGGATCCGGATCCTGTGTATTCCACATAATACCTCCACGTATCCAGATCCGGATCCTTTTTTATGGCAATGGCATTGGCGGAGGTATGCGCTCTCTAAGTGCTTTCTAGTTATCATTGTTACACCAGAATCATATGGACGTAAATCTGGTGGACTGCAGATTGAAGTTCCCGTTTTCCTGTATTTCGCCGTCTCATTTTGAGGGATTAGGAAGGGAGCTGATGGGCGCTTGTATAAAAAAAGGCATCAGTGCCACTACATGAAGATGTCTCTCTAGCACATTTGAAATGTTATTCTGTCTGAACAAAAAAAGGCATCGGTGCCACTGCGTGAAGGTGTTCCTCTCTAGCACCTTTGAAATGTTACTCCAGCTGAACAAAATTGTTTGATAACAGCAAGAATATTTGTCATCGTACTAAAAGAATTAACAAATTATTATCAGCAACACTAACCAAAACCTTCATGTCGGCACACTTGGTCAAAACACAGCACTCCACAGCAAGTAGCTACTGTACTGACTGAAGGACTATAATTTCCCAGCCATTTATATACCGACTGTCCCGATTACCCTTGGCTTTATCTGTGACCCTTGCACTCATGGAAAACAAATGCCAAACCTAAAAGAACTGAGAATGGTTGTTTGTCGACTTGATATTTAGGCTGGCAATTGCACCATGCCAATATGTAGTCACCACAGTCCTGTTTCATCCCACCCATTTCCTTGTTCCCCTTGTCCATTACTTAATCATCCCTTTTGACAGTTTTAGCATTGGAGGATAATTATTTTGATATCGTCTCTGCGTTTAAGCTAGTAATGCTACACCATCCATAACTACAGGACATTGTCGCCTACCCTTGTCCTACCACCTTCGAATGTCGCAGCCCATCCCACCCATTCCTTGGCTCACCACGCACATTCATTTTTACCCCTCTCTTTCCGCAGTTCATAGCGCGACGCAAATCATTTGGTCACCTGTTTTAGTTTATAAAGTTACTCGGTTAAGGAACAATTGTACAGTGTAAAGAGGTCTAACCCTTTCAGTCCTATTACGCATTTTTTTACTTAACGTTTAATGTCTAGAAACGATTCCAGTCGCCTTAAGATATAGCTTTTCGAAACAGAGGCGTTAATTTAATCACTGTTCATTTCTACCCTCCACCTGACAATCAGAGGAGGGTGTTATTATCACGGGGATGAATAGGTGTCCGTCCGTAGAGCTGGGCGGCAAGGGTGGTAGGGCAGCTGACCGGGCGTAGTAATTTCGTTTCCGGGCCAGAACTTAGAAAGTATTCACTACAGAGTAATGAAATTTCACATAGTTAGGTGTACTATAGTGAACTGTTGCCTTGATAGGCAGAATGCTGTGTCTTAAGTTTTTTTTTTTTTTTTTTTTTTTTTTTAAAATAATGAAAAAAAAAAAAATGCAACCTGCGCAAAGAATCTGTAAGGCCCAGGTTATGTATCCTCAAACGTGTGTGCATGAAAGCGAACTCTGGCGGGGGATGGGGAAAAGAGGCCAAGGAAATGACACGAGGATCCACCTGGTTGAAAGAGTTTTGTAGAGGCGTGTATGAGAAGGATTTTGCCAGTCCTGCTCGTTCCCGGTGAAGTAATGGACCTTGGATACAGTGGGTAGGATGAATCATATACGTGTAGTGTGTATGCCTGAGAGATATTCTCATGCTTCTAGGGGCGTGAATGGTGAGTAAGATTTTGGCCAATTGTGTCAGGCAGAGTTTGATTACTTTCTCTTCCCAGCATTTTATATTTTTCTGGTTTTCTGAACCCTTCTGCACCCATCCTAAAATAGGAAAACAGGTATGGATGGCGATGATGATGCAGATGTTGATGATGATGATGACTCATAATGCCAGAAATGTGGAAGGCGGAAAGATTAGCGATTTATTAGTTTTTTTTTTTTATTTTTTTTTTTTAAGTATGTGATACAAGAATATGATACCTGTTCTTATGGCTGCGACTCGCGAGGCGAGTGCTGGTGTTACGTTTTGAGCGGTGTGTGTGTGTGTGTGTGTGTGTGTGTGTGTGTGTGTGTGTGTGTGTGTGTGTGTGTGTGTGTGAAATTATCCCATTTTATCCGACTTTAACGAAAGTTTAAGGAATGGTTGAGGGACAGCCAATGAGGTAACCTATTGTTTTTTAGAACAATAGGTCAAAGTCCAAGATGACAGGGTTAGGTCAAAAACTGATCTACCAGCCAAATCAATTTACTTTCTATCAAATTTCGACCAGACCTGTGATAAAGGCTGAAAATATGAAGAATGTAGTGACGCAGTTTTGAAAAGAATTAGTCGATTATCAAGATCACATGTTTAGGTCAATCGATACGTCAATAGATACGTGTGAGTGAATGTTGACAAAATAATTAAAACAATTTTAATACGATTTTGACCAAACTTTGTGGGTTGCTTGAGGATCATCGAAAGAGTATATCTATTGTTTTGTAGAACAGTGGGTCAAAGGTCAAGGTCAATTTAAGCAGCTTTTATTCAATGTAGACTACGGTTTGTGAAAAAGTTCAAGTTAAAGAATGATAAAGAGATTAAGTTTTGAGAATATTCAATGAAATTTAAAATAAAGTGGGAAATGTCAAAGATTAAGTTCAGTGGGCAAAGGCAAAGTCAACTCAAATAATGTTTATATGGCTTAAACCAAATTTAATGGAAGAATTAGGGTTTAGGCAAGACAGAAATCATTCGAATCTGAGAGTAAACTGTTGAAGTCCAGTGTCAAAGGGCAAAGGCAAATAATCGGCTCTTCAACCAATTGGTGGTGGCGAGGGTTTTAGTCTGAGTGCTCCTTCTTGCTGTTGTTATTATTATTTTTTATTATGGTGTTAGGTGGTGGTGGCCATCATCCACTCATTTGATGCAGTGCTGCCTACTTCTTACTTGACCTTTAACATTCTTTTTCTGTGTCTGCCCTCCACTCTTCCTACTTCTCCCTTCTTTCCTATCACTTTTTAATACTCTTCTTTCCTTTAAAGGTGGCTTTACACTGAGTGACAAGCCTAATGACTTCCTATATGCTTGGACACCATTTACAACGCTGGGTGGTGACCATATAACCAACCCACAAGTGTTCCCTATGTGTCAACAAGTGGGTTGGTGGATGGGTAGTGCCCCTCCCCGTAAATGAACTGACTCAGAGTCAAATGGCCACCCCTTACGGGATTATGGTGTCTGGCTATAAATAGATATTATTATTATTATTATTATTATTATTATTATTATTATTATTATCATTATGATTATTATTATTATTATTATCAGAAACTCTTCGAACAGTGAAGTCTCTCTCTCTCTCTCTCTCTCTCTCTCTCTCTCTCTCTCTCTCTCTCTCTCTCTCTCTCTCTCTTCCCCCTATAGTTCTGTCAAATTTGGCCTGTGATGAAGAATTCAGTGATAAAATACGTGGATCACAAAGGAGAGTTCCATTATAGCAAGATTCAGGCAGTCGGATGCAATTGTTAAGTGTGATCAAGGGTGAGGTAAGGATATTTGTTCAAGACAGGTATGTAACATGGATTTTAACATTATTTTCGATTACATCACAATGTAACAATGATGGTGAGTGAACTGGGAGGGAAGACAGGGGAAAGAGAGGGTGAGGAAGAAGGTGGGGGAGATTTAAGGTATTGTTCACGGTAGACGCATTTTCAGTTTTTATCAGTGACGTGTAGAGCCGTTTATACCCATTCCAAGACCTCTCTTTTATAAGTGCGATAAATTTTTGCACATGAAGTTTGTTGTTATATCATGGGCTTTAACTGTCAGTGCTTTACCCAGTTAGTGATGCTCCTGATGCCTCACAAAACTTAACAAAACACTTGACTCAATAAAGAGGTGAGTCGGTTAAGGTGCCATTGAACTGAAAAATACACAATAAGGAGGAACAGCTTACAATAATGTTTGGACAGCTCTGGCATAGCTTATCACCATCCCATCAGATAGCTGTGGTTTTTAGTTCCTGAGAATACTGCATAGATATAATCCTTTACACCGCCCTCCACAAGTTTACTTATGAAGGTGTGAAAGTGTGAGACGTATGATTTAAATCAGGCAATAGATGTATCGGTGAGGAAGTTCAAAAAAAAAAAAAAAGTTTTATCATGGGAGTAAAACAACTAGAGTTTTACGCATACAAATATATTTTGCATGGCGTCAAAAGATAAAGAAGCGAACATCTATTCTGGTCTCCTAAAGTCTCATTTCGTCGGCGGTTCGGCGTTTATGGTGTCCAAACAGTCTGGAGCAGATGGAATTTCTCTGGTACAATCTAATTAGCAAACTGGATGTTGCCACCGTCGGAGAAGACGAGGCCGCCAGGGCCTGAGAGCACGAGGGTCACGCCGGGGGGAAGGTGCCTGAGCTGACCGTCCTTGGCGATGTAGCCAGAGGGTCCCAACAGACCTCTCTTCACCAGGCTGTGGGCGTGAAGAGCGGCCTGTCCGGCAGACAGCTGGAGGTTCTCGCCAGTCTTGGTGACGGCACCAGAGGGACCGATCAGCACGATGCTGTCGGCGTAGTCGTGTGAGAACTGCACATTTTTGCCATCAGGGTCGACAAATCCGGATGGCCCAAGCTGGGCGGTGGCGCCAACCACCAGCAAACAAATAGCTACCTGTGGAAGGAGAGTAGAAAACAAAATGTAGACAAATATTATATATCTTTTTTTTTCGGGGGGTACTACAAAACTTTGTTCACATTTGCTTATCTATTTTTTTCCAATGCTTATCAAAGACCAATAATACTTTGTTTAACCCTTTCAGGCGAAAGACGTCATTGTACTGTGTCCTTGTTGGTACCAGATAATTATACTCAATTTTTTTGTAATTTTCCATGTAGTGAAGGTGTTAATGAATGTTATAAAGCCCCTCCACTTCGGAGTTTTGTTACCTCCTCCAACGAAGTTGGAGGAGGTTACGAATTCACCTATGATTGTCCGTTTGTTTGTTTGTCCAGACGATATCTCCAAAAGTTCTCAATGAATTTCAGTGAAATCTGGCGGAAGGATGGGCCATGAGCCAAGAAAGAACCGATCAAATTTGGGGGCTGATCCGGATCCTATGTATCCCCCACAATACCTACAAAAGTTCTCAGTGAATTTCAATGAAATTTTGAGGAGGGGTGGGACACGAGCCAAGACAGATTTGGTTAAATTCTGGGGCGGATCCAGATCCGGATCCCATTTATCCCGCACAGTAGCTTCGATAGTTCCCAATGAATTTCAATAAAATTTGTGGAAGGGTGGGCCATGGGTCAAGGAAAAATGGTTTAATTTGGGGGCGGATCCGAATCCTGTGTATTCCGCACAATATCTCCTCGGATCCAGATCCTATTCTATGGCAATGTCACTGGCGGAGGAATGTGTACTCAGGGTACTTTCTAGTTATCATTGTTACACCTGAATCATTTGAACGTAAATCTGGTGGACAGCAAATTGACGTTTCCGTTTGCCTCCATTTCGCCATCCGTTTATAAGGGATTAGGAAGGGAGTTGGTGGGCGCTTGTATAACCAGGCAGCAGTGCTACTATGTGAAGGTGTCCCTCTGTAGCACCTTTGAGATCTTACTATACTTGAAAAAAAAAAATGTTTAATAATAGCAAGGATCAAATTTTTGTCATCGTATTAAAAGAATTAACAAATTATTATCAGCAACACCAACCAAAACCTTCATGTCGGCACACTTGGTCAAAATACAGCACTCCACAGCAAGTAGCTACTGAACTGACTGAAGGACTATAATTTGCCAGCCATTTATATACCGACTGTCCAGATAACCTTTGGCTTTATCTGTGACCCCTGCATTCATGGTCAACAACTGCCTGACCTAAAAGAACTGAGATTGGTTGTTTGTCGACTTGATATTTAGGTTGACATTTGCTTCTTGCCATTATGCAGTCACCACAGTCCTGCTTCATCCCACCCATTTCCTTGCTCCCCTTGTCCATTACTTAACCACCCCTTTTTGACAGCTTTGGTCTTGGAGGATTTTCATTAAGATACCTTCGCTGCATTTAAGCCAGTAATGCTACACCATCCATAACTACAGGACGCTGTTTCCTACCCTTGTGCCACCACCTTCGAACTTCGCAGCCTATCCCACCCATTCCTTTGCTCACCACTCACATTCCTTTTTACCCCTCTCTTGCCGCAGTTCATAGAGCGACGCAGATCATTTGGTCACCTGTTTTAGTCTATAAATTTACCCAGTTAAGGAACAATTCTACAGTGTGAAGAGGTGTAACCCTGTCAGTCCTATTACTAATTTTTTTCACTTAACCCTTAAAATCTTAAGACGATTTTAGTCGCCTTAAGATATAGCTTTTCGAAATAGAGGCGTTAATTTAATCATTGTTCATTTTTCCCTCCACCTAACAAAGTCAGAGGAGATTGTTGTTATCACTGGGATCAATAGGTGTCCGTCCGTAGAGCTGGACGGTAGGGCGGCTGGCTGAGTGTAGTGATTTCGTTTCCGGGCCAGAACTTAGTAAGTGTTCATTATAGGGTCACGAAATTTCACATAATTAGTGTATTTCAGTGAACTGGTGCCTTGATAGGCAGAATGCTGTGTCTTATGTAGTTTTTTTTACAAATAATGAAAAAAAAAAACAGATTTCAATGCGACCTGCTCAAAGAATCTGAAAGGCCCACGTTACGTGTCCTTAAGGCGTTCTCCTCACGTCTTTAAAGGAAAAGACAGGGGAGGGGGCCGTTATGCGCTTGGTTAGGTGTGCGGGGAGTGCTTGGACAAGTGAAGGGTTGCAACAGCATAGCGTTGCCTATGTTTTCTTCTGCCAATAGGGTTCGCCTAAACAAAACACAGTCCCCGCTGGTAGAAACTGACCTCCATGGAAGAGAGGCCTACCTAACATAAACTAACCGAACCTAACTTCAGGTTTGAAATATTTACACGAGAGGTCAGTTTTTCGCAAAGCAGGTCGGTTTTCCTTGATGGGATATTAACCTGGGGGCCAACATTGCATTAACAATAATAATCCGGGGTCAGTCCCCTAGTATGCCACAGGCACGAACTCGCATCTTATAATCGACAAAGAGAGGTACAAATTAGACAAACACACTCACAAATACACAAATAGACACAAACACACAGAAACACACATACGAACACACACAAACAAAAAATACACAAGAACAGGCAAGCAAACACACACAAACACAAGCACAGAAACACACACAAACAAAGACAAACACACACAAACACACAAATACACAAATAAACAAACACACACAAATACACACAGAAACACACATACAACATAAATATATACATACATACATACATGCATACCTACAAACAAACGTATACAGAGAGAGAGAGAGAGAGAGAGAGAGAGAGAATGGATGTAAATAGACAGACAGATAGGTTGACAGATAAAAATACTGATATAGAGAGAGATTGATGTCGATAGATAGATAGATAGATAGATAGGTTGGCAGGTAGGTAGACAGATGGACACAAGGATAGATAGACAGGCAGGTAGATAGACAAACAGATAGATAGACGGATAGACAGATATATACAGACAGATAGACGGATAGACAAATATATACAGAGAGGTAGACGGACAGGTAGATATATTGATGGATTGTATGTATATAAATACATAAATATATATAAATATCTCTCTCTCTCTCTCTCTCTCTCTCTCTCTCTCTCTCTCTCTCTCTCTCTATATATATGTATATATTTATACATATATCTATAAATATATATATATATATATATATATATATATATATATATATATATATATATATATACTATATATATAGAATGCACACTTGAGAATATTAATGGGCTGTGTGCTAAAAACAAATGGTAAGCAAATGTTAATTCGAAATTTCCTTAACCAACAAGAATCTGGTGTAAGTGTTTTGGTTACATATGAACAAAGCAGCAACGGGCATATGTCAAGACGCTCAAGTACAGTAGAAAAACTGTTAGAGGGAGTAGGTAACGGAATATTGTGAGGGCCAGCCAAAATATCAAGTCGACAAACACCCTTAGTTCTTTTATGCTTGGCAGTTGTCCATGGGCACAGGGGACGCAGAAAAGGCAAAGGTGATCGCCACAGCCAGTATATAAATGGCGGGAGAGCTATAGTTCGTCAGTCAGTACAGTAGCTACTTGCTGTGGAGTGCTGTGTTAGACCAAGTGTGCCGACATGAAGGTTTTGGTTGGTGTTGCCTATAAGAGTTTCTTTTTCACTCTTAAATGTTATTCTTGTTATTACCGGACAGTTTCTCAACTATAATAATACTTCGAAGTGGAGGGGTTATGTATAACTTTAAGTCCTTCATTGCGAGGATGCTTGTCTAAAGCTGAATAAAATAGTCTGGTACCAACAAAAATATAATTCATATCACATCTTCGCTCTGAAAGGGTTAAAGTGCTCTTGTTCTTTGATGAGCGTTGCTAAATGTGAAAGATGTAATCACCGTACAATAGGGAAAAAATAATATTTCGCTACATTTTCTTTTATGCTTTACTTCCACAGGCAGCTATCTTTTTGCTGGTGGTGGGCGCCAGCGCTCAGCTTGGGCCATCCGGACTTGTCAGCCCTGATGGCAACAACGTGCAGTTCTCTCATGACTACGCTGACAGCATCGTGCTGATCGGACCCTCTGGTGCCGTCACCAAGACGGGTGAGAACCTCCAGCTGACTGCTGGACAGGCCGCCCTTCACGCCCCCCTTCCCGTGCACAGCCTGGTGAAGAGAGATCTGCTGGGACCTTCTGGTTTCATCGCCAAGGACGGTCAGCTCAGGCACCTTCCCCCCGGCGTGACCCTCGTGCTCTCGGGCCCTGGCGGCCTCGTCTTCTCCGACGGTGGCAACATCCAGCGTACTAAATAGGTTGTACTACTGATGTAACATCCACTGAATTTGTCATGACATCCTGACATCATTACGTACTACGGAGCGAGACTTTATGATAAGATACTAAGATACACGTTTAGTATCTGTTGATGTCATGCAAAATATATCTATGTACATATCTTCTTGTTTGTTTGACTTTCTTATAGTTTGCATCCTGTGTAGAATATCAGAGTGTTATATGCTTAATGGTTGTCTGTTGTATGTAATATGGGAAAAGGTAAGGGTATGAAGAGTAACCAATATGATCCTACTTCCGGAATTGGTTTGTTTTCGAGGAAGCCGCAGCTTCTAAAGAAAAAAGACGCGTGAGAGTAACTTTGCATCATTTTCATATTTTGTACAGGCAGACGTTTCGATATATAATAATTTCAGGATCAGTGTACATAAAGAGAAATAGGCCTATACACAATAATTACAACAAATTTCGATACAACGTTAATATAGTTTACATCATAGTTGACCAGTAGTTACGTTATACCATTGTTAAAGGGTAACCAGGGTGGCTTGTAGTTAGGTGAAAACTATCCTAAAATTCCTCTGCTGTTACTCATGCATCAATCTCTTAAATTAAAACTGTTAATACTAATTTTATAGGCTCATTAAAGGCATGGTTTCTTACGCCTGAGTGAACAGTGATTATAATCGGTTAAAGGAATCTTAGGACTTTGTAGCTACTGTAATAATTAGTAGATAACTGCACCGTTCATTACTATAAACGAATGTTTACTGTACCAAACTTCACCACCAGCAACGGAATGACAAATTTCACATCTCTGCCTAAGGCTGATGTTGAACAAGCCAAAGATCACTATACAGTGTCAAAACGGCTTCCCTAACTTTTGGCTTTAAAAAAGAGCATCCAAAGAGCGCACACCTAGAATTATGGTGTTCAGTATTATTATTATTATTTTTTTTTTTTTTTTTTTTTGCCTTGAGCTCTTGACAAAAATTTAAGGTCATACGTCAGTATTACAGAAATTAAAGGGCGTTCTATAAGAAACATTATGGTCTAAACCCAGGTCTCTTGTCTTTTTCATAAATGAGATTTACACAATAATGATATTTTTCATGACCTTGATATTCTCGTTGTATTTATATTTTCAGTATTTATCCACTTGTTTATCTGATGATTCTCAATAATTATTCCAAACTTGATACATTTCCACCCAGTAGTTTTCAGCTTTCATCATGACCATCACTTACACATGTGACCTTTTAAGCCCAACATTTAATCACGTGCTCACCTGTCGGACCTCAGTAACTATTCCATATTCGGTGCGATTCTATCCAACAGTGCTTTGCAAAATGTTGGTATCGGGCAAAACACACACACACACACACACACACACCACACAAACACACACACACACACACACACACACACACACACACACACACACACACACACACACACACACACACACACACACACACACACACACACCACACACGTACATACCACACACACACACACACACACACACACACACACACACACACACAAGACCACTTTATTCAAAAGTACAATACCCACGCCCACCTGCTGGTCTAAGGGCCGAACACTTGAACTTTCGGAGATCTTAACCTTCCACAGATTGCTGTCAAAACTGCATTACTTCCTTCCTGAATAACCCTTAGCCTTTCCACTAACTCAGGAAATATGGAACCAATACAGTTCGAGTTCGCTGTGCCCTTTGACCTTGGCATTTGACAGACTTTTCGAAATTGTATTATTGCCCTCCTTTGGAAGTGGGACGGTGGACTGTAGAGAACAACTTAAGCCTGTGGTCCATTGATGCATGTTTCAGAGTCGTCATCATCATCATCATCATCATCATCATCTTTAATAACAATTCCTGCTGACGCCAGATTTAATTTCTCTTTGGGAAACCTCTGACTATCCTTGTTGATATTCTAATTTCTCCACTCTCTATTCATCGAGTTTCTAATATTTCCTCAAAAAGATACATTACTATTTCAGCAGAGTTACGTGTATGAAGTTCGCATACAGTTTCCTCCAACCGGCAAACTTCCCGTTCCGTTTGATATACGAGTAAGTTTGTGAGGGTCGTATTGTCGTCGGTGTAAGGGATTTTGTCATTTACTTCTTGGCGCATAATTATGCTTACAACACTTTATTACTGTCTTGTATGATATTTATTGCTTTTAAAGATGACATGTTGCTGTTGTAGTTATAGCGCAAGGTTCATATGAAACGTGAACCCAGTGGACTGCAGGCTTAAGTTGATCTCCCACAGTTCACCATCCTCTTTCTGGGAAATGGAGATGAAGCTGAGGGATGTTTGTATAACCGTGCAGTGGAGATGCATGGTAAATTGAGTCCGTCCACATGATGGCGTCTCCCCAGGACATACTACTAACATAGACTGGAAAAATGAAGCAAAGGAGAACGCTTAGATTTAATGCTTTACGACTACGCGAGAGTCAGTAATAGTAGCTGAATTATTTTAGACCCAAATTAATCTGAATGTGAACCTAGTGGACGGCAGGCAGAAGTTCACTGTCTCTGCAGTCCACCAGCATCTTTTCGGGAGAATAGGAGGGAGCTGAGGGATGCTTGTATAACCTGTCAGCAGACTTATCTATCTGCATTGGTGCTCCCACGTGAAGGCGTCCCTCTCGAGCACGACGAGGGTCATTAAAACAATCATTAAGGGGAAAAAAAAAAAACTTGAACACAACCCCGAGTACTCATTACCATTCATGGTAGTGCTTGATGAATAGGGGTATGGGGGAACCAGAATTTGTCCAAGAGTCTGACCGGTCCGAGAAGTGAATTTACGTTCCTGAAGTAGCGAATAAAGTGGTTTCATCCCTGTTGGCTGGATATCGTTTTATGGGCCTTAATCTACGTTGCATAGGAGGCTTTGTAGCACTTCCTCCTCCTTCCTGCAATTCATTGCATAATGAGCATCTTTCTATCTACCTGTCTATTAATCTATCTACCTGTATCTATCTATCTATCTACCCATCTGTATCTATATATCAGTCTATCTATCTATCTATTTATCTATATCACCAGCAACAATATTTTCGCAGTATGATTTGTTGATGTTCTCTTTTTCTTCGTAAGGCAAATATTACTAATGTATGTTGGACAACGTAATCATTAGAATACAGAAAGTTCCATATTTATGCTGTAATAATGGAAACAGCAGGAGAAAACAAATGAATTTAGTGGAGAACACTTCAAAATACCTGCCACTATATCAGATTATATTAAAGGAAAAAAAAAGACACTTTTTCTTTATTTATTTTCTTTTCAAGAGTAAAAGAGTACAATGTAACCTCTTCAGTTTGAGGGAGCCTATGGTGCACTGATTGGCATGTTTAACTCACAACACAAAAACGGAGTTCGCTTATTATTATTATTAGTAGTAGTAGTAGCAGTAGTTGTAGTAGTAGTTGTAGTAGTAGTAGTAGTAGTAGTAGTAGCAGTAGTAGTAGTAGTAGTAGTAGTAGTACTAGCAGTCATCATCATCATCATTTCTATATTTCGTAATACAGTATACATATACAGATTACATAATATTACATAACCCAGAAATTCCAGAGGCCTGTGTACGGTACAGAACATACTTAACAATAACATATCCTTCCGAAAGATGGAATTTGGTAGTCACTGAAAAAGTTATAGACAGTACACAATATACTCACATATATACGTATAAATACATATACATATACAGTACACTCACACGCACATACTGTACATAAAAATAACAAATCACTGCTGCTCTCTTAAGGCAATAAAAACTATAATTAATGATATAAAAAGATTACAAATTAAGCTTTAAAACACAGGGAAGAATAAAAATAAGTAAACCATAATGCTAAG
This sequence comes from Coenobita brevimanus, assembly GCF_032717465.1. Classification (NCBI taxonomy): domain Eukaryota; kingdom Metazoa; phylum Arthropoda; class Malacostraca; order Decapoda; family Coenobitidae; genus Coenobita; species Coenobita brevimanus. Next base: position 6,940,963 of record NC_136975.1, on the reverse strand, counting down.
ACAAAAAATATAAAGATAAAAATCATTATAAATATCTGCAAATTATAAAAACAGAAAATCTACAGAACTAAATAAAAAATTATCTAAGCATGTACTAAGAAATAAGAAAAAAAAAGTTAAAATCTAATAAAATAATAATAAAAGGCCACATATGACTGTACATAAAAGTTATCAAAAACTAAAAAATCTAAAATATAAGCAGTACTAAAAGTGAAACTAAAAATAATTATATAAAACAACTATACACACACACACACACACACACACACACACATACACTCATACATATGCATACATGTATACACACATTCATATATACATACATGTACACACACACACACACACACACACACACACACACACACATACATATATAAAATGTGGGATAAAAATCATGATAGAATTAAGCTAATAGCCATAAAACATACAAGGATTGCATCTGTCCTCGTGCCTTTGTATCCAGTCAATCCGAGATCTCAGAATATCCAGCTCTTCATGAAAAATATTAACATTATATACATCTCTGAAGTATTTGAAAAGGTATTGCATAAAAAATTCCTCCTTGATAAGTGGGATATTAATCCTAAAGATAGGGTTTAGCAACCTGAACATTCTCTTACAGTACCTGGCTTGGACTAGTGCAGTGTGATGCCTAAGCAGCAGTTGATTACACCGAGCTGCCGTGATGTGACTGCTGGCAATCATCGTTACTTCGCATATACGCTTTAATGCTTTGCTAAAAGCAATCTCAAAAGCTTTAAAATTTTTTGAGTTAAAAGAAGAATCATGGTTCCATAATGGAAGTCCGTAATCTGGTAAACAATAAGATTTAAAAAGAAATAAAAATGTGTCCCTGTCAACGGCTTTAAAATACCTAAAAATACTATTAAATGAGGCATAAAAATATTAAGTCTAAAAATAATATCGTCATTGTCTTTAAAATGAAAACAGACATTATGTCCAAGATAATTAAAAACCTTTACTACTTGCAGTGTATCACCGTTCAGCTCAATGCTCTGTTGTCTCATCCACTTTGTTACTAGAAATATCACACTTAGATTTTGTCCTGTTAACCGTAAGCAAGTGTACATCTATACAGGCGCAAAGTTTACTATATAAAGTGTCCATTTCTGCAGGTGTCTCTGCCAGTAGTACTAAGTCATCTGCATAAGCTAATATATTGCATCTGCGTTCTCCATAGCAGCATCCAACATCAGTGTCTGTTATCTCATTAATAATGTTGTCTATATAAAAATTGAATAAGAAAGGTGACAAAACTCCTCCTTGTCTCACACCTTTCTCTATAAAACAGTAATTACTAAAAGAATCTCGCCATTTAATATTAGCTTGCTGGTTTCTTAGGTAATGCAGAATCTGGCAGAGAACACCGTTGCAACTTCTTGCCTAAAATAAAGTGGTTTACCCTATCAAAAGCTTTACTTAAATCAATGAATGTGGCTAGGCCTGATCTCTTGTACCTAGAGTATCGCTTCATAATTTCTTTTAAAATAAAACAAGCATCAGTGGTTGATGAGCCAGATTTAAAACCAAACTGTCTAAAATTTAAAACGAGCTTCTCGGATAAGATATCTAAAATAAATAATTCATAAATCTTTAAAAGGCATGATGACTGCATTACTGGTCGATAGTTAGATGAATCTGTCACATTCTTTTTAGTAACTTTTAATACAGGGGTGATGGTACTCTTCAGTAAATTCCCAGGGAGGTAACAATGAGCAAAGCACGTATTATAAAAACGGGCAAGATAACATAAAAAATACTCTGAGGCGTTCCTTAAAAATAGTGAATTAACCTGGTCATGACCTTGTCCAGCGTTGAGGCGGTTTATTAGCTTTCTTAGAGTTATGCTGGAGATTGTCAAACACATCTTTCTCTCGTGAGGCCAGGCTCTTCTTATCTCGTTACAAATATCCACCTCCGCATCCGCAGCACTATGAGGCTGATTACGTAAGAATTTCTCATAAAAAAATTGATTTATTTCCAAGTCACCATTGTGACCATCGATAACATTTGAGAGTTTGTTAATACATTTCTTTTTCTTAACTTCACTCCAAAAGTGAGTTTTATTTTTATTATAGAAATTGTCCACAATAAACCGGCAGATTTCTCTGTGTTCATTCTTTTTACATTCATTGAGGACTCGCTTAAACTCTTTTCTGGAACTTAGCATCTCTTCATGTAGAGTTGTACCTCTTAATCTGCCATGCCTTACCCAGTTAAGATATTTTATTCTGGCAACACTGTGTTTGTCCTTGACACAACGATTCCACCCTGGGATTACATTAAATTTGTTTTTCTTAATACATCGTCTCATATATTTTTGGCTAGAGATCTGGATGCTATTCGTGATGATTTCATACAGTTCATCAATCATTTTAAGATGCCCTGGGTCACGGCAACCTGTTCCACAGCAGTCATGTATGGGTAGAGAGTAATAATCATGCAGATAGGCATCAACTGACTGACTAATGTCTCAAATTTCATGATCTTTAAGTTTATCCCACTTTATAGATAACTGTGTTTTATTACTGGAGTATATGTGAGAATGAATTGCCGACAAACCTCCGGTCAAACTAATTGTGGCTTCCAGTGGTAAATGATCAGAGCCAATAATGCTTTGCCGTATGCACATATTCTCTATCTTTATACAGTTATGCTCATTGCCCAAAACATGATCTAGCCATTTAAAAACAGAGTTGCCGTAACCTATGAACGTGTAAGAATTACTGTCAAGGTTGTCCACATCAAAGCATCGTAAGGAATTTCTGTTCATAAAATCAGAAAGATTTCTCCAAGCTCTTCCATAAAAAAGGGTCAGCATTAAAATCACCAATTAAAAACACACAGTCATAATGCAAAGCATCAAGGAAATGATCCAGCCTAGAGAGTGATTCAAGATAGTTATTTAAAGATGTAATTTCCCATACATCACTCTTCAAGTAAACATTAATAAAAACAATTGTAAAACCAAAAATATTAACACTAAAAACCATAAAATTCTTCTCTAATATTATTTCATTAATTTTTAAATGTGCATCTTTTTTCCATAGGATGGCAATACCTCCTTCTGGCCTGCCCCCCGTGCTGGTTAAGGCCTTATCGGAGAATGTGGCACCCACACCAACACAGTCATAGTCTTCATCAAAAAGATCTAAAATACCAAGTTTATCGTTAGTTATAAAAGTTTCTTGTAAAAATATAAAATCATAACCTGATGATGTTAACTTTCTAACTGGATCAATATTTTTCCTCAGAGAACAGTGGTTATACGTACAAAATTTAATAAAGCCAGAAGCCATAATAAAATGGAAAAAGAAAGTCTAAAAAGGGAATAAAAATAAAAAATTTTCTTAATTGCATTAACCGATAATAAAAAGAAAGATACTTATTGAAAAAAAAAAATCAGCTAAGAACTATATTTACTGTGCCTGTATCTTGGATCTGTCAAAAAAACTTATCTACAATAATGTCCTCAGGCCAAAGTTCTGGGTTAAACAGTCTCTCCTTCTCAGAAAGTTTTTGTGTCACCTTAAAAGCTTGATGCTCATCAGTTCTAATCACGAATTTAGACAACGATACAACTTGCACCCCAAAAATATCAAAAATAAAATTCTTCAAATCATCACAGGACACGTTATTATCTACACTTCCTATAAAAATATCAATTAATCTTGTGGCTGCTTTAACTGAAGAGCTACCAGTCCTAAACACGCCTGTCACTCTCGTAGTTGCCTTATGACTCTCCTTTCTTACTCTCCTCCGATTGACAAGTGTCCACCTTTCATTCTCCGATGTAGTGTCAGGAGGGGCCCTGGAGTTCCTGTTGTTGTTGTTGTTGTTGTTGTTGTTGTTGTTGCAGTTGTAACAGTAGTGAGGCCTTCACGCGATGGCACTGCTTACTGGCTGGGTAAGCTGCCTGGTCATACAAAACATTCAACTCCCTTCCCGTGTCCTCCGAAAGGAGGACTGTGGACTGCTGGAGGGGGTTAACTTCAGCCTGCAGACCATCGGGTTCACGTACAGATGATTTAGGGGTTAAAAGTACTACTTCTGCTGCTATAACTGCTGCTATTTACTAAACGTGTGCAGTTCAACTCTTTAGGCCTGAAGACATCATTTTTACACGTATTACATTTTTGCTGCTACAAAAACGATTTCGTTCAGATTAATAACAGCACAGTACAAGTGAAAGGCTGAGAGAAGGCTTTATCTACCCTCTCCAGCACGAACAGTCCCTCCTTAGCTGAAGAAAATCGCCTGGAGGCAGTAAGATAGCGATGAAACAAACGTCATCGCACCGAAGGTGTTAAGAGTTCAGATTTAGTTTCGAAAACCCCTTCAATAAGATTCCTCCTTTACATGAAAAATTAAAATCTTTGTGTGTCCGTGCCTGTCTGTGTGTTATTTTCTGTCAGTCTTTGTTTTTCTGTGTCTGTCTATGCGTCTGTGTCTGTTTGCTTCTCTGACAGTGCGTCTGTGTCTGTGCGTCTGTCTGTGTGTCTGTGTCTGTCTGAGCGTCTGTGTCTGTGCGTTTGTGTTTGTGTGTCTGTGTCTGTCTGAGCGTCTGTGTCTGTGCGTTTGTGTTTGTGTGTCTGTGTGTCCGTCTGCTTGTCTTGAGATCCAGTGATTCCATATCCACTGAATTAATTTTTGTGGCATTGGCTGGAATACAATGCTAGACTTGCTCCCACATGCGAGGTGTAGCGGTAGTAGTATGAATCTATATTTACTCTAACACGGCCTAAAACCGCCGTCTTTCCCTCTTGAATGCTGAATTATAACACTAGATTAATACTAAAATATGATGCTCGTCTCCCAGTACTGTAGCGCTATGGGAAGGATGTAGAGCAGTAGTATTGTCGAAATTCTGTCATTGAGCTCCGTGGAATAAGCTGCAAAAGGACACTCGAGTATTTAGGCCAATGTTACCCACTATAATTGCGTATTTTCTAGCTTATTCTAGTTTGTTACAACTTAGGAAATATCTCTCGTGCTGATCGGGTTAGTGAAGGCTATATCAAACCCATTCAGTCCATGATGTCGACCCCAAGCCGAATAAAATCGTCTGTAGGCAGCAATAATAAAACATAAAACATGTCACAGGCCAGAAGGGGTTAAGGTGAAAAGCGTCTGTATCACCTTCAGACTCCCAGAACAAAATCGTCTGGCGGTAGATGGAATGAGGATACCAAGGCAGACGTGAGCATGAGATAGTTCAGTATTTTGTTTTTTTGTTTTTATTATTAGTTTTTTATCACAGCTTATACGAAAAAATGTGGCAAGAGTAGCAACTGTGAGTCATTTTTGAGGAAATTATTTTTTCTTAAGGAACACAGGCATTGGAGAGAGACGCCTTCCTGTTGTGGTACCGTTGCACCCGGACGGAGGGCCTGCCATAATACACAGACAGCCCTTAACTCCCTCCATCCTCCGGTCTACTGTGTTCAAGCCCAGATGAGCTTGGGGTTACACCTGCTACTACTCGAAAGAATACCGCGTCGTCGTGGAGAAGCTCGCTCATCCAGTGACCAAAGACTACACTATTCACTTTAACGAAGCGTGAAATTGGCTTCTCTCCACCTTGAATGCGTAGCTCTAGCAGGAGATTAGCACTAAAATATGGTGGCCGTCACAAACACCTGTTACGAAAAGGATCTTGAACTGTAGTCCCGTCAGCAACTGAGCTACACGAAATAAGCTGCAAGACAACGCAAACCTCCGCCTAGTTAGAGTGAATGTACTATAGTCAGACGCAAACATACTTGGCAGTTCAGTATTTAGGATCAGTCGACTAGTTTTGCTTTCGTCGTAATTACCTTTGCTGGCCTAGCGAGGTAACAGCTCAGCCTCTCTCTAAATTCCTGTGACAGATCCTATCAAAGGTTCTTTGTAATTTACGTTTATGTATTTTTTTCATAAATGGATATACACGGTACACAAGAGGTACAATGGTGTCAGAGGCAGTTTGACGACTGCGGCTGATTCTGAGTACGCAGTGTGTGGGAATGTACAGAGAGAATTATAAGGGAAAGGGAAAACATGGAGGGTGTCTTTAGAGTATGTAGGGTACTTTTGTTGCCAAGTTGAAATGATCTGTGCCTGCAAGATGAGTGGAGCTAAAACTGTTTTCATAGTTATAGAAAATGATATGTTGCATATGCCACGAGGTGTAATGCTTTATAGTGTGACTTGGACACTGAATGAGGCTGACGTCTACAGGTCTGAGCATACAGAGATCAGGATGGATAGATGTATGTGCGGGACTTCAGCGAATGAGTGTTACAATTAATGTCAACAGTATGAGTTAGCAGGTGAGAAGTCGTCTGGAGACTGAATTATGATGACGAAATGCGCTGGGGTACAGTGAAGTGGTATGTATATGAGGAGAACAGAAGATAAAAACTGAGAATATATTTTTTCGTATAAATGTAAAGGGTAGAACAATAATCATAAGTGGACCTAAATGACATGGGATATGGTCTAGCAAAAGGACTTCAGGGTTGGGGAGCTGAGCAAATATACTACCCCATATCGTACAGCAGCGAAAGCCAAAACCAGCTGAAGAACGCTGCGACATGCAAGCAAGTATATAATGTTCAAAACAAACGGAACCTAAACATTTTATTCATCTTTCTACAGAGAACTGGAAACAGCCTGTTTACATGAAAAAATTCTTGAGTATGTAAATGTTTTTATATCTAACTCTTAATTACACCAGACGATTTTCCTCGGCCTACTAGCCACGTGCCGTAGTGAAGGAGTTAGAAACAATCTCCATAAATCTTTTCGTATTTAAAGGAATGAAATATGGACACAGATAAGTAAGGGACAGAATTAGGAATTTCACAGCAGGATAGTTATAAGTATGGCCACATTTACTTTAATCACTGATACAACTGGACTGTTACGGAATAAATAAAGTCACTGAGAAACTGCGTGTGGTAAGAATATGATCCAGCAGTGTTAGTATAGTCTCAGAGGATTCATCCCAAGAGAGCCTCATCCAGCGTTCGCACGTAAATCCGTACTCAAGTCAGCCAGAAACTGCATACTTCCCACGAAAGCCACCATCCCATGGAGACTATTGGAGTGATATGATCCTCAAGGGCTGGAGTGAGCGAGTGAGTGACAGTGGGTGTGTGGCGACAGGTGTGACGACGTTATGGGAGGAGTCCTATTGTCGACCTGGGCGTGGCCATACACACCCCTAGCTATGGGACTACACACAATCTCGCTACAACCTCTTCTTTCCGACAGCATTGATACCTTACATGCTATTGGTGATGGGGGTTATTTTTCATTAACTTGTGAAGATTTACTTAATTATGCTTAGGTCACTTCGCGTATGCATACGGAATATCGCTGCAATTCAAGGGGAAGTAAGCGGGGCTCAAGAGAACGGTAAAAAATCTATGGGTGGGGTCTATGGGAGTAGGCGACCTTGCGATGACGAAAGCTATTGGATCACTGGCTGCAGTCTAGTGACAGGGAAAATAATAACATGAATTTTGACCAATAAGGAAGACGGCCGTAACTCACGTCACCACGAAAAGACTGGTATATATACCGACGCTTGACCAGACATCAACACAACCATTAGGTTCACAGAAGCCCTTGTGGATTTCTGCGACCAAAACAAACAGCCATGAAAATTCTGGTAAGTGTTGTAGTTTTATTGTTTTACTTAAACAGTATGTGATAATTGTCGTCTCAGGTTATTTCATTATAGCTGTGTGTACAGAGAGCACGTCGTTCTTATGTGAATAACCGTATTATCTTTTATTAGGTGAACCTGCAATTAGGGAAAGTTATTACACACACACACACACAATTTTATATATATATATATATATATATATATATATATATATATATATATATATATATATATATATATATATATATATATAAAATCATACAGATAGATAGATACATAGATAGATATGCCAGGTTGGAAGCTTGATAACTGCATGCTTTCACAGGTATAATTTCGAATTCGTACAATTCTCTAAGGTAGAAAATTTATTGTTGTTGAGACAGGGAGGTAATTAAGCATATTTTTTTTTTTTACCTTCCTAACGTTTAGTGCCTTGTACTACTCAGTTCTGTATGGACTGCAGTGAAACAGGAAAAAAGCCAATTTTCAGAATAAACAAGTTTCCATTCCATTTGACTATCACCCGTTGTTTTATCAGTAACTTTAATATCCTGTCTAATTTGACTACGAGGTGTTTGAAAGCTGGTTGAATGAAGACAAACGTTTATGCAAGTAATCTTTTATGAAACATCAGTTTACTATTGCTTAAAAACACTGTCCTATAAAGCCTTTCTCCTCCACAGGTAGCAGCTGTCTGTGTGCTTGCCGTTGGCGTCAGCGCACAGGTTGGGCACTCTGGAATTGTGGGGCGTAATGGTGTCAACACTCAATTTTCTCATGAGCTGGCACATGATATTGTGTTGGTATCCGACGCCGGCATTGTAACCAAGTCGGGACGAAACCTGCAGCTCACCCGCGATCTTGAGTTGGTGCCTCGTGCCAAGCGTAACGCAGGCATCGTTAGTCCAAAGGGTAACATCGGCCGCGCTGGTATTCACAGGGCTGACGGCACCACTGACCTCTTCAGCCACGACTTTGCTCATGATATCGTGAGCATCGGCCATTCTGGCATCGTCACCAAGTCAGGCAAGAATATACAGCTGACTGATGACCTGAGGATCGTTAATCCCCGAGCTAAGCGTCATCTGATCGGCGATGCCGGTATCGTGACCGATGATGGACAGCTGATCCAGCTGCCTGCAGGTGTGAAAGTGGTTCAGAGTGGACCCTCTGGCATCATCCTCTCCAACGGGCAAAACATCCAGCTGACCGGCAACTATCGCGCTAAGCGTCATCTGATCGGTGATTCTGGTATCGTGACCGATGATGGACAGCTGATCCAGCTGCCACCGGGTGTGAAAGTGGTTCAGAGTGGACCCTCCGGTATCGTTCTATCCAACGGGCAGAACATCCAGCTGACCGCCTAGGCTGAGAAGACTTTAAAACTAATCTTGCCATTGACTTTTGTTTCCTAAATACCAGTGCTGAAAAGTAAATGTTGAACAAACAAAAATAAAGATAAAATATAACTCTTACCGTGTATTCATTCTTCCTCCACAGATACCCGAGGATAATTCATGACATATTCTCGGTAATGACAGTCTAGATCTTAGTTTTCTTGCCACCCCACCTTCACCTTTCCTCCACCTCTAATCCTCGAGCAAGATATTTTATCATCTTAGTATTCCTCACCGACCCACATTACACTTCCCAACTCCACTTCCTTAAGCACGTTATCTCATTCTTCCTTCAATTTCCCCAGCACTAATTCCCCAAGTAAGCTATCTCATTTCCTTACCTTTCCATGCCACAGCCTTGCACTTCCCCACCCCACTTCCCTAGACACACACGCGCCTCCTACCATCACGGACACACACACAGGGACACTTAAGAGCACGCACTCATGCATGCACAAACAGAAGGCTACGTAGGTGAAGGCGTTCTGGCATAAACAAGCGAACAGAAAAGACACTTCTTCTAGGCACCAGCGCATGACCTGGTGCGTAAAAGTAAATGCGTACGAGAGAGAGAGAGAGAGAGAGAGAGAGAGAGAGAGAGAGAGAGAGAGAGAGAGAGAAAATGAAAATATTTCGCATATAAAGATGTGTAAGATGAGAAGACTGGAACCATCGTGATAACTGGAAGAAATAATAATGGTAAATAAAAATAAATACATAAATTATTAAACAGACTCTGCAACAAGTGTGATAAAGAAGGGGCAGGAATAATTATGGTGGGTGTTGTAAACGACGACAAAAATAGCGAATAACTAAATAAACACGAGGGGAAACATTGACATAAAAGCGAGAATGGGGCTATGTTGCGCAAAAGAAGCATAAGTAAAATATATAATAATTCTAATGATAATTGTAGATGGGGATAGATTTCACGTATAAATACTAGAGGGACACTTAGTGGAGCACGTCTCTTCGACAAGGGCAATGTAATTTCCAGGCTACTCTCATAATAGGTTAGGTTTTCTCATCATTCATTAGGGTTTAACAAAACAATGCATTCCGGATCCAGAATCTTTACTACCATCAGCATCGGTCCCAAAAGCTAATCGACTGTTCCCTGGGACATAGGCCATCTACCCACCAAATTTGGTGCAGATCTCACAGTTACAGTTTGAATAATCCTGCTAACAGACAAACTAATAACAAACAAGCAAAAAAGGGTGAAGACATACTCTCCTTTTCGTTGAGAACAAAGGCAGACAAATATGCAATCTGTAAGTCTCCTATCATGGAAATCAAGATTAATTACACGTATTAACAAAGAAAAAAAAAAGAATCTTTTCAATTACCGACGAGGATAAATATTGCTTTAAAACAAGAAAAAAAATTAAGTAGCTTGGGAGCTGTAAATAAAAGAACGCTCATCTTAAAACACTTCAGTCCGATTTCCCTGAAGCATCACATCAGACAGCATCACCTACGGGCAGAGAGGCATACCCAGTCTCTCTCAGCTTAGGAACAATGCTCAGCAGAAAGGTTTGTAAAGTAGAAAGAGATGAAATAGTACTCAAGTTGTATATCAGCACATCAGCCAGCAGTAAAGGGAAAATGAATCACTAAGAAAAAGATGTTAAAGAATATTCTGGATACGACGCAAGAAACTCCCGTTGAGTGATTCTACACCCCCTCTCGTCTGTATGTAAATAACCATATATATTCGAGAACGGATGATCGGTAGGGACTGCAAACTTAATATTTTTAAAAAAGGACCCAAACTGTGCTTACCAACAGGCATATTTAACGCATGTAATCAAATATTCACAGTAATGCATTCACCCAACTATATATTGTTCGGAGGTTAACTGCGTAGAATGGTAAGTATATTTGCTCCATATGCTTAAACACAGTACTGGATGTCCACAGTTACACTTTAACACAGCCTCGTACACTTTAATACAGACTCGCACACTATAACACAGCCTTGTACACTTTAACACAGCCTCGTACATTTTAACACAGCCTCGTACATTTTGACACAGTCTCGTACACTTTAACACAGCCTCGCACACTGTAACACAGCCTCGCTAATCATAATGTTCTCACTCACTTAAATGGCGCGTTAAATAGAAAAATTTTGGTATACTAAATATCGGGCAAGACAGTTAAATGCACGTTTCGTAGAATCATGAAACACAGCAGCGAAATCTACATAAAACCGTTATGGTCTTAGCATAATATCAGCGAAAATGTATATACACTTTTTTCTCCCTCCCCCTTCCAGCAAGCTTGCAACTTTCGCAATTTGGCTTGCAAATATCCAGATGCCACACCGAGAGTTTGCGAATTTCCCCTCCCTCCCTCCCCCCACCCTGTGACTCCGCTCGATTGAAACACTCCGCAAAAACTTCAACTTCCTGACACTCGAAGTCATTTACCCAAGTTTCTGAAGACAACCTGACGGGCTGGCAGGAGGGAAGTGGTGTGGGGACGAGGCTGGGTGGTGGTCATTGAGAAATTTAGGTTGCTGAGATAAAGAAAACAAAACTGAAGGCAACTGACACTAACAGGTTCAAATGCTTTAATAAAAAAAAAAAAAAAAGTTACATAGATAATTTAAGTAAAACTGAACCCTGACACGAGGTTCCAGTGTCAACACAGGAAAAAAAAGTTTATTAAGATAATGAAAGTAAAGTTAAAGGTAACTAACACTAACATGAGATTCTAATGCTGGTCATAAATAAAAAATGAGTATATATTTTTTTGTTTTGGGGATACGGTACCAGAATTAAAATTAAAAGCAGCCTGAACACTAATGCGAGGCTTAGTGATCATCGTACATAAATTTGAATGTTACTCTTTCGGATGAATTGCCATCTTGAATTCTGAGTTATAACAAGAGCTGAACACTAGAATATGATGCCAGTTACGAAGAAGTGTTATGAAAAGAATGTAGAGGTATAGTATGGTCTTAGTCTGCCACTGACCTACGTGAAATAAGCTGCAAAAAGACAAACATCTAGGCCAAGGTAAGATAAAAGAAGTATAGTATTTAGATTATCGAGTTAAGAAAGTGGACAAGTGTTTTGCCACAGCCACTGCCTATCAGTATAAGAGTACTAGCCGCGCTGGAGGTGTGGGGATGGCAGACAAGCCAAATCACTGAGCTGACTGAATATCCCACCGGATCACAAGGATAGCGGTTCACTGTACATATCTGCATAGTACAAGATCCAGTGATGGAACAAACCAAGGTAACTGAAACACTTGTGCCTGCAAAATTTGTAAAATAAATAGATAGGTGATATATAGGATAAATAAGAATAAAGAAATAAATAAATTTATAATACTTGTACTACTGTGTACTACTGCTACTGCTACTATCCTAAGCCACACCTGGCATCTGTATTCGAAACATGAAGTCGAGAATATAAGAATGTGATTACGGACACTAATGTATATCTAATCCTCATATTTTAAGAGACCTTTTCACCATGTTTCTTGATTTCCTTATCCCTCAATTCCATGTTTCAGTACACTTTATCATTCCCTCATCCTTGTGTACTCTTGTATGAACCCGTTCACGTTACACTGTCAGGGTTAGATGGTGCGATCCTGCTCGTCCTTAAATATTTGTTCAACTGTCAATAGTTATTTCACCCTGTATTTGCCAATTTATGATTACTGATTATATTTTACTCAATCTTGACTGACCTTCAGCGACACTGTTCCCCCGAGTGCCGGGAAAGTCCGTTCGTCTCTCGTAATTAAAGTAACATCACTTCCTCATCTGGGGTGACCTTAGTATCTTTCCTACGATGTCTGTGCTGAAGAATGACGACTTCACGTGATGGCACCATTGTAACCGAGTGACCCCACTGCCTGTTTCTATAAACGTCTTTCAACCACCCCTATTCCCCCATAGGAGGATAGTGGAGTGCAGGAGAAGGGCAGTTTCTGCCTGAGGTCCACCGGGTTCACGTCCGGATGAGACTGGGACCACCATAACAGCAGCAACTAAAATGAAATCTTATTTTAATTTGTCCTTATTACCGCAGATTACTGATTAGGAAAGACTACTAGTACTGCTAGGGTAATAAATAATAAAGGTTATATCTAATTTTCGAATATAAATGCGTCTGAAAACAGAAGAAGACTATATGAAAAGAAGTCATCGAAGTGATGTGATTATCCTCACACACCTCACAGTCACACACACCACCACACTACATAGTCAGAAACACCACCACACCACATCGTAACCACTGTACCAATGGCCATTAAAACTACAACACAAACACCATTACGCCGTATGGTCATAAACAACAACACACTGCATGATCATAAACACGGTACCACATTGTTATAAGTAGCACCCCCACCATATGATCATAAACAACATAAAAATTACACCATATGAATATATGTACCATTAAGTCTTATTGTCCTAAATTAGCAACACACAACATGGTCGTAAACACAATACTACAGGGTCATATACAATAAAGCCCCACTGCACTGTATAGTCCTAAACAGCAACACACCACATGGTCATAAACACAATACCACGTGCTCCCAGGCATCACCACACCACAGTCATATACAGTAAATACCATTATCTTACATGGTCATAAACACCTATAACTTACATGGTTATAAGCAACATCACACCACATGGTCATAATCACCCATAAATCATATAGTTATAACCACCATTACACCACATGACCATAAACAACACACACCACATGATCATATACACCACAAGAGCACATGAACATGACCACCAACACACCACATGGTCACAAACATCAATGCAGATGTCCATCACCATCACCACGCCACATGATCGTAAATACCGCCACATCACATGGCCGTAAGCACCACCATACTGGAAGTTTATAAACACCACCACAGCTACTACACTGTGGGAAATACAGGCGCATCTTCTCAGATATTAGTCTACAACCATTAAGATCAGTCGGAATCAGGACATGCCTGTTCACAATCGTCTTTCATTTCGGCAAACTTCTTCTTCGTCAGAAAAAAGGAACCAAATTAAAAAATAAATATCAAAATACTGGGACGTCATTATTCTTTGCTACATAAAATTTAATATATTTCAGTTGAATAAAGGAGTAAAGAAAAAACGAAAGCTAGAGAGACTTGGAGATGTCTTGTGAGGACGTAACTGGCGCCTGGGACTTGAAGCTGTTGCACTTTGAAAATTAAAGTGAACGCACTATATATAAAAACAGGGCGAATGCCTGGAAAACAGAAACCAGGCCTGATGACAGAGCAACTTTTTTTTTTTTTTTTCTCCTTGGACTCTGAAAAAACTGACGTCTGGTCTAACCTTTGATGTGAGACCTCTTGGGATCTCTGTCTTTCTCTTGGGACGGCCAGAAGAAATAAGAGAAAGAGCAGAGAGGCTGCTAGGCGACACTCAGAGGAGGGAAGAAATCTATTTTGTACTGATACTAAAGCAAATAAGTTATAGAAGTTGAAGCAGAGACATAATATGGACTGAACAGAAACTGAAGGTTCATCATAACAGACACACATTTATTTAGGTCAATCAATACTATTCCTTTGAGACCTCGTGCCACTGGTTTAGACAGTTTTATATGCATCTCCCTCGAAGAGAGGACAGGCAGACGCAGACAGGCAGAAACACTGATAGACAGAGAGACATTCTCCTTTATACATACTAATTAACCCCTCACATCTAAACAAAGTCCATTTTAATTCCACCTCGGTTTAGAACCGCATTACCTGGACCAGCATCCCAGCTCCCCGTCTGTAATAATCCAATATATCAGCATTACCGTGGCTTAGCATAGGCCCTCCCGTCCCCGTGCTAAATACCTGATTCATTATGCTCAAAGGCGCCAGCATTAATGACCACAACGATTAAATATGACACTTTCTGAACCTTTATACGGTACTAGTGATGCGTGCCTGATTAAATTCGTATGATGGTGATGATAATGTTGGTGATATTATTATTATATTATTATTGTTATTGTTATTGTTATCAATTATTATTATTATTATTATTATTATTATTATCATCATCTTGGCGAATGTGTCAGAGCCCTTACCAGTGTCTCAGATGGAGAAAAGTGCCGACGGGATTTTAGCTTTTGGCGGAGGGGTTAGATATAGGCCTGTATTCATGCAGGGTAAGGAGGCTCCCTGGCACCTCTTCCTTGGCGATTTATTTCTGGATATGGCTAGTTAATATCCTTCTGTATAGTATTTATGAAGAATATTACGATATCAGAAGGATTTATATAACAGGCGAGGACAATAATGTGCGATGAGCAAAATAAATCGTTAAGGAGAAGGTGCTAGGAAGCTTCCTTAACCGAATACAGGTAATAGCCTCCATTAACCCCTTCAATACGATTGGACCTTCTTCAGCTGACGTTAGGCCTTTGAAAATAAGAAAACTATTAAATAGGAAAACACTTAATCTGATTTAAAGTATTGAGAGCCAAACATTGAAGAGTTTAGAATCATTAATAGGCTTCGGGTCGAGTATGTTATAACTTTGTTCTTGTTATTTGAGAGTGAGAGTGAGAGAGAGAGAGAGAGAGAGAGAGAGAGAGAGAGAGAGAGAGAAAGTGTGTGTGTGTGTGTGTGTGTGTGTGTGTGTGTGTGTGTGTGTGTGTTCACGAGCATCCTTCTACCACTGAACACGAGAGGGCTAGGGACTGGGGGGTGCGAATCATGCAGAAAACATGCCCATGTTTACCTGTGCTCAATCGATTTTACAGGTAGGGTCGAGGCTGAACAAACAAGATAAAGCACAACAAACACATTTTCATTGAGTTGAGGTTCGAGGGGGAGAAATGGAGGAGTGTCGGGGTGGAGGGGGAGGGATGGGGAGTGTCGGGGGTGAAGGGGGAGGGATGGGGAGTGTCGGGGGTGAAGGGGGAGGGATGGGGAGTGTCGGGGGTGAAGGGGGAGGGATGGGGAGTGTCGGGGGTGAAGGGGGAGGGATGGGGAGTGTCGGGGTGGAGGGGGAGCGATGGGGAGCACAGGGAGTAGAGGGAAGGATGGAGGTAATGTCGGGAGTGAAGAGGGAGGGATGGGGTGCATAGGGAGTCGAGGGAAGGATGGAGGAGTGTTGGGAGTGGAGAGAGGATAGAGGAGCGTCGGAAGTGGAGGGGGGGGGGATGGGGAGTTTGGGGAGTGGAGAGAGAGGAATGGAGAAGTATGGGGAGTGGAGGGGGGAGATGGAGGAGTTTGAGGAGTGGATGGGAATGGATGAGGGGAGTTTGGGGAGGGGAGTGGGAGAGAGAGATAGAGGGATTTGAGGGAATGGGTGGGGATGTGGGGATTGATGGGGGGAGTTTGGGGAGGGGAGGGGAGTGGAGAGAGAGAGAGAGAGAGAGAGAGAGATGTGGGATTTGAGGGAGTGGAGTGGAGGAGGAAAATTTGGGAGGGGGGGTGTTTGGGACGGGGAGGGGGGAAGGGAAAAAGAGAAGAGAATGTTTGTAAAAATACAAAGGGAACAAAGAGAGGCAGTGTTGGAAGGAAATGGAAGGAGAGAAAAAAAAAAGGTATGGGAATGTTAGTTGGCAATGAGAGAGAGAGAGAGACAGACAGACAGACAGACAGACAGACAGACAGAGACAGACAGACAGAGACAAAGACAGAGACAGACAGACAAACAGACAGACAGACAGACAGAGACAGACAGACAGACAGACAGACAGACAGACAGGATAGAGTATCATGGAAAGATAAACGTTAAAAAATAGAACGACAATAATAATAAGAGAAGGGAATATGAGAGAAGGATTTGAATAGAAAGCTACGGAAAGAAAGCCTTTGGTAAGAAAAGTGAAAAGTTAAAACGAAATCGCAAGGAAACAACGCAGATAAAAGTGTACACGAGTAGTGAGGATGAAAAGAGAGACAAAAAGCTATAAAAGAGACCGATGCATTGTGAAACTGGAGGACACTGATTGAGAACAACGCACACAGTATGTCCGTGGATTGGTGGAAATGGCATTAAATGGACAGCGTTACCAAGAGAGGGGAAACAAAAGCAGCGAGTGGTTTCAAACTGAGGGCAAATTGGACGCTGGAGGGAGACAGGTGCAGGAAAGAAGAGATGACTCATAGCGCAAAGCAAAATGATGAGTGTTGGAGGGGAAAACGGATGGAGATATATCAGACAGATTTTACGTGCTCATTGGTTGGTTTTGCATGTACTAACCGCTACAGTAAAAAGAATAATCAAATGCAGCTTTAAATGACAGCCTTATATTTTAACCTATTACACATCACATGTTCAGTCTGCAGGTGTTGAGGTATTGCTGATGGTACTAATAAATTTATATGAGATCGCCTTATACTTATCTATCTACGTACCTTTATGTCCGACTGTCTGTCTATCTATCTACCTATCAATCTATCTTTCGTCTATCAATTTATCTATATTTTCCTACATCTCTACCTATCTATCTACCAATTTACATATCTATTATCCACCACCATGTAACTATTTCACAAGGGGTGCTATCTTTTCTTGGTGAATAAATAATGCAAATGCCATGAAGAACGGCAAAGTATGAAGTTATGCACCATATTTGATAGTAGTAAGGCATCTTAAATCTACATCTTACCCGTGACCTGCGTAACTTGCGTCAACAGCAGCATTCCACACCAGGATCAAATACAGCTTAATTATTGGATGTTTTTCCTCGGAGGATTGATGCTTGGTTCGTGCATAATCCGGTAAGATCCCAAGGTCTCGTATCCATGTCAACCACCATATCTGAGGTCTTTAAATGTGCAGGGATAAGGACTACATTCAGTACTGGAGTGGAATCAATGACATCATGTTTAATCTACTGCACCCCAATTCCACTGGCTCCTTGCAGCATCTCCGTCTTCATTGCACATTCTCTTTCTCTCTCTCTCTCTCTCTCTCTCTCTCTCTCTCTCTCTCTCTCTCTCTCTCTCTCTCTCTCTTATTTTAGTTACTGCTATTCTGATTTCTCTGCATCCTTTCTCTAATAAGATGAAGGCGCATGCAGCACCAGGCTAACTTCACATGCTCAACCCTTTTCTGTCCAGCATTCTGATGCAAGAGTTAGCTGGAGCCGTAATTCTTTCGTGGACACAATTAGTCTTCTCTGAAAATGTCTGGCTCAGTCTGTCTCGCACTTCCGATGACCTCCACTTTTTGGCAATTTGTCCAGGTATCTAGAATCGTTTATTTTTTCTTCATTTCAAGGAACAACTCTTGCATGCTCTCAGCTTTTGTTTCTTCATTCTTGAATAAACGGAGATTAGATTTATAAAGACATAATCGTTCTTAACGGGTTCATTGCAATCACAGGCGGCCAGTAACCAGACAAACAAGCTTTCCTACTAACGAGGGCCTCTGTTTGGTCGCCATCATAATTGGTACATGTGCTGGGTAATTCCCGGCACTCAGACTGGGGTTCTTCTTGCCTGGTGTGCTTCACGTTAATGGCGCTGTGTGTAAAAAGTTTAATTAAGTCATCTTCGCTTAGTACAATGGCCGTTCTCGGTGTATCATGTTCTCTCTCTCTCTCTCTCTCTCTCTCTCTCTCTCTCTCTCTCTCTCTCTCACACACACACACACACACACAAACGTACTCAATCATCTCCCCGTCCAAGCTCTGTAGTACAACATATTGAGTTCCACAACCGAATACCACGCAGCACACAATCTGTCGTACACACGTACACACACACACACACACACACACACACACACACACACGGCGATAAAGCTACAGCCGTTCACCGGTCTATGTAATGGACAGGAACATGGACAGAGACGGAAAATTGGGTTTTGCAACTCGCTTCGCGAAACAAATTGGCCGGCAAATGGATGTAGGTAATTGTCATGTGATCCCTACACTGCACGGCGTGGGGGGTGAGGGTGAGGAGGGGGGAATGGAAGGGAAGGTTGGTGGAAAGAGTGTGGGTGGTGGGGTGGGGGTGGATAGTGGACGATGGTGGGGCGAGAGTGGATAGCGGGGGAGGAGCTAAAGAATGTTGGTGGCAGTGGGGATGGTGGGGGAGTGAGCGGTTTGAAGAGGGAGATGGCTGAGTGTTGGAGGATGTGTTTGGTGGTAGGGGTGTGAGTGGGTGGATGAGGAAGATTGGGGGAATGACGAAGGGGATGCGCGTAGTAGGGGTGAGAGAAAGAATCTTGGTGAGAGTGGGGATGATTGGGGTGTGAGTGGGTGGAGATGGGAGACGAATGAGTGCTGGAGGTAGTGTGGGAGCTAGTTTGGAGGATGAGTGGTGGGGGTGGGATGGGAGAATGATGGAGAGGTTGTGGGTGGTGTGGGTGTGAGTGGGTGAAAGAGGTAGATGGGGGAAGGTAGAGATTGATGAGTAAAGGGAGGTGGGTGGGGGAATGTTGGAGGGGAAGGAGTTGGTGGGGGGATGATAGTTGACGAAAGGGGAGGTGGCGGAAGGTGACGAGGTAGGATGAAGGTGGGGATGGAGAGATGGGCTAAGATGGTGGATGAGGTGGAAGGGAAGTTGACGCAGTGGGGTGTAGGGATGAGGATGGGTGGTGGAGGGGATGGGAGAGGGTGGTAATATGTAGTGTAGGTGGCAGTGGGGGAATCGGGGAGGGTGGTGAGGTGAGGTGGAGGATGAGTTAAGGAGGAATAGTAGAAGGTGTGGAGGTGTGAGTGGGAGGAATGGTGGAGGGAGTGGGGGATTGGGGTGAATGGAAGAGCGGGGAGGAGTGGTGGGGTACAGGGTGGCATGGTTGATGTGATACTGGCGTGTCTGTTTACGGCTGTGTTTATTGTCTGACAGCCCCTCGCTTGAATTTTATGTGTACGCTTGTCTTTCTTATTTCAAGGGATGTAATGCAATGAGTGAATATACAGTATTTCTTCACGTTGGTTAGCTATTTTGTTTACATAAAATTTGTATACATTTTTAAATTATTTTCTTCACATGAATACAACCAGATACACGTTTACGGTGTTTCAGAAATTTCTTAGATAATCACTTCAATTCGATGACGAATTATCTATTTATTTCTTGTTACTTCCAGGCGATTTTATTCAAGACAGAACGAATGTCTAGAAATGAAGGGGTAAATAATGCAAAATCTATATCATACTGATCAAAAAGTCTTCTTTATGTATAAATAAAATTGTCTAAAAAAAGCCAGTAACATAACCTGATATTGGTAGGCTACAATCGTACTGATGGGGATAAATTATGAAGACGCTTACACCAGATAAAGGATGAAATATTAATACATAAAAAACTGGAAATGAGTCTACTTTGATGACACAGCAATTTTGGTTCAATCTGGAAGTTCTTCAAGGTCCACGTAAGCTGTGGTATGTGGTTATGATCTGCTGAACAATTTATCGAGCTAGTGAAGACAAACGTATATTGTATTTTTTTTGTTGTTGAATGAAGTAGCTATTATTTATTGTAATTAATAAGTGTTAGTCATTAATAATTAATTTTTTTCTTGGATATACAAGCAATGGATCTCAACCCAACATCCGACTGGGGCGCCATTCGTACAGACGTAAATAGCCTTGAACATTATAATTATAACTGAGACCAAACACCCATACGAAAACACACACACACACACACACACACACACACACACACACACACACATACAAAACCTCTCTCCCCCACCACACACAACCCTTCTCCCCTTCCTTAACACACAAATCTTCACCTGTTCCCACTAAACGTGCATGCAGAGATGAAATTTCTCAGTTCAAAACTCGCCTAAAGCTTGTCATGGAGAGGCGGGGGGAGGGGGGGAGCAATGAGGGTGGGCTGTCTGAACTGGCTTAGGACTGAATATCATATTTGGTGGATCACAGGGCGCTGGGATATTGGGTCGGATTCCCTGCTCTCTGCCTGTTGACAAATCCCCGCCGGTACACTCTTCCTTAAACTTTGCCTTGTAAATACTGGTCCCGGCAGAAGGACAGCTCTCTTCCTTGGCTACATATGAGGGGAGAAGGCTGTTAAAGGCCCTGGTATAGTGAACAGGAAAGTAGAGCGTCATTTTCACATTTAACATTCTGAAACATGGGCCTTAGTTTGCGTTATGTAGATAGACCTTTGATATGAATACAGATGTTATCCTTTGTATGTATTTAGCACTACAAATTACACAAAGTGGTACATTACAAAGTATTAAATGCTGTACTCATATGTACAAGCACAATAGATCCGTCAATGTCAGCGGGAATTTGCTCAGTTTCATATCCAAAATATCCTACAGGCGCGATGCTTCTTTTCTGGGTTGATTTTGGAAAATAATGTAAGGCAAGCCGAATAATGTCGTCTGGCGCTTTCGGATAATCAAAAGAAGTAATCGAACTTAAAGTATTAGAATTAAAACAATATCAACTGCATTATAAAGTGCATATCATAATGGGATAACGGGTATAAAGCGGCAAATACAAAACTGGCCTCCTACTCACTCGTTTTGAAGGGATGCAGATGCTACTTCGCCTCAGATCAGTGGGTCGTGATCAGTCGTTCTTAGAGTCACGCACATGTTACTTTGTCTCACCCTGCATGGAATATAAACACCTGTTATGAGAGTCGGTGTCAATGAATAAATAAACAAATAAGTATAAAAATTAATAACAACTCAACACAGGAATTACCGCAGACAAATTATCACTTACCTTCCATCCTTTCACTCCCCCTATTGCACTTTCCATTCATTCATTCATTCAGTGTCATATAAACTGTTGATTAGATTATGATACCTCACTTGGCACCAATGGATCATGAAATCTAACTGTACATCAAATGGCCATATTCAGTCGTTCAGATGCATCCTGGTGCGAATTTCCCCTCAATCTGGCTACGACCATCAATGTCAAATACTGGCAATTAAAATATGAAACGTTATTACACATGAACAATTCGTAATGGTTCACTTGCATGAAGGGATTTTCTGTCGTTCAGAAGCCATCCTGATGCTAATTTCTCTCCCCCAGGCTGGCAAACAGGAAAACACACAATAACACACACACACACACACACACACACACACACACACACACACACACACACACACACACACACACAATGATCATCGGTGTCACAAAATCTGCAAAAAGGAATATGATAATCTCAGTTAGTGTCAGTGGGCCACGAAGCCTCACTTTACATCAGCAGGTCATGGCAAACCGTTTAGAAGTTACCCAGGTGTTCTTTCTCCTCACCCTAGCAGGCGTACAAGATAAAGAAAAGAAAAACATTATTAGCATCCGAGTCACAGATCCTGGCAACCGAATGATGAAAGGTTACTACATATTAACAATTGGAAAGGCTGGGTAGTAGACAGACACAGGTAAGAGGTCGAATTCTTTTTTTTTTTTTGTTTTTTTAAGTTTCGGGCTACATAGAACTCTCTGAAGATGAGTTCTTTGTAGCCCGATTCATTAAAGAAGATAAAGAACCAGAGCTTTAACCTACATCTCTCTTCTACCCAATCTTTCCACCAGTCACAATGAATCATCTACAGCAACAATCCATGAAGCCTCAGTTTACATCAGTGGTTCATGTTCACTCGTTCAGAAGCCATTCCGATGCATAATGCTCTCCCCTCACCCTAGCAAGAGTATAAAATAAGGAAAAGAAAAATATTATTGGCTTTGGCGTCACAGATATTGCCACTCGGATGATGAAAGGTTACTACATGCAACTCACGAAGCTTCACTTTACAATGGTTCATGCTCACTCGTTCAGAGGCCGTCCCGGTGTTGCTTTTCCGACACCTGGTTGACGCATAAAAACCTATTACGAGCGTCAGTGTCACAAATACACCCAACTGGAATACAAAACCTCACTTAGCCCCGCCATTCGCCAGAATTTCACCTCGCTGATACCACTAGCTGTCAGGGGATTATATGAACGCATCGGATATTACTGTCACGCTGGCTAATGAAGCGGCGTTGTACAGTCAACACAATACTCAGTTCTTTTTACCCCCTTATTGTTTATTTTTACTCTTTTATTGTTTATTTCAGAGCAGCCCGACCCGGAACAAGTATAGCCATTCAAGCTCTTGTTCCTGATGACTTATTTTTCTTCGTCTATTCTTGCTACTTACAGACACCTTACGTTAACTTAGGAGAAACGTATGTGGTGATGTAGAGGGGCAGAAGAGGGGAAATCAAGGAGGAGATGAAAGGATGGAGTGGTGGGATGTATGAGAGAGAGGGGTAGGAGTTCGATGGAAGGTAGCCAAGTGGCAAAGGAAAGGGTGACATGGAAGTGATCTGTTTGTGGCCACCCATTACGGGATTAAGGTAACGGGCTATAACAGACTGACAGACAAACAGAGAAATCATAGATACACAGATAGACTGATAGATCACTTCTTATGCTCAAAAAGTCCAAGGTGAATACACAGGTCTGGGGATCATAAGAATCAAATAAACAGTGCATCAGACTGAAGAGGATGTAAAAATAAGTTACCCATATTTCCTCTTTATGAATCTAGTGTTATACATCTTGAATACGATATCGTTTTCTTTTTTATCATCGTGTTAGACTACAATATTCAGCTTTAGATAATCAACCACGACGCCATTTCTTTTAGTCCTACTTAGTTCAGACAATTTTATTTAGTACAGAAGACACCTTCAGTATTCAAGGCTGGAAAACATTCCCAGAATTGTCCTGTTGATGAGAGAATTAACTGGTAAAAATAAAAGTGAATGTGGAAGTTGTAGGCCTGTAAAAAAAAAAAAAATCTAAAAGTGAACCTCGTTAAATCACTCTGGAGCACAAATGAACTCCACATAGGCTATTTCAGGCTCGGTGAATTGGTTGCGTAATGAAGTTAATTACCTGTGCAGTGCAATACCTTACATAGAAATTAGTCCATTTACAGCACCCTTGCATTTAGGTATTGTATTTTTTTATAGATTCTAAGGAACTGTGTGTGTGTGTGTGTGTGTGTGTGTGTGTGTGTGTGTGTGTGTGTGTGTAAAAATAATGATGACTATGAAAATAATAATAACAGTAATAATAATAATAATAATAATAATAATAATAATAATAATAATAATAATAAAATGTTGGCCATATGAAAGGGTAAAGAACTAAAGAAAATCATTTAACTTTATATCTGGAAGTGGTCACTAGGGTAGGGAGGCAAAACTCAATTAACTTCTGTATTAAACACCCATTCCCCCTAAAACAGGTTAAATTGGACACTCCTACTACAATATCACAACTGGTGACTCGTGTTAAATTCCCACTTAAATTTCAATCTCTGAAAGGCGAGTAGAGGCATTCCATTTATGTCATGTTACAGTACTAAGCCCCCGCATCTAGATGTGAGCAATATGAAACTGTCAGTTACTGTTGCTATTACTGTTTTCTACCCTTTACTGTTACCTCTTTGTTGTTCCAGATTTCACCCACTCCAGTGAATTCTTCGTTATTGTTTCCAGAGTTTAGCCATTTCAGTGAAGTCTTGGCTGATGTTACCGATTATTCCTGTTCCAGTGGTCTTCAATACTGCTGCCAATTATTTCCAAATCAGTGATACCTTCGTTACTGCTGCTGATTATTCCTATTCCGGTGATGTTCTTGTTACTGCTACCGATTATTCCCATCCCAGTGCTGTCCCCATTACAGTTTCCATTTTACCCTCTCCACTGATATCCCCGTCGTTTACCGAGTTTACCCATTCCAACGAAGTCCACCTCAATGTTACCGATTATTCCCCTTTCCAGTGATGT
Organism: Coenobita brevimanus; assembly: GCF_032717465.1. Taxonomy (NCBI): domain Eukaryota; kingdom Metazoa; phylum Arthropoda; class Malacostraca; order Decapoda; family Coenobitidae; genus Coenobita; species Coenobita brevimanus. Next base: position 6,916,115 of record NC_136975.1, on the reverse strand, counting down.
CCCCGTCACTGGTATCGATTTTTACCCAGTCTAGTGAAATCCTCAGCGTCTTACTGGCGACACAGATGCAAACAAGATAGTGTGTCGGGTCTTCAGGGCGGATAAAACCCCAGATCAACATCCTGCTTCGCCTGCTGTTTGTCCCGCACCACAGACGTCGGTTCTTCTGTCTCAACACCTCGCACCATTACCCGCAAAGGATCGTATCTATAAACCATCCTTTCCTCGATATGTGGACAAGATTCTCTATGTATACGTTTTATCATTGCATATGGTGGTGGACAGAAAAGCCCTCATGTGGCGGCACTGATGTGACTGGGCTGTGAAGCTGGCCGATTATACAAACATACAAACATCCCTTAACTTCCTACCTATCTCCCAAAAGTAGGATGGTTGACTGCAGGAAGAGGATAACTTAAGGCTGAAGCCCACTGGATATTCCAGATGAATCAGGGGCTTCTGCTGCTACTACTGCTACTGCTATTACTACTACTACTACTATTACTACTACTACTACTCATACTACTACTACTACTACTATTACTATCTTCGCTTATATAAGTACCAAACAGTTTAGAACAAAGTTAGACTCAATAATAGAATGATGAAACTGGACAAACAAAATGATCTGTGATGATTTTTTTTGCCACAGAGAATTGTTTCTACCGCAAATGGGTTCGGATCATTTATGATTTCAATCCAAAGCACTCGACATTTCCCCCCCCCCCCACCTCCCACATGTGACCCTCTCCTGCCCTTCCCGTCGTTCCGTCTTGAGGGGAAAACTACACAACAAAACGCCTTGCTCAGTCTCCCCTGAAGGTTCTTGTCTCTTAACTCCTCCACTCAGAGACTTTTTTTTTTTTTATTCTATCCTTGCTGCTTCCAGATAATACTGAGCAGCTCAGAATGGACTTCCTGTCTTGGTGGGGTTAGATATTGGCCTTAATTATTTTTTTCTTTCCTTTTGGCTTCAATGAGGCTCGCCTAGACTCAGTTTTATAGTCTGGCAGTAACAAGAATTAATAGTGTATATATATTTCGTAATCGTGTTGAAGTGGAGTACCTCTTCAAGCTCAGGACGTCTGTACAATTATATTTTTGATGTTTCCATATTCTTTTATTCAACCCAGGCAAGATTTCTCGTATTGAAGGATTTTGTGAAAGATTTTTGTCGCCCTTCCAGCTCAAAAAGTCTCGTCCAAGAACTATTTGGTAACGGCAAAGTTGAAAATACATCGTCGCAGTGGAGATGATTAAAGCTGCACAAGTGAGGCACGTGAAAATAATATAATATCTGTTGTGAGAGTTTTCGTGTATGCATTACCACTTTCCTGCAATTCAACTGTTGTTGACTGTTACTGATTCTTAGATATTATTTATGGATTATGAAGCTTAGATTCCTCAAACGTTGTGGATATTCCACTTTATATATATATATATATATATATATATATATATATATATATATATATATATATATATATATATATATATATATATATATATATATATATATATATATATATATATATATATATATATATATATATATATATATATATATATATATATATATATATATATATATATATATATATATATATATATATATATATATATATAGTAAAGAGAGAGAGAGAGAGAGAGAGACTTCACCTCAATAAACACAAACCATTACAGAAATAAAATGTACTCACAACGTCGCACTTGCATTTACTGGTAAATATTTCCATAAGCTGCTGACATGCAACATTATATTGCCAACAAAAGTGCAAAGTATTGCGGCCAGGTTTTTATACACTCCAAGTGATTTTAGAGTTCAGTATATATCACGCACTGCTACAACGTTTACCTGGTGTAATATAATATTATCTGTCTACAAAACAGTTATCAAATATAGAATGAACTGTCGATCTCGTGTCCAGTATAAGGTAGAAATGAGTCAAAAGTCGTACGTGGTCATTACTGGATAATTGAGGTCCAGTAGAAGATAGTGTGTGTGATGAATGTTGACTGCAGGTTATAGGGTGCGTGGAATGTAGTGACTGCTGGTGACTAAGTGGGTGTAATGTATTGACCACAGGTTACTGAGTGCGTTCAATGTACTGCGTGGAATGTAGTGAATGCAGCTTGTAGAGTGCGTGGAGTATGGTGATTGCAAGTTATAGAGTGCGTAGAATATAGTGACAGCAGGTTACTGAGTGCGTGGAGTATGGTGATTGCAGCTTACTTTACGGGGCGAAGCGTTTCTTTGCGTATTCGTCTTCATATGTTGTGTTGTGTGCGTAATGCAAATAGGCCTAGCCTTAACACGTCAGCTGCGATGTTCGACTCAGATATTCTTTTTAGATATTATATTCTGGATGCCCATTTCACTACACTGGGTGAACTCTCTCTCTCTCTCTCTCTCTCTCTCTCTCTCTCCTATTATATTCAGCAGAAAAAAAAAAAATCCTTACGCAGTTAAAGGGATGAGATTTCTAAAGATACAAAGGTACAGTGAGAAAACATGAGGATAAGAACAACGAGAGAAGGGTTTGACAGAACGACGCCTCAGTTGACATCAACATAAACCCGTTCAACCCGAGGAGATCATTAGTTTTGGTTTAGTGTGTTTATCTGTTATGCTCTGTTCACTTTAACTTTTCCTATAATCGTCAACTCTATCTTCAGTGCTGAATTGAAACACTAGGTTAAAACCAGAATATAATGCTAGTCACGAAGAAGTGCTATGGCAAGGATGCAGAGCCTCTATATTGTCTCTTCTGCCACTGAGCTGCGTGAAATAAAGCTGCAACAGTACGAAAATCTGGGCCAAGTTAAGGTGAATGAACTATAGTATGGAATTTAGCTGATGAAATTGCCCCAGGTCTGGAAATAATGACTGGGGTTTCTCGTTAGACCAAGCGATGAAATTTTGGAAGAAAATGATGAGGGGTCAAACTCAAAAAAAAAAAAAAAAAAAGTGTTCCCTTGGCTGAGGTATGCGCTCTACGAAGCCCTCTCGTTTTCGATGTACCGTTCTTTGTTATCAAATAATATACGCAGTTCGTGACGGATCTCTAATAGTGAATGGGCTACTGAGGGCTTCATCTCTCTCCCCCAGTCAGATAATTCCTTCGAAGGAGTATAAGACTATGTGAGGATAACAAGAAAATAATTATATGAAAAAGAGGGATAAACCACTTCTGCGAGATGATGCATTTGAGTGTGTTTGAGAGAGAGAGAGAGAGAGAGAGAGAGAGAGAGAGAGAGAGAGAGAGGTTCAGTATACAAAGGAAGGGGGGTGAGTGTGTCGTGGTGTTTACCTGGAATATGTATACGAGTGAGATGGTCAGAAGGAGAGGGATACAGAGAACGAGGTGGAGATAAGATGCGAGATTACAGTAAGGGAGAATGGAGTGTGTGTGTGTGTGTGTGTGTGTGTGTGTGTGTGTGTGTGTGTGTGTATTATAGGATGAGGGAGGGATCATTACTGAATTGAGACCGATAGCCCCAGAAGTAAAATTGTCGAGGCTATCCTTCACTGATAGATAGATAGATAGATAGATAGACAGATAGACAAACAGTTAGGTAGAGAGACCGACAGACATTCAGACAGACACAGGTCGACAGATAAAGAAATAGATGAAGCTAGGATTTTACCGCACAACTCTGGAAACCGGGACTCGAAAAACAGGACACGCCAGAATTTCCAGTCCACAAGGAGGCATTTGTCAGGGTCTCAGCGTCGTTTGAGGACCCTCCCTAACACATTTTTCTAAGTGATTTAATAATTTATTAGACCCTACTGTCCTCCTCTGTGTTAAATTAAAAAAATCCTTCCAATATGGCCATGCTCTTCATAAATAACGTACAAAAGGATATTAACCAGTTATGTTCAAAAATAAATCCCTAAGGAAGAGGCGTTAGTGAGCTTCCTTAACCGATGAGAATGCCAGCCAGGATCACTGCGTCGCTTCCGTAACAGTGACGCTTCCTGGTTCTTTCTATATCTCCTTCAGACACGTTTGTATCTTATTCTTCTGCTCTGATTACCGCCACTCCATCTTACTTTACCAGAGGGATAATGATAACTGGTCTGGGTTTTGTAATTGTTTTTCTTGTTATATTCCATTTCGATCTGCTCGTATAGTAGTAGTAGTAATAGTAGTAGTAGTAGCAATAGTAGTAGTAGTAGTAGTAGTAGTAGTAGCAACAGCAGCAGTAGTAGCAACAGCAGCAGTAGCAGCAGCAGCAGCAGCGGTATAGTAGTAGTAGCAGTAGTAGTAGTAGTAGTAGTAGCAGCAGTAGTTGTTGTTGTTGTAGAAGTAGGCGAATTAATAATTAAATACATAAATAAATAAAATTCGTACTATATACTAGTATGTTAAGCATTCGTAGAAGAAATATCGGTATTATTTAAAATGTAGGTACTCAGTGCATATGTTACTTACAACTACCTGGTGTACCATTATCACTATAAAATTCTGACACAACAATATCAACTCTCTCAATAGAATGACGACTTTTCCATTTTCATCACGCTGTCCCCATTCTATATCTATCTATCTATTGCCAGACGCCTCAATCCCGTTTGGGGTGGCCACAAACAAATCGCCTCCAAGTCGCCCTGTCCCCCGCCATTTCACTCCCCTGCTCCCAGCTCACACCCCTCTCTCTCATATACCTCTCCACCCCATCCCTCCATCTCATCCTCGGCCTCCCCCTCCCTCTTTCCCCCTCCACCTCACTCACATACACTCTCTTCGTCAGTCTTTCACCCTCCATCCTCTCCACATGGCCAAACCACCTCAGTGTGTTCCTCATAACGCTTCCTATCACATCCACATCCACACCACAACGCTCCTTTATATCCTCATTCGTCAGCCTGTCTCTCCATGTGACTTCACAGGCTCCTCTTAAATAACTCATTTCCACTGCTCTCACTCTTGACTTGTGTCCTTCCAACAACGTCCAAGCTTCACTTCCGTACGTTAGAGTTGGTATCACAATACTGTCATGTAGTAACTTTTTCACTTCCATGCTCACTTCCCTGTTTCTTATCACTGCTTTCAAGGAACCAGCAACCTTTCTTCCCTGCTGTACCCTTTCAAGCACTTCACCCTCCAAACCTCCATCCTTACTCATCACACTACCCAAGTACTTAAACGTACTCACATTTTCCAATTCCTCACCATCCAACCTCGCTGTACATTCACTGACTTCACCTCTCTCAAAGACCATCACTTTACTCTTCCCTACATTCACCTTTAGATTCCGTTTCTTACACACTCTCCCAAACTCATCCACCAAGCCTTGCAGCTCTCCTTCGTCTTCACTCAACAACACAGTATCATCTGCAAACAACAGTACAGGGAGTTTCCAAACACTATCCTCTCTCACCATGGCCACTCCAACATCCACTACCCTACCTTGTACCTCTTTTATTACCCCATCCATGTACAGATTGAACAACCATGGAGACATGACACATCCCTGTTTCAAACCAACCTTCAAAGAGAAAAATTCACTTAGTTCACCATCCACACGCACTGCAGCCTTCGCACCATCGTACATACTCTTCACAGCATTCAACAACTTTCCATCTACTCCATATATTCTTAACACTTTCCACAATCCTTGTCTATCCACCCTGTCATATGCTTTCTCCAAATCCATGAATGCCGCATACAACTTCTTTCCCTTCTTTAGAAACTTTTCCACTAAAGATCTGAGAATGAATATCTGATCTACACAACCTCTTCCCTTCCTAAAGCCTCCCTGTTCTTCTCCAACTAATTTCTTTGTTCTTTCTCTAACTCTGTCAATAAGTATCCTACCATACACTTTTCCTATTATACTAAGAAGACAAATGCCCCTATGGTTACCACACACTTCTTTTTCCCCTTTTCCTTTGTACAAGGGAATAATTATACCTGACTTCCAATCCTCCGGGACTCTACCTTCCTCCCAGGCCAATCTGCACATCTTCCACATCCATTCTACTACTATCTCTCCCCCATGCTTCAGCATTTCACCACACACTCCATCAATTCCTGGGGCTTTCCCCGATTTAACTTTCTTCATTGCTTCCACAACTTCTATCCTACTGATTTCTTCCTGTCTTCTCACCTCCCTCCTTCTCCCAGCCATTCCCCAGCCACTTGTACTGGCATTACTTCCATCCTCTACGTTCAACAATTCCTTAAAGTGTTCTCTCCATCTGCTCACTTTTTCTCCCTTCTCCACTAGTAATCTACCATTTTTATCTTTCACTCCCCTGCTAACTTCACTTCCACCCTGTCTTACTCTTTTCACCTCTCTCCAGAACATTTTCTTACAGTCCCTCCACTTTACACTCAAATTCCTTCCAAATTCCTCATCCACTCTTTTCCCCATTCCATTGTATTAAATTTAAAAATAATCTCCATTGGTGAAAAGGGTACATGAAAGCTTTATCTAACCCTTCTAGTTGGAAAAGCTTCTTATGTACTGAAAAAAATCGTCTTTAAATACCAGTAATAAAATAATAACATCTTCTTGACTTACAGGATTAATGAATTTTAGTGACTGGTTATTATAAATTCGCCTTCCCCATCAAGAGAAACCCAGACCCAAATCAGAGTAAAAAGTTCATGAATGAAGGGAAATAAAAAGTGAATAACGAAGCAAAAGAGAGACGGGAACATCAAACCAGGATGAGAGAGAACAAAAAGGGTAAAAGAGAGCAAGGAAAATACACTCTTTCTAGGTGTGCAGCAGGGGAACAGAAATTCAGGGACTACTACTATTTTTTTATGTTCAGCCTTCAGAGTGCACGCGAGCTGGTGAATTAAGAGCTAGAGAGAGAGAGAGAGATTTCTGGAGGCGACTTGGTGTTAAAAAGACGCAGGCAAATTAAAACTGACAACCAGGCAGAATTTCCAATACAGACACCTGCAGACGATTTTTGTTAAGATGCTATAGAATCCACTCAGTTCTACCCATTCAGAGCAGTACATTAATTGTTATTCTTTTTACCTCTGCAGGGCGTTATTCACCTTAAGAAAGAAGTAAGTTATAAAAGGATTAGCTGATTAGACATTAGCATCAATGGTGAAAGTTTCTGAAAGTGAATTGAGTTTCCAATATAGATATAGGTGAAAAAACTACCCACTCCCCTCCTTCCCCCGGCTCTCAATCTAATTACTGTTGATGTATTTTAAACTTCACATCGACGCTCTTAATCTCCCCATGATGGCATTTTCTCTAGTACTTTATTCTAAATAATCCCCTAATCCCAGGTGAGTGTATTCTAATAGGTGAGCCATGGGAGCCTGAGAGTTTATGCCTTCACCACTAACCCTCTCACTACCGGAACAACTCTAGCATTGGGTTCAGGATTACCCCAGACGATTTTATTTAGCAATGAGTGTGATTCATACCAGAGCCTGCGAGTGACAAGTGGAAATGTTATGTAGTAAAGAGTTAAAAATCCAGTCAGTAAAGCCAAATAAAGTTAATAAAGACAATGACTAGAAACCTTCACCCCCTTCTGCCTAACTGCCTAACGCGCCTGCCCATATAATATGCGTAAAATACTCGTTAATGGAGTTTTTTTTTTCTTTTTCCTTTAAGTGGTTATCAAAAATTATTAACCAAGAGGAGATTACTGGTAGTGAAGGGGTAGAGAGATCCAGTTGACCCTCTGATGCTCGGGTCATCTCTAATATTTCATTCCATCTAACTCCGGACGATTTTACTTGGCCGAGAGCGAGTCATAAGAACCTGAAGGTGTGTGTGTGTGTGTGTGTGTGTGTGTGTGTGTGTGTGTGTGTGAGAGAGAGAGAGAGAGAGAGAGAGAGAGAAAGAAATCACAGAATATCCCAGCGAGAAAATGAAAGAAAATGAAAGAGTCCACGAGAAGGAGAGAGTTCGCGTTCGCTTCAGGCCAATCCGCAACATGAGAACAAACAGAAGCAGTATTTGTTAATTTTCCGTTCTTCGTTGCCCTGCCTTAATATTCATGAGGGGGCGCCGATACCATTTGCATGCGCAGGAGCCGATTCCCAGGCCCCCCCGACCTTCTTTGCATGAAAATAAGATCGATAAGAACTTTTAAAAATGTATAAACGGGAAATTTACTCTTATTAGATGGAGAGGCGGGGTTGGAATATCCGAGAGGAGGAGGAGGAGAAGGAGGAGGAGGAGGAGCAGAAGGAGGGGGAAAAGGAAGAGGAGTAGGAGAAGAAATGGAGGAGGGGGAGAAAGAAGAAGTGGGGAAGAAGGAGGAGGAAGAGAGGTGTACTACTGCTACTATTAATACCACCATCACCACTGCTACAACATTAACAACAACAACAACTACTACTACTACTACTACTACTACTACTCGTACTACTACTGCTACTACTACGACTATCCTATCACCATAACAGGTCTCTTTTAAACTGCTTTTAACCGTAAGGAATATGATGAATAAAATAATCTCAGATGGCTCAAGGAGTTAACGGAACAGCTAAGAAAGTTGAAGAAGTCATTACCAAGAGACTGACCCATATTAAATTAAGAGGAGGGTTAAAAGGTAGGATGAGAAGGAGAAAATGTAGTTCTCTCTCTTTCTTTCTCTCTCTCTCTCTCTCTCTCTCTCTCTCTCTCTCTCTCTCAGCTGAACAAAATCGTGTGGTTTTAGCTACAGAAGAATGCAATACTAGAGAAAACACCCAAGCATGAGAAGGCTAACTTTATCTCTTAACCCTTTCACTACCAGTTATCTCCTCTTGGCTAAATATTTTCGATAACCACTTAAAAAAAAAAATTACTCCCTCAATGACAATTTTACTTTTATTAGATGGAGAGGCAAGTTGGGCTATTAGGCTGGTGTGTATGTAGTTTTTCAGTCCGTGTCTTTATTGTTAACATTACTTGGTTTTATTGACTGGATTTTCAGCTCTTTACTACGAGGTATTCCCCCTTAACTTAGCACTCTCAGGCTCTTATGCGTCACACTTTTGCTGCGACCACTTGACTTTCCCTTGCCCTGGCCGCAGTAGCAGTGAGAAGCAGTAGCAGCAGTAGTATGACCATTTGACTCTGCCGTGCCCTTGCCTAGCAGCAATGAGAAGCAGTAGCAGCAGCAGTATGTCTCTCTGGCAGTCTCCACCACGGCCAGGCCAGTCACTCGTAGCCGTCCTCACCTCCACCTGCCTCTCCAGCCCCGCTAATTGGCTCACCGCGTTATCCGATCTCTTTGTGAAACTCAGCCCTACTTTGCGGTTGATTAATGCTTGGCACGGGCAGGGAATTCGCTGATTGGGTTTAGTATTACCCTCCTATTACCCCGTTGGGTATTACAGCAGTTAATTACCTACACTCATAATCAACCAGTCTTTCATATTGTTTTGAGCATCGCCTTACTGCACAGAAATGGGTACTCAGTGCTATGAGAATTTTTTTGTCACAATGGCTAGAGATTATATTGCTTCCACCCTCACGGCAATAATGATTTAACAGGATATACGTGAATGTTCTTATGTTTTCTTTACATTCACTGTAGTAATAATTAACAATACACACATGAATGGTCATTAACTCCCCTCTCCCTGTTGGGTTGATGACTATGACCCTATTATCAAGCTCATATAGGCAGTGTATATGACCATCTTTTTCATCTAAGAGATCTCTCTGCCCTAATGGTCTCCCTTTCATTAACACCTGTGGGATGAAACTACTCGGTTGATTATTAAATTACACAATGGCTTGAAACTTGTCCGTATACATCTTGCTAACTTTGTCCATTCTTTGAAGGACATGATAATTCTTTTGTACAGTATCATAAATTTCCGTGCTCGTTTTCTCATACAGCTTTTCAATGTCATATCCTTCTCCAAGTAGGTCTGTCACACCGTCTTCTGCCTTTCACGTTCACTTACACACACCCGTTACACCTTCATAGTCGTAGCTATTATTTTCAGACAATCATACAATAGCCTATAATAAACATTCTTTTTGCCCTATAATCATAATGACTATTTCTTCCCATCTGTCACATATTTCGCTATTTTTAATCCAGCTTTTACTTACCCATATTATATTTTCCGTCTCTTCAAACACTTCTCATTTAATATTCTTGTCTCCAGATGATAGCGAAAGATCCTTCCTAACTTGGATGTAAGTGATAGCTAAAGCCTTCATCAACCTCTTCACTATTTCAGGTCCATCCTAACTTAATTATATTCGATTCATGTAGCGTTCATCAATTTTTCACTATTACAGATCCTTAATAACTTCAAAATAATTCATCAGCTTCATCAACCCCTTTAGTATCAGAGGGCTTTCTTGACTTGAAAATGTTATAATCTCCGGGTGGAAGTTTGACTATAATGTAAATCAAGATATTATAGTGCAGAGGATAACAATTAAGCATCACTTCTGGCTACTACACTCTTAACTATAATTTTATAAGCATTCTACAAACTATTTGCTAAGTCTCCTACAGCACCACAACATTTCCCCACCACACACTCTTTTCATGCACTCCACAAACTCTCTACGTCCATTTTCTGTCACTTCACTGCCATTACATTCTATGACAACCAATCACAATCTCATTAATCATTGGCTTTATCGCTGTAAGCACACTCAGCCCAGATCTTGGCAACCAGTCTCAAGGCGCGTAGTACATTCCAGTCACGTCTCCCTCTCACCCTTGAGTGTTTGCCAAGAACGCTGGAACTTGGGTGGAGATGTTAGGGGAAAGTGGTTCTGCGGTTCTGCGTCAGTACCATGAAAGATTGTTTAAAGGGGTAATTTAAAGGGGTTAAAGTGGCCAAGTATTTTAAACTCCTGGATTTCTGATGGTTTTCAGTGGCGAGTAAAATCATCTGGCCTTAGGCAGTTAAATATATATAAGTCGTCCGCCAAGGTATAAGGATAAAGTGAATTAATTGGAGATGAATTTATTAATAAGATTTTTCAAGGGATAAACACACACGAAAGCACAGAGAGACAAACTTGGACAGGTGTTCTTCCCTCGTTTGTTACACATTTATAAAATAAGAAAGTGAGATAAAGTGGAAGGAAAGTAAAGCCGTCAAGGAGTAGAACATGCTTTATGGAGACAAAACTACGGTTAATTTGAGAGTTCAGCAAATACTAGAAAGATACGCACTTGATAATACACATGCACACACACACACACACAACACACACACACACACACACACACACACACACACACACACACACACACACACACACACACACACACACACACACACACACACACACACACACACACACACACAACATACATGCAGAGAGAGAGAAAGAGAGAGAAATTATGTCTTATCACTTATTTATTTTTGGGGGCGATAGGTGAAGCAGGAGGTCTTCTTTCTTATATACTTCTTAGTTTTCCTTCTCCAAGACAAATTCCTTGGCTCAGGTCAGTCAGTCTCTTCTAGTTATCCTCATCTAAACCTCCTTTACCACTGGACACATGCAATCACTTCACTGAGGATAAGTAGACTGTATATATTTTCCACACATAAATATATATTGCGTGTGTGTGTGTGTGTTTTATCCTTTTACATATTTTTTTAACACTCGGGATCCTGCGCCTCATTCTCAGCCTTGAATCTCCCTCTCTCTCTCTCTCTCTCTCTCTCTCTCTCTCTCTCTCTCTCTCTCCACTGGAAATGAGATCGTAACATTTAGAACACCACAAAAGGACATATTTCCAGTAAGAATTGCTGTTTGATGAAATACACAAATAATTAAAAAAAAAAAAAAAAAGGAAAATCCAGCTCCAAAAACTATCTATCTATCTATTGCCAGACGCCTCAATCCCGTTTGGGGTGGCCACAAACAAATCGCCTCCAAATCGCCCTGTCCCCCGCCATTTCACTGCCCTGCTCCCAACTCACACACCCCTCTCATATACCTCTCCACCCAAAAACATTAAATTAAAAAAAAAAATCCACAAAATTCGTCCACTCAAACTAAACTAATTCCAAGGCTTTACAAAAATCCTCCGGCTCGTCGCCCCCACTTTTACACCCCCTAAGATTAACTACCAAGCTTTAATGGATTACTTTTCTTTATCTGGCCCGGTGGTGACATTTTAAGCGGGAAGTGATGAACGAGGCGGTCCCTAGAGCCCAGGGATTACATTGCTCGTCACGAACTTAATATTACTCCTTAAGTTGGATTCTTGTTTGCCTTTTGCGTAGACGTGCCCCATCGCTGATTAATTTTCTTGCTTTTTTTGGGGTGGATTTCTTTTCTCCTCCTTACTGCCGAGGTTTGGGAATATGAAACTTAATATCCTTCTTCTTACGTTATTTTGTGATATGCCCTGCTATGCTGTGTTACTGATTTATTCAGTTATTTATTTATTTGTTTACTTTTTTTTTTTTTTGCTGATATAATTTCCAAGGAGACAGTAACTTACCATAACCCTTTCCTCTGAGCTCCGGTGGTGCACTAGTTAGCACACTTAGCTCGCAAATGGACGAGATCTGAGTTCGTTTTTTTAATTGGTCAGGCCCTTAAACAAAATTTCCTTACCCTTCGTCCCTCCTCACCTAGTAGTACAAGTAAAAACCCATTTAACCCATTGGCTTCCAGAGTTCCTGTGCGAGGGATTTTGCTAGAAGGGTGCTAGGCGTACCGCCCTCCGCCTACCGGTTCGTAGTTGCGAAGCTCATAGGTCCCTACCCCAGGGTTCCCTTCTTTATTAAATTCAAAAAATGCCCAGTTCCGTCCTATATTGAGGACACTGGGCTCTAATGGAATATATCACTGACTATTGCAGGTCGTATGCAAGGGAGGGATTGGGGCTTAACAAAAATTAATTACCCACTTGAAGTGCTTCGTGTAGTCGATACAAATTAATCCTAAACCTTGCTCTTTTATTCAAAATTCAGGTTGTAGTATGTGAAAATTGTGTAAACTTTGACAATTACATATACAGCAAAGGGTTTAAAAGGATGGGTATGAATCGGAAACAATCCTTCCATTACGAATAGTCACTTATACTCTAAATACAATTCTTCCACCAGGAAATATCAAGAATGACTTCATCTACTGTACTTCAGCCCCAGGGATGTCAGGGGATACAGTGTGAATGCTTTGTCTATACCTGTCACACCGTCACCTGGTCTGGATAAGTTCCGTACCCACCCTTCTACTTCAGGAAAACAGTGACTCATCTTAAATATATGTGGGACTTAAACACCCAGAAGAGACCATTCAGCATCAGGAATTGCAATGAAGATCTTGTCCGTCTTCACTGTATCTTAGCTGAAGCTGAGACGGAGATGCCCCAAGACAACATTTCTTTGTCAGGAGATGCAAAATGATGGCTTTCTCCTCTCGTCACACACACACACACACACACACACACACACACACACACACACACACACACACACACACACACACACACACACACACACACACACACACACACACACACACACACACACACACAGACCATCAGTGCACCGAGAAACCTAAAAAAAATAACTGTGAAAGAAACAAATAATCACAACGAAAGACGGTAGATACCAAGCAAACATTCACTGTAACAACAAACGGAAAGAAAACTAACTAGACGGAAGGACGGTGGAATAATACACAGGGAAAACAAGCAGGAAAAAATAACCCAAGCGAATGGAAAAATACACAGGGAAAACAAGCAGGAAAAAATAACCCAAGGGAATGACGGTGAAGAGGAAATGCGAGAGTGCATCAGATACTGAAAAAGAAAAAGGCAGGCTGTGCACAACAAGGAAAAAGTCCACCTGATAAGGCAACACCAAGGACAAGCAGCTAAAGACGAGGGATGGTAGATAACAAAGCAAAAATATATGTTCGATCAAAATCATAATAATAATAAAAATATAATAATAATAATAATAATAATAATAATAATAATGGAAATTATAATACTAATAATACTAATAATAATAACAATAATAATCATCATCATCTAATCCTGTGTCGCCCCATGAACAGCGTAGGAGTCCGAGGCTAGGCAAGTTGGTCCTAACATTTAAGATGAAAGTGACCAGCCTCACTCATCCCTGAGTGGCATTACATGAGCAATAAACCCCAATAACCCTTTGAATAGAAACTTGTACAGGCTCAGTCCGATTGGAGCGCCTTAATTGCCCACTAAACTACCAGGCGGTTTAATTTGGTTATATGGTTACCACCCAGTGTAGTGAAGGGTTTCCTGGTGTACAGGAAACTATTTGACTTGTGACTCAGTGTAGACTCACCCATAGGCAGAAGAGGAAAGAATGAAGGAAAGAAAGACAGAAGAGAGAGTGTAAAGTCACCCGTAGGCAGAAGGAAGATTAAAGAATGAAGGAAGTAGAGACAGAAGAGGAGGGAAGAAAGGAAGAGAGGAAAAGGGAGTCACCCGAGGGCAGCACTACATCGAGTGAGTGGATGGTGAGCGACTCCACCAACCACAGAATAATAATAATAATAATAATAATAATAATAATATTGATAATAATAATAATAACAACAACAACAATAATAACAATATATCCTAAATGATCAATACATCTCGTGAAGCACCAAGAATATTATCAGTACAGTTTTCAATTAAATGTGGATATATTAGCAATACCTACAATGGAAAAAAACTAGATATATTACATGGCCGGGAAATACGGCATCCTCTTGAAAGTCAGGCTAGTAATTAGAGGCAATATCATCTGGCATTTTGGATTAGTTATCGTCTGCGTTATCAGATCATTAAACTGATCACACACACACACACACACACACACACACACACACACACACACACACACACACACACACACACACACACACACACACACACACGAAAAAGAATGGCGATCACAGTTTCACAGATTCAAGGTCACATTCCACTGCAACTTTTTTTTTTTTTTTATCCCCTCACACAACCAGTTCGTGACCAACCCTGACCTCCCTCACCAAACACACACTCGCTGGGTAAGGTCATCCATCCTGTCAGGCGACTTATCAACGCTCTCAAGGTCGCGTCAGCTCTAGGTATTAATTTGGGTTAACGCTTGTTGATTAAGAAATATGCTGCTGTTGATGATGATGATGATAATACTAATAATAATAATTATTATTACTATTATTATTATTATTTTTTTTTATTATCATCATCACCATCGCCATCATCATCATTACTGCAGGTGGCAAGCAAGTTTTCACAGCTTAGGAGAGATTTCTTGAACCAGTAGAATTACATAGCTCCTTTATTAACCCTCTCGGTAGGAGACATCTTTCCTAAGCTCTGGTAAGTCTTCAAGACATGCTATAGGTCTTTCATCTTAAGTTGGCCCAGATTCTCGTCCAATTATTTCGTGTAACTCAGTGGGACTCTACATCCTTTCTATAGCACATCTTTGTGACTAAAATCGAATCCCAGGGTTAATCAATTGTTACATCTCAGCGTTCATTATAGAGAGGCAGCATTTTTAAATCAAGTTAAAGAGAAAAAGGTATGGAAATCAGGCTCTGCCACGTTGAGATTTCTCGCAAGAGGGAAGTTCCCGGAGCCGGTCACAGGGCAAAAGAAAAATAAAAAAAATGAAATGTCTGGTTTTACACGATGAAAATCTATGACATCATAGTATTTAAGAAGTTAATTGTGATCGCTCCAAAATTATCAAAACTTTTTGTCTTGCAGCAAAAAGAGAAACAAAAACAAAAATATATTGATCTGTTAAGCTGCTTGATGGTGGATGTGGAAAATCTGTCGAGAGATTTTATTACTTCGTTCAAGATGAAAGCATTTTTTTGTCTTCTTATTTCACTCGTGCTCGTAACATGCAATGACGGTAAATTCAGTTACTGAGAGACGTTCTTTAATGCATGCAAGAAAGAACGACAGGCTAAAACTTAGCAAGAGTTCTCCCATTCCAAGGAAAGTTTAGGGAAAGAAAGTCCAAAGCCAATGTTTGTTCATTTCAAGGGGCCAGAAAATGATGTACAGTATATAAAGGCTGGATGCATTATTGTGAAGGTTCTTAGATTCCATTGCCTTTAATCATATTCATACTAACACCTAATGCTTTTATTCAGGACAGGTAAGTTCTCTCGTAATGAATGGCTTTACTGCCTGTAGCTTATTTAATCCCTGTATTTATTAATGTAACTGGTAGACAAAGCTATGATCACTGACTGTTTTTACTTATCGTGTTGAGTGTTAATAAATGCTTAAATGTGTGTGTGTGTGTGTGTGTGTGTGTGTGTGTGTGTGTGTGTGTGTGTGTGTGTGTGTGAAGACTGTGCATTGTGTATGATTTGACGTCTGAATTTCATCTATATAAACTTCTTTAGGTAATTATGTGGTGTATCCTTATGTTTTTATGAACGTATGTGTGTATATGTATGTGACTGAGCACTTATACACACACACGCACACACACACACGCACACACACACACACACACACACACACACACACACACACACACACACACACACACACACACACACACACACACACACACACACACAAACTGAACATACAGGATTGGTTCTCTTACTATATTACGGTCAGTTTTTGTGCATAAGCCTAACGGTCTGAGAGAGAGAGAGAGAGAGAGAGAGAGAGAGAGAGAGAGAGAGAGAGAGAGATTGATTGGTTCTAAAGACATAATGATAGACTTATGTCATAATCTTGACGTAAATAATATGTTACTATCTCCAGCATTCAATTTTTCCAACAACAATAATGTTAAATTCACTCCTGGACCAGAATCCTCTCATAATCGTGTGGTGCAAGGATAAAATAATACAATTCAAGGCAGTGATGAATTTAAGTAAATTTTCTAAGCTGAGGTACCGTAGACCCCTTTCATAGGATGCTGGGCTGGACAACAGATAGACAGACAGACAGGCAGACAGGAAGACAAGAAGACAGAAAGGTAGCCAGACAGACAGATAGGTAGACAGACAGATATGCAGACAGACAGAATGACTGACTGATAGAGGGATAGATAGATAAAGAGATTGATATAGATGGACAGGTAGGTAGACAGATAAACGGACAGACAGACAGGCAGGAAAGCAGAGTGACAGAGTAACAGACAGACATACCAGCTGGAAACTAGACTAGCTGACAGAGAGATAGACAAACAGCCTGACAAACACATGGAAAAAAGTAGATAGATAGACAGATTGATGGACAGACATATAGGCAGAAAGTCTCATATTATAAAGATAAACATACAGACAAAATAGAGAAGCAACTTTAGCATAAAACATGTATCAGTCTCACAAACATCCACCTTGCCCGTCAAAACCACACCCTTTGTCAATCTAAAACTGAATAAAATTGTCTAGCAATAACAAGGCAGTCACACGTCTCCAGTTGACAAAAAAAAAAATAGAAAATATGTGTACCAGAACCAAGAACAAATCAAACAAAATCCATCAAAAATACCACCAGAGAGAGAGAGAGAGAGAGAGAGAGAGAGAGGGTTAAAATTAATAATGCCTTAAAAGCGTCAATAACACTATCACCTGAACTTAAGCCAAAAATTAGTCTTTCCAGTAATCAAGACTTTCTCACCTGGGTGCCAAATCTCTCCAGGTTGAATAAATTCGTCTGGCAGCAGCAACACACACACACACACACACACACACACACACACACACACACACACACACACACACACAGAAATCCTTTTACAGAATTTCAGTCTCAGCATAAACTAAATAGTAATATATCTGTGAAATCTATCTTGACAAAAATTTACTCCTTTACCCTCTTATGCTGACTAAAATTGTTCGCTGGCAAAAGGACCTCATGTCAGCAAGATTCCTATCTCAAAATCAGATATTACTGCCTCCAACACCCGTCCTTGAATAATAATAATAATAATAATAGTAGTAGTAGTAGTTGTAGTAGTAGTATAAATAATGTTACCGTTATTATTATTATTATTATTATTATTATTATTATTATTAGCATCGGCAAATCAATGTTAAGTTTTCCTGCTTTCTTGCCGCGACAGCCTCATAATAAGGACCTTGAATGTCCTCCAATTATGAGAAGCCAGTTTTTGTGGCAACGGTACAGCCACAATTGTGATATTTTTTTTCAACACTTTTTTTGAGGATTGCATGGGAGAGCAGAACGCGAGCAAGAAGGAGAACGAGAGAGCAAGGGCGAGAGACTGAAAAAACTGGAGTTAGAGAACTAGAAAATCACTGAGTTACGGCGCGAAAGAGCTAGAGACCTTGACAGCTAAGGACAAGAAGAAAATGAAGACAGCAAGAGAGCGGAAAAAGAGCATGATAAGAAGACTGAAGACGAGAAAGAACAAGAGGAGGTGACAAAAAGAGAGAGCACGAGAGAGGGGAAGTGAAAAGGAGCAAGAGGGAAGGAACAAGACAGAGTCAAATAAGGTACTGAGAGTGAGAGTAGCGAGGTAGTGGTGGGGTATGACATGGCAAAAATATACACTAGTCATTATTCTCAAAACAGAGATCGGAAAGGTGTACGCAGACGCTTAAATTCTAACAGTCATTCCTAGAGACCTTGGCATGGGTAAAGCGTGCCTGACTCCTTTACCTTGCCAATGCATGCGTTCTGCAGGCCTCCCGATTCTGACAAAAATGTGAACCTCATGATGAATATATAAAGTTTGTTTGACCCTCCTACCCTGCCACAGTACGCTCTCTATATCCCTCCAATTTCTTATAGTTACTTATACAGCCATGATGAATATAAAGCATGTCTGATTCCCCTTCCGTGTTCTTTGTAGGCCTCCTGGCCCTGACAGTCATATGCAAAGCTTGTGATGAATATAATGTCTCTTTGACTCCCCTACCGCTTCCGCATTATGAGTCACATGTAAAGCCCATTATAAATATAAAACGTTCTTGTCTACCTTGCTCCTGAATGCAGTTTGTAACGTGGCACGCATTCTATTAATATCTAACTCTCACAGTCGATCCACAAATTTCTTACCCTACATAGCGTACTCATTTTTCAAAGCACGGCCTCCATATTTCATTTGGAATGCATCAAACGAAAGTGCTGGAAAATGTTTGTGGATTCCGGCACGTCTTGCCAAAACGTTTGTGAGGAAATATACAGTATTTATGTGGCGATGCAATGAATGAGACACATGTTATATTGTAAAATCTTCCCTGTTCGTCAAAATGTGTTGTGGTGAAATTAAATATTGTTATACATACGCGTACATACATACAGACAGACAGACAAAGAGATATAAACATGGTAGATAGACGGACAGATAGATAAATATATAGACAGATAGGCAGATCTATCGGTAGGTAGGAAGGTTGATGGATGGCTGAGTAGTTAGATAAATTGATAGATAGATAGATCGGTAGACAGGCGGGCAGATAGACAGATAGAAGGATGGATGAATAGACAGACAGATAGACAGATAGACGGATGGATGAATAGACAGACAGATACACAGATAAACATATGAATAAATAGATTGATAGACGGATGGATGAAGACACAGCTAAACTGCTAGACAGGCAAAACAGATGAATAGATAGAATAGATAGACAGACGGACATATATTTAAGACTCGTACCATCACTGAGTAACATTGTGCCGGCTCTCTTTTGATTCACGAGTATTGCTGATTTCCTGAAACCCAAAAATAGGACATCGGACATGAGAAGCAATGAAAAAATTAAAGTGGATTCGAGAGAGACTTATGAAATGTACTTTACGATTTTAACACATGTTTGGCTGGGTGTTAGTATGACTTTACCTTAAGTGTTTAGGTGACGAGAAATGTAATGAGAGAGAGAGAGAGAGAGAGAGAGAGAGAGAGAGAGAGAGACCTTTCCACCTCATTGCTTAATTTGCGTTATATCAGGTGGAATGCAGTCAAGCCATTCCTCGTTTTCACAGATGTTTTGATTTCTTCTTCATAAATTATGGCTTTGGTCATACCCTTGCGGACTCGGTTTTGCTAACAGGGACAAAGGCAGGGGAAGTGAAGTTTGAGGGAGAAGAGGAACTACAGAGGGCCATGTTTTCGTGGGATAAAGAGGTTTTGAGAATATGTAATATTCTCAGGATCTGCATTTACCAAAGTTCAAGGCATTTTCTTTTTTTCAGGGTAAGCGGATCCCTATTGCAGTTTACACTTATCAGATGCCCTTTCATTTTTCCAAATTTAGGTTTTAATATCCACTCTGGTTTGGCTCTGATGTGTATGGTGGCTATATAACTAAGTTCTAAAGTATATACATTGATTCTGAGGTGCACAGTACCTATATGAGAGAAGACAAAATTATAGGTAATTATATCTGAAATGCACAGTAGCTTTATGTGTGAAGACAAATGTGTAGGTAATGACTCTGAAGTGCAAAATACCTATATGAATTTTTAAAAAGTGTGCAGGCAAGTCATATTTATCAAAACGTAAACTCAGGAGACTTTGTAAATATGCAACCTAAATTTGAACCCATTGAAAAGAGACCTTTTTTTTTTCACACTTTAAGCCCTTGAATAAAGAACCTACATTTTCGAAATACTCTTGCTACCACTCGACGATTTTCTTTAGCTTAGATTAGATTTTACGAAATGGAGGAGTTAGGTACAGTCTGCATTAAAATCATCACCACTTGAATGCTTACCTAATCTGCATAAAATCGTCTGGTACCGGCAATATAAATCGGATAAGGACGTCATTGAATTGAAGGGGCTGAGTATTAATGCTAAGAGAAGTTAGGTAGGAGTGGAGTAGGTGAGGGAGGAGAAGATTTGGGGTTCAGATTCACAGACTCATTCTCTGTGTCGTATCGTAATTGTGTGTGTGTGTGTGTGTGTGTGTGTGTGTGTGTGTGTGTGTGTGTGTGTGTGTGTGTGTGTGTGTGTGTGTGTGTGTGTGTGTGTTTCTCAGGAAAAACAAGGACAGGAGAGGTTAGAGTCTTCCTCCGTATTTAATTATTCCTCCAAAAACAAATCTAAACCGACTTAGAGAATCGGGAATAAATATGGTCCTCATTTTCACCCATGACCCGGTGTGACCCAATAGAATGGTGGCAAATGAATCGATAGGAGTAAGATAAAGTCAAGAGGGCAGGGCATGGAAGAGCAATGTTAACCCCCTCAACCACACGACTGCTACATTTTAATTTTTCTTGCTACCTCCAGACGATTCCAATAAACTTAAGAAAGACCTCTGTTAGTGAAAATGTTAATGAAGTATACATACATACATACATACATACATACACACAAAATCGTCTGGAAAATGCAAGAATAAAAGCGTCACCGGTCTCAAGTGGAAAGTAAAGAAGAAATAAATGGGTGTCAGTGTGGTGCTGTTGTTATAGCCCCATGTCCATCTGAATCGTGAATCTCCTGCAGCCTTAAGTTGCCTCTCTTTTGCAATATACCATCCTCCTTTCGGGGGATAGGAAAGTAACCAAGGGACGTTTGTATAGCCAGGTAGTTGAGCTGTCAAATTATATCGGTGCCACCACATGAGGTCGTCCTTCATCAGCACTAAAAAAGAATGAAAAGCGGCTTTTAAGTGGGGTACAAGAGGAAAAGTAAAAGTAAAAGTAAAATACGGACTGATGGAGGAAAAGACTCTCCCTCCTCTTGCTAAAAATCAAATGTCTAAGGAGGAAAAAAGCCCATTCAACACGGAGATGTAATTTTAACATCCTTGCTCTTACCAGTTTATATTCAACCCAGGAAAGACTTTTCAGACTAGAGGGGTAAGATCGCCTCCATTACTCCTCCACAACAAGAAATATAGAAAATTGAGTAATACTGTTTGGTAACAGTAGGAACAAAGGTAAGAGAAAGTGGTTCCATTGAGTGGGTTAAAGACAAATTATGTTACCTTTTCAGCTTTTTGGAAGGGTTGGCACATACTTTGATTAGCTCAAGAAAAAAACACCGAATAGACAATTTGCGGATTAAAAGAGCAGGTGTTAAGTCCAGATTAGGGTGTGTGAAGGTCAAACTGTCCATGCCACACTAAATAAACCCCGGAATTACGGCTGACAAAAACCCAGGTAGAACAATTTATTCTTACCTGGAGCAATGTTTTATTAATTACTCGGAAGTACTAGCAGATAGATAGATAGATAGATAGATAGACAGAGAGAGAGAGAGAGAGAGAGAGAGCCTCTTTGGTACAGTGGTAAAGTGTGCGTTTTCGTACACTGACGAACTAGGGTTCGGGCCCCGCCAGGGTAATAAACTTTGAGAGCGTTCTTCTGGCCACGTACTGCTTTGGCGGACATCAGGGGTGCTGTGGTTGAACCAGTGTCTCATACTATAAAGTATGCTTGCACCCAATTGGCTTGCGCGGGCCGATTACACTTGGTTCACAGACCACACACACATCCAAAGCCACTCCAACACAACAATTACACTTACAAGCACTTCTAACCCTACATACAATCTCTATTAGACAGCCTAAGCCACTTGGTAGAGATACATTGGCTGTACCGTCCCCACTTCGGTGGGGATAGGCCGGTCCTGCAGTGGATACTCAAACGGCTGATGATGATGATGATGATTATATATATATATATATATATATATATATATATATATATATATATATACAGAGAGAGAGAGAGAGAGAAATGGACTTAAAAGAAAAATAAGGTCTATCACGTAGGGTTGATTATTTAGAAAAAATTTTCCTGTTCACGATATATAAATGTCGTAATAAACAATATATCATATAATATGCCTTCGTCAAGTACATATTGCTCGCAATCAGTATCAGAAAGCATTAACTGGCAATAACTATTGCAGTAGATTTTACCCATTCCACAATATAAAGATCCATATCTCTGAGCAACGACCGCCTAATGCAACAAAACACAATCACTCATAGATGGCTTGCTGGGTGGGGTGTTTTTCCAGTGATGAGGAACAGTATTTTCGGTACGGACACACTCGTGCCATGCTATTGACTGAGTCCCTGCAAGGAAATGGCAATCAACAAGATGCGGATATAGAGTAAGACCACCGTGACGTCATTAGTCATCCAGCTCCACAGTTACAATAACACAGCTATTCTAGTTTACTGACTCTCATGGCAAGGGGAGAAAGGGCAGAGGGCGACAGTTAGTGAGGTATATAAGACCAGCCCTAACCAGGCCTCAGTGCAGTAGCCTCTGGAGTTCTGTCTTCCTAAGCTCTCAATATGAAGTTCTTGGTGAGTGTGTTGTGTTATTGACGAATTTGAGATAGGTCCTCAATGTGTGAAGAAAAGTATTACATCTGAAAGGAGATGACATCGTTTCCTGTTGCTAGTGTATCCTTATGCATGTATTTGCAACTCGCTTAAGCCAAAATACTGAAAATTTCTCAAATCATTGCTAGTAATATGTCTATACTATTTACATTGGTTTACATAGTAGCTTATGACAAAATTGACCCGAGATCGTTATTTAGAAAAATATAATCGCCACATACAGTAGGCCAATGTCTTCTCTTCCTTTAAATATATTCCAAATTACTCTTCCAGTATAGAGCTTCGACCATTCAGCGATGATTTCTCAATATTTTCAAATGCAGAAGCAGTCGCGGGAAGGGGGGGGGATCAATCACTTTTGTTATTTTTTAAGTGTCACATATTACACCTATATATAAAAACTTGGTACGATGGGATTACATCTAAAATCTCATGCTGACTTCTCATACAAAGGTAATGTTGTCTCGGCTCTTGTGCTTTTATGTACCGCAAAATCTTTCACATTACTGAGATTACAGGCTTGTCCTGCCGACTGTTTAAAGTAGGAAGAAATTGGGGGACGGCTTCACAAGCACATGGCCAGCTATGAACATACTGGGCACAAGTCGAGTTTAACCTAATTTTTTAATACATTTTTCCGTATCTTACAACTGATCAGCATTGATCTCAAACCCCTGAGTTTCCTCTACGATATTCCAGGAAACTTCTCACCTTGCAGTCATACTCTACCAATTCTTACAAACGTTCTTTAGGCAGGAGATGACTGAAGTCAAGCGAGCATCATATCTGTTTTCCTGGTACCGACTATTATCCTAGGTTTATCACTGAAATGACAGCTTTCCCGAATAACTTCCCTGGGTTCATCTTTGGCGTACTCATATGCTCTATAAAATTTTCTATTTACTGTACTTCTTTGACAGCCAGATCCCCACACTTAACCTACATTATTTACCTCAGTTATATTACTTTTAAATTACCAGTCTGTAGATCAATAACTTTTACAAACTCAGTAAAATAACTTCTTACCCTGAGTTTGTTGTAATTAAGATTTTGTAATCACTATCCTCTTAAAGTTCACTTACTGATACCAATCTCTACAGAGCATATCAATCCACCCAATAATTATTTACTCAGTGTATATATGTAACTCTTTGTATGATACATCTATCTATCTATTGCCAGACGCCTTAATCCCGTAAGAGGTGGCCACAAACAAATCGCCCAAATGTCGCCCTGTCCCCCGCCATTTCACTGCCCTGCTCCCAGCGCACCCCCCCCCCCCGCCCGTCTCTCATATACCTTTCCCCTCCATCCCTCCATCTCATCCTTGGCCTTCCACTCCCTCTTCCCCCTCCACCTCACTCACATACACTCTCCTCGTCAGTCTCTCACTCTCCATTCTCTCCACATGGCCAAATCACCTCAGTGTGTTTCTCGTAACGCTTCCTATCACATCCACTTCCACACCACAACGTTCCTTCATTTCCTCATTTGTCAGTCTGTCTCTCCATGTGACTCCACATTCATTTCATTCATTCATTGCCAGACGCCATGTATCCCAAACAGGGTGGCCAAGGGCTTAGAGTTAATTGTTTTACAGGGAGGGGCACTAATCCTCCACCAACCCCACTT
Organism: Coenobita brevimanus; assembly: GCF_032717465.1. Taxonomy (NCBI): domain Eukaryota; kingdom Metazoa; phylum Arthropoda; class Malacostraca; order Decapoda; family Coenobitidae; genus Coenobita; species Coenobita brevimanus. The sequence goes on along the minus strand of NC_136975.1, from coordinate 6,891,261 downwards.
AACACGTAGGGAGTTATGCCAACAGCATCTGGTGTTCCCAGGCGGTCACCCATTCAAGTACTAACCAGACCCAACGTTTGACTCCACATGCTGCTCTCAAATAACTCTTTTCCACTGCTCTCACTCTTGACATCTGTCCCTCCAGCATGGTCCAAGCTTCACTTCCATACGTTAGAGTTGGTATCGCAATACTGTCATGTACAGTAGTAACTTTTTCACTTACATGCTCGCTTCCCTGTTTCTTATCACTGCTTTCAAGAAACCAGCAACCTTTCTTCCTTGTTGTACGCTTTCAAGCACTTCACCCTCTAATCTTACATCTTTACTCATCACACTACCCAAGTACTTAATCGCACTCACATTTTCCATTTCCTCCTCATCCAACTTCACTGTATATTCACTGACTTCACTTCTCTCGGAGACCATAACTTTATTCTTCCCTATATTCACCTTTAGATTCCGTTTCTTACTCACACACCCAAACTCATCCACCAAGCACTGCAACTTCCCTTCGTCTTTACTTAATAACACAGTACCATCTGCAAACAACATTACAGGGAGTTTCCAAACACTGCCATCTCTCACTAGGGCCACTCCAACATCCACTGCCCTACATTTTATCTCTTTTATAACCCCCACCCATAGACAGATTGAACAACCATGGAGATATGACACATCCTTGTTTCAATCCAACCATCAAATAGAAAAACGATACATACTTAACCTTTTTTTTTTTTTTTTTTTTTTTTAAGACTGATCATTCATTCAAAACTGAGGCAAGTCAAGTCCACGAAATAGTGTAGAACTTCTGCTACTTCTGTAACTTATTGTAATATAGCAATGACCGTACACCATGTACTAAAAAAAATATTGTATGTGTACATGATTTCTAACGACCAAAAACCCTACACAGGCAGCTCTCTGTGTGCTGGTGGTGGGCGCCAGCGCTCAGCTTGGGCCATCTGGACTCGTCGACCCCGACGGCAACAACGTGCAGTTCTCTCACGACTACGCCAGCAGCATCGTGCTGATCGGACCCTCTGGTGCTGTCACAAAGACTGGCCAGAACCTCCAGCTGACTGCTGGGCAGGCGGCCCTTCATGCCGCCTCTCCTCCCCCTCCCTCTCCACTGCACCACTATGTGGCCTCGAAGGGCGTTTTCGGTGTCTCTGGCATCGTTTACCCTGACGGCAACAACGTTCAGTTCACCGCCGACCAGGCCGGCAACATCGTGCTGGTTGGACCATCTGGCGCTGTCACCAAGGACGGCAACAACTATCAGTTCACCGATGAGGGTGTTCCCGCCAGGGTGAAGAGAGATCTGGTTGGACCCTCTGGCTTCATCGCCGCGGACGGTCAGCTCAGGCACCTTCCCCTCGGTGTGTACGTTGTCCTTAAGGGACCTTCCGGCATCGTCTTCTCCGACGGTGACAACATCCAGCGCCGTCTGTAATTCCATCTGATGTATCTACTGTCTGCGTCCACTTCATCCTGGTGAGCCCCTCAAGAAAAAACATGACAAAGAAAAGCATCTACGGTGAATTCGTGACCACCATATGATAAAATCAACAAAACTGATGCCATAAAATATAATAAAGTTATGTATATATGTTATGGGTGTTTTATAGAGATTTCCTTCAGTTTTTTTTTTCAAGGTCGTGGAGATTACGGCGATTTTCAGTCTACATCACCAGCTTCCTTGCTTTCTTCTTCCCCTTCCTGTACCCCTCTCAACCCAGGTGTTAATGGAAAACAGGATAGGATGATTCTGATGATGGTGATAGGAATGTTTAAGGGAAGGACACTCTCTGTTTACCCTCACTCCAATAAAACTGAATAAACAGAAGGATTTTTTATGAGTAAGAAAACCTGGCAAGGAAGTAAAATGATGGGTAGATGAATGAGGCCATTCTATAAGTGTTTTATATTTTGGGGGGGCCAGGCAAAGGCAGGGTGAATGATGCAGTAACAAGAATGGCAAAGAAAGAGCAAGGCGTATTGGTTCTGCTGAGTTTGTTATGAAGGCATTTTCTCAATGTCAATTTCACAATATAATTCAGCATTGGAGTTAAAGTTTATAAAACAATTTTCTCAAGCAATGACCACGGGTAACACAAGGATGAAGGGATTCGCCTCTGAGAACAATCACTCAAAAGCCCCGTCACAGGAAAGGCCAAATGTTGGACCCTATAGCTCAGACAGGTTTGTTTCGACTTGAACCAACTTTGTGGATAGTCTGGGAGTCTGGCAATGACGAAGTGTTTAATAATCGAAAATAAAAAGTTCAAAGGTGGGGATATACGATTAAGATCACTTTAAAAAGAATGGATCTGATTTGGACCCAATTTGGTGGAAGAGTTATGGGTCAAACAAAAATTAAATAATTGGATTTTGGAAACTGTTGGTCAAAGGTCAAGGTCTCTGGGAAATCAAATACTTGGCCGATACACTATATGTAGAGTGTCGGTGCAGCATTCATCAGTCACAATATGACAGGTTGGTTTGATATAAGTGTATTCACGGTAGGTGATGACAAATGTGAAATAATAGAATTAGTTTAGTAAGGCCTCATTTGGGGGGGGGGGGGAAGGCGTAAATAAGTTTACAGCTATCTGGACTTATTTGCCCTTTATCCCCTTCCCTCGATTAGAAAAAAAGTATAGGCATGAAAAATCTTGTGCATGGAAGAGGCATTGTTCTGTGTGGTTGTTTATGTGTGTGGGATGAATGCATGGGATGTGTGGATTCTTTGTTGGCTGCTAGGCTGTGTGTGTGTGTGTGTGTGTGTGTGTGTGTGTGTGTGTGTGTGTGTGTGTGTGTGTGTGTGTGTGTTTCTCAGGAAAAGCAAGGTCTGGAGGGGTTAGAGTCTTCCTCTGTATTTAATTATTCCCCCAAAAGCAAATGTTAACCATCTTAGAGAATCGAGAATAAATATGGTCCAGATATTCGCCCTTGACCCGGTGTGACCCAATAGAATGGTGGCAAACGAATCGATAGGAGTAAGTTAGATAAGGTCAAGAGGGCAAGGCATGGAAGAGCGATGTTAACCCCCTCAACCACACGACGGCTACTTTTTAACTATTCTTGCTACCTCCAGGCGATTCCAATAAACTGAAGAAAGACCTCTGTTAGTAAAAATGTTAAAGAAGTATAGAGAGAGAGAGAGAGAGAGAGAGATGGATAGATAGATAGATAGATAGATAGACTGATTGATAGATAGATAGATAGATAGATAGATAGACTGATTGATAGATAGATAGATAGATAGATAGATAGATATAAACCCTAGAGTTCTAAAATATGTACCAAAGCGAATAAATATCATCTGGAGAATGCAAGACTTAGAGCGCCATCGGTCTCAAGTGGAAAGTAAAGAAGTAAATGGGTGTCAGTGTGATGTTATTGTTATAGCCCCATGTCCATCTGTACAGTATAGTGATCCTCCAGCAGCTTTAAGTTGTCTTTCTCTTATTGTTCACCATCCTCTTTTCTGAGGATCGGAAAGTAGCTCAGGGACGTTTGTATTGCCAGGTAGTTGAGCTGTCAAATTCCACCGGTGCCACCACATGAGGGCGTCCTTGTTCAGCACTAAAAGAGAAAGAAAAGTTACACTTAGGTGCGGGAGGAAGGTAAAAGGAAGGGTAAAATACGAACTTACGAAGGAAAGATTCTCCCTCCTCTCGGTAAAAATCAAAGCTCTAATGAGGAAAAAAGTCGCTTCAACACGTGGATGTAATTTTGACATCCTTGCTCTTACCAAACAGTTTATATTCAACCCAAGAAAGACTTTTCAGACTAGAGGGGTAAGAACGCCTCCATTAACTCCTCCACAACAAGAAATATAGAAAACTGAGTAATACTGTCTGGTAATAGTAGGAACAAAGGTAAGAGAAAGTGGTCGCACGGAGTCGTAAAAGGAAAAAATATGTTACCTTTACAACTATCAATGAGGGTTGGCACATGTATTGATTAGCTCAACAAAAATCATCGTATAGACAATTTGCGGATTAAAAGAACTGGTGTTAAGTCTATAGGTGTTAGGTCCAGATTAAGTTGTGTTAAGCTTAGATTAGGGTGTGTGAAGGTCAAACTGTCCAAGCTACCCTAAATAAACCCTAGAATTACTGCTGGCAAAAACCCAGGTACAATAATTTATTCTTACCTGGAGCAATATAGGAAACACTAGCATATATATATATATATATATATATATATATATATATATATATATATATATATATATATATATATATATATATATATATATATATATATATATATATATGTATGTATATATATATATATATATATATATATATATATATATATATATATATATATATATATATATATATGTACAGTAGGCCTATATATACAGAGAGAGAAAGAGAGAGAGAGAGAGAGAGAATGATAGCATTACAATTTAAAGAATAATAAGGTCTATCACGTTGCTTTTATTATTTATATCATCTTTTCCTGTTCAAGATATATTAATATCTTAGTAAACGATATATCACATAATATACCTTCGTCAGGTATATATGCTGGCAATCAGTATCAGAAACCATGAACTGGCTATAACTATTGCAGTGGATTTTACCCATTGCACAGAATAAACATCCATATCTCTTATACGCGACCGCCTAATGCAACAAAACAAAATCACTCATAGATGGTCTGCTGAGTGGAGCGTTTTGCCAGTGATGAATAACAGCATATTCGATGCAGCCACACACCTGCCATCCTGCTATGCTACTGATTGAGTCCCTGCAAGGACATAGCAATGGACAAGATGTGGACAAAAGACCACCGTAACGTCACTAGTCATCAAGCTCCACAGTTACAATAACACAGCTGTTCTAGTTTACTGACTGGCATGGCAAGGGGAGAAAGGGCAGAGGGCGACAGTTAGTGGGATATATAAGACGCGGCCTAACCAGGCCTCAGTACAGTAGCCTCTGGAGTTCTGTCTTCTAAGCGCTCAACATGAAGTTCTTGGTGAGTGTGTAATGCTGTTGACGAGGTTGAGACAGGTCCTCAATGTGTGAAGAAAAGAAAAGTATTACATCTGAAAGGAGATGACATCGTTTCCTGTTGCTAGTGTATCTTTATGCAAGTACTTGCAACACGCGAGAGCCTTAATACTGAAAATGTCTCAATCAAATTATAGCTAGTAATCTGTCTAAACTATTTACATTGTGATATTTACGTAGTAGCTTATGAAAAATATTGAACAGAGACAGTTATTTAGAAAAATATAATCGCCACATAGGTCCGTGTCTTCCCTTCCTTTAAATATATTCCAAATTACTCTTCCAGTATGGAGCTTCGATCGTTCAGCGATGATTTCTCAATATTTTCAAATGCAGAAGCAGTCTTGGGGAGGGGAGAGCGGATCAACCACTATCGCTATTTTTTAAGTGTCACATATTACACCGTTATATAATAACTTGGTACGATGGGATTAAATCTAAAATCTCATGCTGACTTCTCATACGAAAGTAATGGTGCCTTAGCTCTTGTGTTTTTACGTACCGCACTATCGTTCAGACTGTCTAAAATAGGAAGCAATTTGGGGACCGCATCACAAGTCACATGGCCAGCTATGAACATACTGTGCACAAGTCAAGTTTAACCTAATTCTTCAATACATTTCTCTGTATCTTACAAATGAGCAGCATTGATCTCAAACCCCTCTGTTTCCTCTAGGATATTCCAGGAAACTTCTCATCTCGCAGTCTTACTCCACCAACTTCTTACAAACGTTCTTTAGGCAGGAGATGACTGAAGTCAAGCGAGCATCATATCTGTTTTTCTGGTACCGACTATTATCCTAGGTTTATCAGTGAAATGACAGCTTTCCCGAATATCTTTCCTCGGCTCATCTTTGGCGTACTCATATGCTCTATACAATTTCCTGTCTACTTCTTTGATAGCCAGTTCCCCACACTTAACCTACATTATTTACCTCAGTTATATTCCTTTCAAATTACCAGTCTGTAGATCAATAACCTTTACAGACTCAGTAAAATATCTTCTTACCCTGAGGTTGTTGAAAGTAAGCTTTTGTAATCATTGTCCTCCCAAAGTTCACATACTGATACTCATCTCTACAGAGCATATAAATCTACCCCATAATTATTTACTTAGTATATATAAGTAACTCTTCGTATGATACATACATCACCTTTTTTTAAAAGAATGATTATCCACTCAAAACTGAGACATAACAACTTCTGCTACTTCTATGACTTATTGTATTATAACAATGATCGTACACCATGTACTAAAAAAAATGTTTATAAAAATCCCACACATCATTCTAACGACCAAAAACCATACACAGGCAGCTCTCTGTGTGCTGGTGGTGGGCGCCAGCGCTCAGCTTGGGCCATCTGGACTCGTTGACCCCGACGGCAACAACGTGCAGTTCTCGCACGACTACGCCAGCAGCATCGTGCTGATCGGACCCTCTGGTGCTGTCACAAAGACTGGCCAGAACCTCCAGCTGACTGCTGGGCAGGCAGCCCTTCATGCCGCCTCTCCTCCCCCTCCCTCTCCACTGCACCACTATGTGGCCTCGAAGGGCGTTTTCGGTGTCTCTGGCATCGTTTACCCTGACGGCAACAACGTTCAGTTCACCGCCGACCAGGCCGGCAACATCGTGCTGGTTGGACCATCTGGCGCTGTCACCAAGGACGGCAACAACTATCAGTTCACCGATGAGGGTGTTCCCGCCAGGGTGAAGAGAGATCTGGTTGGACCCTCTGGCTTCATCGCCGCTGACGGACAGCTCAGGCACCTTCCCCTCGGTGTGTACGTTGTCCTTAAGGGACCTTCCGGCATCGTCTTCTCCGACGGTGACAACATCCAGCGCCGTCTGTAATTCCATCTGATGTATCTACTGTCTGCGTCCACTTCATCCTGGTGAGCCCCTCAAGAAAAAAACATGACATAATAAAGAGCATCTACGGTGAATTCGTGACCACCACAGGATCTGATCAACAAAACTGATGCCATAAAATATAATAAAGTTATGTATATATGTTATGGGTGTTTTACAGAGATTTCCTTCAGTTTTTTTTTTAAGGTCGTAGAGATTCTGGCTATTTTCAGTCTACATCACCAGGTTTTTGCTTTCTTCTTCCCTTTCCTGTACTCTCCTCAACCCAGGTGTTCATGGAAAACAGGATAGGATGATGATGGCGATGGTAATGTTTAAGGGAAGGACACTCTCTGTTTACCCTCACTCCAATAAAACTGAATGAACAGAAGGATTTTTTATAAGTAAGAAAACCTGGCAAGGAAGTAAAATGATGGGTAGATGAATGAGGCCATTCTATAAGTGCTTTATATTTTTCTAGCAGGCAGAGGCAGAGTGAATGAAGCCGTAACAAGAATGGCAAGGGAAGAGCAAGGCGTATTGGTTCTGCTGAGTTTGTTATGAAGGCATTTTCTCAATGGCAATTTTACAGTATAATTCGGCAGTGAAGATAAAGCTAATAAAACAGTTTTCTCAAGCAATGACCACGGGTAACGCAAGGATGAAGGGATTCGCCTCTGAGAACAATCACTCAAAAGCCCCGTCACAGGAAAGGTCAAATGTTGGACCCTATAGCTCAGACAGGTTTGTTTCGACTTGACCCAACTTTGTGGATAGTCTGGGGGTCTGGCAATGACAAAGTGTTTAATAATCGAAAATAAAAGTTCAAAGGTGGGGATATACGATTAAGATCACTTTAAAAAGAGTGGATCTGATTTGGACCCAATTTGGTGGAAGAGTTATGGGTCAAACAAAAATTAAATAATTGGATTTTGGAAACTGTTGGTCAAAGGTCAAGGTCTCTGGGAAATCAAATACTTGGCCGATACACTATATGTAGAGTGTCGGTGCAGCATTCATCAGTCACAATATGACAGGTTGGTTTGATATAAGTGTATTCACGGTAGGTGATGACAAATGTGAAATAATAGAATTAGTTTAGTAAGGCCTCATTTGGGGGGGGGGGAAGGCGTAAATAAGTTTACAGCTATCTGGACTTATTTGCCCTTTATCCCCTTCCCTCGATTAGAAAAAAAGTATAGGCATGAAAAATCTTGTGCATGGAAGAGGCATTGTTCTGTGTGGTTGTTTATGTGTGTGGGATGAATGCATGGGATGTGTGGATTCTTTGTTGGCTGCTAGGCTGTGTGTGTGTGTGTGTGTGTGTGTGTGTCTACAAGTTACGTTGTGTGTGTGTGTGTGTGTGTGTGTGTGTGTGTCTACAAGTTACGTTGTGTGTGTGTGTGTGTGTGTGCGTGCGTGTGTGTGTGTGTGTGTGTGTGTGTGTGTGTGTGTGTGTGTGTGAGCTCTATCTGGCTGTGTTCCTGGGACTGAACATAAGGCTTCTGCTGCTCCTTTCAAGATCTTAACAATAGTTTTGTACGAGTCTTCAGCTCCTTCCCTCCTTCTGCCTTATCTCTCTCACAGCGCTTCAGCCCTCTCCCTTCCACTACCTTATCTCTCCCAAAACCCTTTAGCCCTTTCTCCCACACTGCCCTTTAGCCCTTTCTCCCACACTGATTGCTGACCTTTTTCTGTCAAACAGCCCTTCAGCCTTTCTCCCTCACACCCTGTCAGCCCTTTCTTTCATGCAGCTATCAACGCTTTCTCACACAATTCCCTCCGCACTTCTCGAAAAAGGTCTTGTCTCTCACACAGCTCCTCTTCTTAACAGCCCTTTCTCACACAGATCTTTCTCTTACTGACTCACACAGCTCTTCTTCTTCTTCTCAATAACAATGTCTCACACAGATCTTTCTCTCACAGACTCTCACAGCTCTTCTTTTCAACAGTCCTGTCTCTCACAAAGCTTTCTCTCACAGACTCACACAACTCTTCAACCCTAACAACTCCCAAGCCATTATTTTAAAGCAACCTGTAGCCCTTATTTCCATACAAGCTTTCAACCATTATTCTTTGACAGCGCATTAAACTAATTTCCAGACAGACCGAGCTCTTACGCCCTTGCTCTATCTGTCCTTATTTCCAAGCACCCCCTCACGCCTTATCCCTAAACAACCATTAGTCCCCCCCCCCTTTTTTTTTTCCAGAGAGCCTCTCAGTCTTTATTCCCAAACTGTCTTGATTCCCAGACACAACCAGCCCTTATTTTCACACTCTTAGCCCTTATTCCCAAACTGTTCCTGAATCCTAATTCTCAAAACAGTGCACAGCTTAAAACAAATAAAAAGTACCAATCACCCTCAGCTCTTATTCTCAAACAGCAGTCCAAGCCCTTATTCTCAAACAGCAGTCCAAGCCCATATTCCCAAACAGCCGTCCTAGCCCTAATTCTCAAACAGCCGTCCAAGTCCTTATTCCCAGACAGCCGTCTAAGCCCTTATTCTCAAACAGCCATTCAGGCCCTTTTCCCAAATAGCCCCACCCTTCATTCCCCAAAGCTCCAACTCTTATTCGTAAACAGTTTTTCAGCTCTGATTCCCAACAACCCCGTCCTATATTCCTGACCAGCCTCCCAGCCCTTATTCCTAGAGTCTCCCTGCCCTTCTACCAATACTGCTCACCAACCATCTTTTCTACTCACAGCCTTGAAAACTCCAGCTCTTACCCCACGCATTCCCACAGAGTACATTCTTGCACAACTTTGCTCTCACAGACATCCGAAAAAGAATCCTATGCAGGACATGAATTCACATACGGAGACTTATGAGTAAAAAATAAGAGTAAATATGTATTGTCTTTTACAGGAGAGACATGGATATGTGAGTTCAAAAACTTCCCATTTCTCTTGTTTTTCATACACAAATAAATCTTGGTTTGGGCTTGAACGCAATAGTAACATTAGTATATAAAATTCTGTCTAGAGTTCCATACTGAACAAAGACATCTGGTTGGCTGCCGAGGAATGTACGCCACTCCTGATTCGTATGGACTTTGCATTACAGGAAAATGGAATCTCAGTACTTGCTCCAAGAGACTCATCCATTATATGATCTGTTAAACTTTTTCTTTTTCTGAAAATTTTTGACCTGAAGACCGCTAAGGCTAAGTAATTAGACTTGTGATTATAGGTAATGTCTGATGTTAATATGTTAGTTTTTTTTCGATAATGTCATATCGTATGTAAATGTCTACTGGAATTGCTGAGACAATAAGAAATAGTAATCAATGTACAGCACAATGGTACACATTAAATCAACATACAGTACTGATACTGAATACAAAAAATGCATGAATAAAAGTACCATAAATATATAACACACTTCTCCCTTTAGTGAAAACTGTGGCGGTAGGAAACATCCTCATCATAATTTTGTGACATACAGAAAATAGATGTATCAAGTGACTGCGTTTAGCTAGGACAGTTGATGATTCAGTTTTAGTTTTTAATAACCCGTAACAGCCCATGCTTTACTTATTACTAGATGCCACGCGTTCTAGTGGTCTGAGCCAACAGCCGGGAGGAGGTCATATGCTTTGTGCTTTGGTTTATATCATAGACAGACGGCTGGATATTTAATGATGAAGTACAGTACCATTAGAGACACAGGCAGCATTACTTACACCTTCAGTATCTGGGACTAAGGTTGTTTTGCCATGGGTCTTAGTATTTCACACGGGGGTTATATGGAACTAATTGTTGACGCTGTTCATTACCGTTTGTAAATATTTTAGTCATTCTTACCAGGTACCCTCAATCTGCTGAATCATTATATGCATCTATGAAGTGTCAAAAAGGCTCTGTGTACTACTAAAACCAATAAATATAAATACATAACTTTATTGTATTTTATGGCATCAAAATTGCCGATTTTAGCCCCTGGTGGTCACGAATTCACCGTAGATGCTCTTTATTATGTATATGTATTTTCAGAGGGGCTCACCAGGATGAAGTGGACGCAGACAGTAGATACATCAGATGGAATTACAGACGGCGCTGGATGTTGCCACCGTCGGAGAAGACGATGCCGGAAGGTCCCTTAAGAACAACGTACACACCGAGGGGAAGGTGCCTGAGCTGACCGTCCGCGGCGATGAAGCCAGAGGGTCCAACCAGATCTCTCTTCACCCTGGCGGGAACACCCTCATCGGTGAACTGATAGTTGTTGCCGTCCTTGGTGACAGCGCCAGATGGTCCAACCAGCACGATGTTGCCGGCCTGGTCGGCGGTGAACTGAACGTTGTTGCCGTCAGGGTAAACGATGCCAGAGACACCGAAAACACCCTTCGCGGCCACATAGTGGTGCACTGGCGAGGGAGGGGGAGGAGAGGCGGCGTGAAGGGCCGCCTGCCCAGCAGTCAGCTGAAGGTTCTGGCCAGACTTTGTGACAGCACCAGAGGGTCCGATCAGCACGATGCTGTTGGCGTAGTCGTGAGAGAACTGCACGTTGTTGCCGTCGGGGTCGACGAGTCCAGATGGCCCAAGCTGAGCGCTGGCGCCCACCACCAGCACACAGAGAGCTGCCTGTAAGGGGTTTGGTCGTTGTAGATCATGTTTAGGATTTTTTTATACATGATGTTAGTTGCCTTTAAGGGTTATTGGTCTTTAGAGATCACGTGTGGGATTTTTTTTTTCTACTAAGAAATCAAGGAAGAAATCAATACGTTCTATAAAGATTATTGAAAATCACTGAAATCTTGGAAGTACCGAATGGAATCAGCAGCAGAGCGATATGAATAAAGAAATGCATCACGGTAATCATGGACTACGAATTAGACTGCTGAACGTATGTTTAAGGTATAATAAAACAGTGGCTGAAAGTACTAAAGAAATTTAGGTGGCTGAGAAATTTGTAAATGTGCTTACTACTGAATGATGATCAGAAAACGTACTGAAAGCAAATTTGATATGTTCTAATGTATTTACGTACTTCTTGTTTGCATTGTGGCAAGAAAATTCATAATAGCAGAAAATAAATGCATAAATCGTGTGCAACATGCCGAAACAAAGGCTGGTGGGAATGAGGAACTTAGGAAATGATATAGGTGCTCCACAAACATCATAACTTGCTTTAGTTCTTTGTGGCTAACAGTATGACAAGGAGGAAGAAAAGCTCATTCGATCAACTTTCGTACATAAAATAACACAGAATTGATTTGGTGACGTCGAATTCTAGTATATCAGAAAGAAAAGAAAAAAAGCGTTATATATACCGATCTCTTTTGGGGAAAAGAAATGTGACGAAAAGTAGCATGGATGGTATGAGAAAGTGAGGCGTAAAATATCGCCAGACAATGGTCGACCATAGGGGTGCCTACAAGAAGGCAGTTTTGTATAGCATTTGGACCCCTGACAGGTAAAGGGTTACTGGGAAATAAAGATGCCTGGTTGTGGGCGTTATCGAATAGGTCTAAGCAGAACTGAAGCAGCTGAGTAGACTTTACAACAGATATAATATGGAGTTGCCTGGATAGATGAGTGGAGGAGCAGGTAGGCTGCGAGTTGATAGAGACTGTATATTGTGAGGGATTAAGAAGAGAGTCTGCTAAGGATTAAGTCCCATCATGTGGTTAGTAAACTGTAAGGGATGCATATTATTAGGTGCATTTCATCAGAAGTATATATCCTTAATGCTGGCAAATAAGAGTTAGGCTTATAAGCGTATCTTGCACGAACATGGGAAACATTTCAATCGGGAAAGAATTTTTCAACGCTTTGTTTCCTCTCAAGATCAGTGACGAATTATCCTAACTCATCCTGCCAGTCAGCAACATTGCAAACTCACCAAGAACTTCATGTTGAGAGCTTAGGAAGACAGAACTCCACAGGCTACTGCACTGAGAGCTGGTCAGGGCGGGGCTTATATACCCCAGTGACTGTCGCCCTCTGCCCTTTCTCACCCTGCCATGCGAGTCGGTAAACTAGAACGGCTGTGTAATTGTAACTGTGGAGCTTACTGGCCGGTGACGTCATGCAGCTCGTGTGTTCACATATTTTCCAAAATGATTATTTTTGCGTATACAGATATTTCAAAAATGGGATGTGTATTTTGCTCCCAAAAGGAAACTGGTGCTGTCTGTCTTAAAATCAAATTAAGCTAGACGGATGTAAGATCAATTTTTCTTATCAGGATATTCATAATACTGACAGTCAAAATTAGGTCATGGCCCTGTGGCCAAGCTGGACTACCAAGTACTTTTGCCCATTATGTATATCAGTCTGAGATAACAAAACTGAACAAATCATTATGAAATCACCGCTATATGTATGAATTTCCTATAAGTTGTATAATGGGCAAGACGGTCTTTATTTCCCAAAGCAGATGTTCTTAACCTCTTTGACTGTGACCCACAGTCTGGATCTGAGACAACCTTGGGCGCACGTGAGATCAAATTTCATTCGCACCGCAAATATCTTCGGGTTAAGATAATGATGAAATGAATTAACGGTAATAGGACGTGTTTACAGTAGACAAACCTTAACGTATGACAGCCTTATCAATTAATAAAACAAATACCTAACCATGAAAAGGATATATACTCGTTTACGTTGGTGTTAAGCAAACAAATAAGCACAAACGAACACACAGACGAACAGTTGACTGATAATGCCATATAAGCAGAGACAGAAAGTGATAAAGTGTTCATTTAATTTTCTGTATGCGTGCCAGTGTGCAAGTAAAAATGAAATGTTTTAGCATCATAATTTTTCCTAAACTCTTTCTGTGTACTCCTTTCAATATTCTTGCTTGTATTTTAAATCTTCGGTGACGCTCGCTGATCCATGAGAATCAAGGCCGAAGTTCCGTAGCGCATGACACGAGGAGGAGGGGGAGCTCGAGTGTCGGGGGTACAGGACAAGGGGTGTGAAATGTGAGGAAAAGAGGCAGTAAGTGTATGGGGAAGAGAGCAGTGAGGGTATGAGGGAACAGTGAAGGTATGAGGAGCAGTGTAGGGATGAGGGAGCAGTGAAGGTATGAGGGAGAAGTGAAGGTATGAGGAAGCAGTGTAGGTATGAGGGAGCACTGAAGGTATGAGGGAGCACTGAAGGTATGAGGAGTTGTGAAGGTATGAGGGAGCAGTGAGGAAATGAGGGAACAGTGAAGGTATGAGGGTACAGTGTAGGTATGAGGAAGCAATGTAGGCATGAGGGAGCACTGAGGGTATGAGGGAGCAGTGAGAGTACTATGGAGCGGGGTAGGTATGAGGGAGCAGTGTAGGTATGAGAAAGCTGTGAAGATATGAGGGAACAGTGAATGGTATGAGGGATTTGGGCAGTGAAAGTATGAGGAAGGGAGCACTGAAGGTATAGTGTGTAAGTGGGGAGTCAGTAAAGGTATGTGGTATGAGGGAGGGGGGCAGTAAAGGTATGGAGTATGAAAAAAGAGAGGAGTAAAGACTTGATTCATGATAACGAAGGAGGTGCTATAAATGTAATATCACAGACAAAATACAGGTGGCAAATCGCAGATAAGTAAAGTATGGGGGAAACAGATGAAAACAAAGTTGACATTTCTTACATGGCGATAGGGAAGGTGAAAGTATAGGTATGTGGGAATGTAGATAAAAGTGGTAACATTCTTTTTTTTTTTTTTTTTTTTTTGGTGGGGCTACGTAAAATTACTTCTTCTTTTTTTTTTTATGGGTTCGGGAGACAAGATTTAGAGATGTGGGGAGAGTTTCTCATAAGCAAAAAATAGATGGTTCATTCCCCAAGGTCCTGCAGTCCCTGTCCAACACGTGGAGCTACATACCGTGTCATATCACAGCTTGGGTACTTAATTTATCTTTATATAGTTCCTTCTCTCTACAAACGGTTTTATTCAGATTAGGAAAAACTACGAAATGTCGGAATAGATATCCGCTAGCACGCATTAACTAATTTACTATGTGGTCGCTATTTCTAAGCGCATAAAATCGTCTAACAGCAGGAAGAATATAAAAATTATCTACCGACCTATCTATCTAACTGCACAAACAAACAAATAAATAAATAAATAATTGTGGACTGACAAGACAGTACAGGAATGCACGAATAAGGCGAAGCGGAAAGGCATATGATGATGATGATAAATATGATGACGGTGGAGATCAGGGACGGCGAAGTGAGAGTAGCTGAGGTAAGAAGGTGGTTGTAGGACTGGGATTTATAGTGCAATAACTGTTGGGTGAGAAGGAATTTGGATAGTTTTCTAGTTATTGTGTTGTAGCTTCTTACTTCTGTTGTACTGACATTTAGATTATATGCTTTCATTTTGGTGTAATGCCGGACGAAGCCACTTCCTCTACCTATGGGTGTGGCTGAGCAGCTTTCATTGTCCATGATCATTGGATCAGTGTGCAGTGGCATTTACGATTCAGTGGATTGTCCAGTGCTCAAACAGGTCTTTCTGTAACCTCCCTACTGGAAGGACGCAGCCCCTCAAGCTTCCTGTTTGCTCACTGGAGGACTGTCTCTCTACACTGACTGGAATTCCATGTATTTGAAAATCAGCTATGCTATTTTTCAGAAAACATACCCTCTTACAATTTATTTAAAGTTTTATATTGTTTCTTTTTCAACGGGTCGGTTAGTCTGTTGAGGAGAATCTTTTCTCCTCTGTGTTATAATACGTGAAAATTGTTATAAAATTAGGGCATTTCCTTATCCCAGATAAAGGGTTATGAGCAGGTACAAGAAAATAAGCACACTTAAGTTTGATTCTAAACTTAGTCCTTTCACGGCCAAGGATTTTGTCGTCAGCTGAACAATGTCCTCTGGTGAAACGATAAATAAAATGAACACTATATCATCACACTGAAGATTTCAATGGAGACACTTTCTTCACTGCTAGAGGCTTTTTGAATTTGATAAATCCTAAAAGAAGCAAGGATGGAAGGTCGCAAGGGTGGTAAGGTTAATGGATTTTTTTTTTTTTTTTTTTTTTTTTTGCAATATGACATAATGCAGTTCTTAGATTCATGCCTTTATGGTGAAAAAAAAAAAAAAAAAAAAGGCTAAAGGCGTAGCTGTAGTTCTGGGTGTGTCACTTAAACAATGAGTTACTAAACAGTGTCCATCCTTTTCTAACATTCTGGGTCACTAAAACTTCACAAAGGGCATCCTGCTGGTATCAAGTGATTCGAATTTATCAAATCTTCATGACATATCTTCTTCAGGTACAGATTAAGCATATATTATATGGTGACATGTGGAGGTGTTTAGTATACAGTAGGCAACGAACTGTCAAGCTGTGGTTTTTTCCCCTGAGTGGTGACCCGAAACTAGGTCACCAAGCCATATCGAGTGGGTCGGCAAGGCTCTGTAGTGACTGTCCGAACTTTCCTTACCAGTCCATCAGTGACTGCATGAAGGATCCGAGATGCCTACAGTGTACTGAGATTAAAATCTGGCTTTACTGGGGAGGAGGTCGAGAGGATAGAACTTTTTCTCCTTATTTCGTAAACCCAAAGATTTTATCTACTTTAGTGAACATTGAGCAGTTGATAGGGGTATTATATATATGGTGGCTGACTCTCGGACGTAAGGGTAGTAATGGTAGGTAACAAACGCATAAAAATTTAAGTTTCTCATGTGTGTTGTCATCCTCAATGAAGCAGGGAAATTCAGTATCCCCCCCGATGCTTCAGTTCGCTAAGGTCAGATATCATGATCGCCAATAAGACAAGATACAAAACAACTGCTACATATTCAGGCGCTCTTGTCCGACCACAAATAGCTCCTTATCAGATCCTAAGTGGGTTCTCTGGTCTCCTTATTGCTACTTTTTTCTGTGGGAATTATCTTTTATTGTGTGCTAGATGTTTACGCATGGTTAACAGACATAATGCCCCGTCAATCGCGTCAGGAATGTTGTTTTTGTTGGAATAATCGCCAGGCTGTCATTTCCCCGGCAACCTGATCCGATCGTCTCATACCTGTGTTTCCACAACCGCACCTTTTGATTGGCTTGATTCTTCTTCCTCCCTTCGCTCCATTTTTTTGTCGTTCATTATCCACAACCACACCTATTCACTGATTTTAATGTTTTTCCGTCCTCCTCTCCATGTTTTTTTCCTCAATTCTTGGTGTGTCATTCAAACTCCTTCTTTTTCATTATTTTACCGCTACTCCTGTTTCATTCTTCTTCCCCACTTATGTCTGTTTTTCCCCTCACTACTTTTGCTACATTTTTCTTCCCTCACTTTACTCATTTTTCTCCCACTCGTTTTGATTCATTGGTATTCTTTTCTTCCACTGATTTTCCATGCACTCCTTTTGTTTCATTCTTGTTCCTACCTGTTATTCTTTTTCCATCCACTCCAACTATTTCAGTCATAAGTTACCATACTTTTTTCCCCCTCCATTTTAGTGTCATGTCTATCCGTCTATACTTTTTTAGTACTCCATTACATTCTTAGTCTCTTTCTCCACCTTTGTTCTTCTGTTATATACTCTCTCCACCTTTAATTTTTCCTCCATTCCACCCTTTCCTTCTTTATTATTCCATCGATCCCTCTCCATTTTTCCACTGCCATTTTTTCTCACCACCCATCAGCTCCGCGGCCTTTTGATCTGAAACCTCGAACCCGTTGCCTCGAACACTTTTACTACTCTGTTTCACACTTATTTCCTTCTCTGCAGTTCGTTTTTTTTTTTTTTTTTTTTTTAACTACACTGTTTTTTTCCTTGACACCTTCCCGTTTTTCTATCACCTTTTTTTCCAATGTCACCTCCCCGAATCACCTTGATTCGGATCCCCATACTTGTGTCCTTTGTCACATATGTTGCTTTTTTCCCTCTTATCTTTCTTTTCTTTTACCTTTTTCACCCAGTTACTTCTGCTACACGTCTATTCTTCTCTCAGTTACTTTCTATTATTCCATCACTATTTTTTTTTTTCCTCTCCGGGCCTTCAACTCCGTGACACCTTGATTCGAACACTCATGCCAGTTTCCTTGACCACCACCGTTTTTCTCTTGGATTCGTATTTCATACTTCTCTGTTTATTTCTCTAGTTCATCTCTTATTTCTGCCTGCGTTACAAGACACTAAGTACAATATATAAGAACACGAACTTACCTTGCGCTTGCTGAAGATAACAGTGATATAACCTTTACTTTACTCTCTCTCTCTCTCTCTCTCTCTCTCTCTCTCTCTCTCTCTCTCTCTCTCTCTCTCTCTCTCTCTCTCTCTCTCTCATTTTCTCCGTCCCTCTTCCTCCCGCATGCCTTCTTCCTTCCTCACTCGGCTTCCTTCCATCCTCCTCCTCTTCCTCCATCCTGTCTCCTCCATCATCTTCATTTCTCCTCATTCTCATAAATTTCCCTCCATATTTTTCTCCCGCTTTCCTGCCATGCCTCTTTCTTACGCCTCTTGCGACCCCCCTCTTCTCTGACTTCACCTCTTCTTTTCTCCAACTATATTTCTTCTCTGCTGTGACTTTGTCTCCCTTGTTCTCTTATTCTTCCTTTCTTTTTGTCTGACTTTCCTTAGTTTTTCTCTCCTTTCCTCCTACCTCATCTTCCTTCTTGTACTTTATCTTTCCTTCTCTTAATTGATCTAAGTACATCATCTTTTCCACTCCTACACTAACGCCCTTTTACCTAATCATTCATTTCATCCATCTTCTATTTCGTCAAAAAAAAAAAAAAAAAAAAAGCTTACTTCTTTGACTATCAACTATACGAAAAGCATTAAAGTAAGCAATTAATTTGTTCACAGTCTCAGTTTTCCCCTACAACACGACCCTCAACAATCGATGTCAAGCCAAAGTCCCCAGATGTAATGCTGGGTAAACAGGAACTACAGGGAAACAAACTGTGTCCAGAGTTGCCTTCGGAGTGGCTTAAAGAGAAAGACACGAATGAACGGGACTGGGAAGAATGCGATGTGCTGGGCGGTGAAGCGGGAATCCATATCGAAAAAAAAAAAAAAATGAAATAAAAATGAAAAATAAAAATGAAAAAAGCTGAAGGCGTATATGTGAGTTGCCCGGTGGGTGGAAGTAAAAAAAAAAAAAAAAAAAAAAAAAGCGCAAATAGATCAGGAACGAGATGGAGGACCAAGGTGGGAGAGTTTTTTAGGGTCATGTCATTGTAGGAAGTTGTTACTGAGTAGGAACTGAAAAGTGTGATGATCCTTTCAGGGTGATAATACTATGAGACAGATAATTATTCTCCTTAAGTTAATCTACACGCTATCCTTGCCAGTAAACCATGCCATACTGAACACTGTACTCCTATGACGTTTTTCATGAGATATGCATTTTTATTACTTCCTCTATTTCAGGGCGGTTTTGTTCAGCTTACGAGAGGCTTGAGGCTTTTGGAACTAGAGGGGTTAGATGCACTCAGTAACCCCTTCCATAACAGATGTCTCTTTTAAGGTCAGTAAAATACTTTGGTTTTTGACAAGATTACAGAATATGCGTACTTTGTCGGATTGAATGGGTAAAACTATATTAAATCGTTCTGCGGTAACCAGAATAGAGTGTAAATAGCCTTTCCATAACGTGGTTGAATAGCTGATGTATAAAGTGTTCGCTTTGCTTTTCCCACGAGCAAAAAAAAAAAGGAAAATCATAGTGAAATGTTGTCAGTTCTCTCGATGACGCTATCTGAACATGAAGTTAATAGATATTTTTTTGATTTCATTTGTTCAATAATAAATGATGGCTGAGACTTATGACCAATACGAGCTTCACTGACAAGTCCGTATTCTATCTTGTATATTGCCTATGTTGGAAAGGGACGTCTGTTCTTGCTTAAGTTATTCTAATTAGGGCCGACAGCTGACGTATATGGAAATGTTCCTGACTCGTCTGGTTCCCTTTCATATATTGATGTCCCCTATATTAGGTTGTGCCTTGACTGACAGTCACCAGGTGATGAGTGCAGGTATGTCATGTAGAAAGGCATTACATATCTGCAGTCGATGGTGATCTCTTGGTCGAGGCTTTTTTTACCATTAGTGTAGGTCTAGTTATTTGTCTCTTAGGATTTAGTATAGGTTAGCGATTTGTCTGTTAGGTGGTTAGTTTTAGGGTCTTTAGATTAGGTATTTTTGATTATAAGTCATATAAGGTTAAAAATATTAAAAAATAAATAAAAATAATAAAAATAAAACTACAAAAAAATAATAAAATAAAAATTATTATATATATATGTACGTGTGCATGAAAGTGTGTATGTTCATATGCATGGATGTGTATGTATGTAAGTATGTATATATATATGTTCGTATATATATGTGTATATATGTCAATATATATACATATATATATATATATATTGCCTTAATGACCAGGGGCTCCGGCCCCAATGGTCGATAGGCAAAAAAAAAAAAAAAAAAAAAAAAGACGTCTGCATGTAGTGGCACCGATATTAACCAAGCGTCGCACATTCCAGGTTATATAAGTATCCCTCAACTGGTTCCCTATTCCCAGAAAGAAGGATGATAGACCGCGGGTAATTTCAGCCTGCGGTCCACCAGGTTCACGTTTCAGATGAACCTGGAGCCACGGCAACAGTAATATCATTGACAAGGATCTAGCTGCTCTGGATAATAACTTTAGAGGAATGTCAATATGTGGAGGGTTTAAATGTCATCTTAATTATTTTTCCCTTCATAGTAAAAGAGATCCTTCGGAAAGTAAATAAATCGCGTGATGGTGGCAAGAATATAGGAGAAAATTTAACATCCTAGAGAAGCTATGTCAGCCTCTTCTGAGATGATGAACTAAGAGTTTTGTTTCTGCTATTTCCTGTTGACTTAATTAAACTTAACCACATTAGCCAGATGACTTTACTGAGCTTAACCCCTTGAACCCTATATCCAGTCGCCTTTACTGAGCTTTCCTTGAACGCAATATCCAGTCGACTTTATTGAGCTTTCCTTGAACCTATTATTTAGTCGACTTTATTGAGCTTTTCTTGAACCCTGTTTCCAGTCGACTTTATTAAGCTTTCTTTGTACTTATTATCCAGTAGACTTTAAGCTTTCCTTTGAACGTATTATCCAGTCGACTTTATTAAGCATTCCTTGAATCTATTATCCACTCGACTTTACTGAGCTTTCCTTGAACCGTATGACGATATTACATTTTATTCCTTGTCTCTCCTAGCATTTTTTTTTTTTTTTACTTTAGACAAAATTTTTCAAACTGGATGAGGTAATGTAGCTTTTATAAATCCCTTCTTATGAGGGATATTTTTAGTTGAAAAAAAAAAAAGGGAAAAACATCATTGGAGTTAAAGGATTAATGAAGCTTTTTTGGGCATATCGGGGTTAGAAATCTCCCCCATTAATCCCTTCAGTACCAGGGAGCCCCTCAGATCTGCATATACTCGTCCGTTTGTAATAAAAACAAATTGCAGTGTATATATCAACAACTTTATTTTCCCCGTTCCCCGCTCAAGCACCCAATTGCCTCCATTTGCTGAAATCAGGCTGTAAACTAGAGCTGTATATTTTGCTGTTGCTTAGGTAATGAAATTCTTACGAGAGAGAGAGAGAGAGAGAGAGAGAGAGAGAGAGAGAGAGAGAGAGAGAGAGTGGAAAAACAAAGAAGAAGAGGGAAAAAAGCCAGGTCTTTATAATCTCGCTGCACCAGACAATTTTCTTCACCCACCCCCTCCTCCCTCAAGTTCTCAATTGCCTCCACTTGCTGAAACCCAAGGAAACTGTATACAAGGCAGGCATATCATCTCTCACGCCCGCTCTGTTATACCTCGCAAACTCTAATTGGGAAAGCAGAATACCGGCCAAGGCGGGATATTGCCTGCACTGGAAGATCTCTCAAAGTTGGGAGATTCTGCGTGGTGTGAGATTCTCCGAGATGTGAGATTCTGCGTGGTGTGAGATTCTGTGTGGTGTGAGATTCTTTGTGGTGTGAGATTCTTTGTGGTGTTAGATTCTTTGTGGTGTGAGATTCTTTGTGGTGTGAGATTCTTTGTGGTGTGAGATTCTGTGTGGTGTGAGATTCTGCGTGGTGTGAGATTCTGCGTGGTATGAGATTCCGCGTGGTGTGAGATTCTACGTGGTGTGAGATTCTGTGTGGTGTGAGATTCTGTGTGGTGTGAGATTCTTTGTGGTGTGAGATTCTGTGTGGTGTGAGATTCTGCGTGGTGTGAGATTCTGCGTGGTGTGAGATTCTGTGTGGTGTGAGATTCTGTGTGGTGTGAGATTCTGCGTGGTGCGCGATTCTGCGTGGTGTGAGATTCCGCGTGGTGTGAGATTCTACGTGGTGTGAGATTCTGTGTGGTGTGAGATTCTACGTGGTGTGAGATTCTGAGTGGTGTGAGATTCTCTGTGGTGTTGGATTCTTTGTGGTGTAAGAGTCTGCGTGGTGTGAGATTCTGCGTGTGGCGAGATTCTACACGTTACGAGATTCTTCACACAGCATAATTCCAAAACAGAAAGACTGCAGCGTAAAGAGATAACTACACTGCAAGAATCTCACACTCCAAGAATCTCCACAGCAAGCTTTCAACACAGTAATATTCCAGCATAGCAAGATTCCAACAAAGCAAGGTTCCAACATAGTAAGCTTCAAACATAGCAAGATTTCTTCAAGGCGCAAGGTTCTTTAAACTGTGCAAGATATCTGCATAACATCACCAACACTGTAAGATAACGAAATGCAAGATTACACACACTGCAAGATTATATACACACAGCAGGATTATCCACACAGTGATTTCATACAAACTACAAGACTACCAACAACGCCTGATTTTCCCCACTGCCTGATTATCCACAATGCCTGATTTTCCACACTGCCTGATTATCCACACTGATTATCCTGGGTATGCTGGGTACGAGATGATGAGGGAGACGAATAAGGCGTCTGAATAGTCTTCACTAATGTGCTACTTAACCCCGCTCATCCCGAGTGTCTTAAATACACTGCTTAGTCTGCTGGTGTGGGCGTGGATCTGGCAGTGAGGATGAGAAATTAATAAATGACGCAGGAAAGACATAGATAACGCTGACAGAGCCGCCCCACAACACACGATAAATTGCCCAGCAGAGTGGACGAGAAGTGTTATAAATGGACAGCCCTGTATATTCCCCTCTCTAACTCCAGTCAAAATCAGCTTACTGGAAGACCTGTGTTTGTAAGGGGATTAATGGAGACAGTTTTCAACCCTTTCCAGCTCCCCAAACCTTTGTATTATGATGACGATAGCAAGAATAATGAAATTGCCTTCCAGGGGCTGAAAGTAATGATAAAAAGAGGGCGAGAGACAGTCCTGGTAGTGATAAAAGGTAATAAATAAAGATAGACGATCGTGTGCCTTTTATGCATCAGTTTGAATCTCGATGACACAGCGGAGGATATTTTGACGCGTGACAGCACCAGGGGCGTAGACTGGTTACCTACCCCTAAATGTTTTGAATTATGTTAAGTCTAGGCACGGGCACAGGACTAACGTGGTGGTGGTAATTACCGTGCCAAATTTGATCAATATACGTTAACATATATTTTTCTGCAAAAGTTAGATGTGTATAAATTTCTCTTAAGTAGTTCATTCCTTTCATTTCAGGGGAAAACTTCTTACGATGTAGAATTAGATATATATTTCTCTTTCAGTAAGTATTAACTACCACGACAGAATTCAGATTGTATCATTTCTATCAGGAAACAACAAGCATTCAAGACCTCTCGTCTGTTCAGTATTCATTTGACTCGTGACTTAAGAAGGATTCGTTGAAACTCTCTGAGGGTTTAATAAGCGCACAGCCGAGGAGTGGATAGGAGAGGCTTATGAGACATGAGTAAGATGCTTCAGTCGCCGCTCCGTCTAACTGGCACAAGGCTAATTGTTGGCGCAGCAGGAATTTACAGTAAGCTCGGGCGATAGTGCCACTCCCACTTTCGTCTGCGAAACTCACTCATCCATTTTTTAGCTCATTTACATCCCCGTCTGTGACCTAGCTTTATGTGTCGCCTTCAGTCAACCCACATTTTTCTAGAACACTTTTTTCTATCTATCTATCTACTTATCTATCAATCAATCAGTCTCTCTCTCTCTCTCTCTCTCTCTCTCTCTATATATATATATATATATATATATATATATATATATATATATATATATATATATATATATATATATATATATATATTACTGAAATGAAAAAGGAGGTTGAATACCAGTTTTTTAGGTATGCTCGTTGACCCATAAGGCGTGTGGTATGGTGTTCACCCCGCCACACCTGCCCCGTCCTGCCCACCTTGAAGCCCACAGGTGTCTTCAAAGCACAAGTTTTTGTCTCCTTTCTTCGTGTCCTGGTTTTATGAACTTCATTCCTTGTCACTTAACAGTGCTATGCACCAAACTGTTGATCCGTCGTTATGTCTGTCTAATGCCAGTTGTCCAAGCCGTTGTGCATGGGTAAAGTCCCTTCCTTTTCCGTATTATTTCCTCTCCGAGTATTTTGCTTATCATCTGGAGGCCCATTTCCTTTACCTCTTTGTCCTTATAACAGCTTATCACTGTTTTTCCTTACCAATTCAAGCTGGCCTCCTTCCTGTACTATCACCAACAAAAGTTCACTGACAGTACCCTACAAACATAATGTACAGCCTTTCGCGTTTTTCCTACCCACACTTCATAACATCTTTTTTTATGTGCATCAAATTGGACAGGGATGTGTCGGCAAACTTTTGGTCTTAAATATATCCCTCTTTTCCTTTTTAAAAATTTCTTCTCAGTCTTTTTTTTAACTTTTATGATTTATGCTGGTGAGCCAAATTTCGGGCTACAGGTATAGCTTGCTGTTTTTATCACTATGCACTCATCCAGGATTGCATAAGAGAGAGAGAGAGAGAGAGAGAGAGAGAGAGAGAGAGAGAGAAACAGACAGACAGACAGACAGACAAACAGAGACAGAGACAGACAGACAGACAGACAGACAGAGAATATGTGAGTGAGTGGGTGAGTGAGAGAGTTCTCGGAAAAGCCGCTTCAGCTCAGCCACGACCAAGCGTAGATAAGCAGCAAAACTCTATGGGGTTTACAAGCGTGGAATGGCTCGTCGTTTAAGCTACCCATTTTCATTTCGAGGTAAAGAGTTCACAGTTTAGAGCTGCTCACATAGGTTCACATATTTTTGTTTTATATACCAATAAGAATTGTCCTTGGCTACTCCTTAAAACAGTATAATCGTGAGAAAAGCAGATGGAAGTAAAAGCGATTTCAAGGAGTTCTCTGATTAACAACTTGACAAAGATGTCTTCTTTTTTCTCGCTACCTTCAGACGATTTTATTCAGCCCAGGAAAGTCTCATGGAACTGGATGGGTTAGGTGGAGCATTTATCAACCCCTTCAGTACTAGGGAACCGTCTGAACCAGAATAAAATCGACTGGTTCCCCCCTCAAAAAAAATAAAAAATGCATGACGTACTAGGCCCCCCCCAAAAAAAAGTTGCGTTTATTGCAATATGACTGACGAAGTTAGCAGCTGGAGAATAGTAAAAAGGTAATCAAAGTACATATAAAACCCCCTTCACTACGTCTCATCTCAGACAAATAAAATAAATCCAGCGGTAGAAAAAATACAGAATACATTGACGTTAATCTAGTTATAATGACTTTTTTGTTATCTGTTCACGTTACGGCCAGACGATTTTATTCAGCTGTGTGTGTGTGTGTGTGTGTGTGTGTGTGTGTGTGTGTGTGTGTGTGTGTGTGTGTGTGTGTGTGTGTGTGTGTTTAGGAAGCGGGATGAGGGGACGATGTGAGATCATGTAACATGGAGTGGGAGCCTGAGTGCCATATTGAGTAATACCTTCACTCGCTTCAAGGTTGTTTACACTGGACTGTATCCTCATGGGTTAGATATTCCTTTTTCAACGCTTCCTTGATCATTTAGTTTAAGTTACAATACTCACTTTCCTTCCCTGCCTTACCTTTGAACTTTCTTAATAATTTGCGTTAATATTTTCATGCTTATTTTTATCGTCTACAGGTAAAAGTAATATAAAAGACGATACTGTGATTTATCTTTCAACTTCTAATGTTTTGAGGAATTTGTTTATCTTTAATTTAGATCTATCATTCAGTATGTTATCTGGATGAGAGATATAGGTTTCTAGAAGGTAAAAAGTAACATCTCTGATAATCTTATGTAACAGGCTTTGAAGATTTAACACACACACACACACACACACACACACACACACACACACTCGAATATTACTAGGATTTTTTTCTCGACTGATCCAAATCAACCACGTTTTTTTTTTTTTTTTTTTTTTTTAATGTGTCCGACTCTGGGCATAGGCTTCACAGCCTGCTATCAAGGCCCAGCAGTCCTCCTACATACCATACACCTCAACATGTCACCACTTCGGCGCTAACACCCACCGTCCATACTGAATACATGCTAGGGCTGTCTCATACAGGACTGGTGTATTGGTATTAGCGGGGGTATTTTTACGACATGTCGGCGGGTCTTCTGGTAGATCAGTAAAGCCTGATTTAATGAAATTCAAATCCTTAAACTGTTCCCTGCCCCAGCCGGGATTCGACCCTGGGTCCGTAAGGACTGCAGGCCACCTCTCTACCGATTGAGCTTTATCCGTAGTAGTTCCGAAGGGTTTAATGGACACACTTGAACCCTTTGACCACCAAGATATGTGTAAACTGGAGAAAATCGTCTGTGTTAGCATCAATAAGGTATCCAAGTCCACCAGCCTCAGCTAAAGTTAGATAGAATACCGAAATAAAGTATGCATAAGAAAGCGCTAAGGGAGAGGTGTTGTAAATCGTCTTGAGCCCAATATAATCCGTTTCTTAGCATGGGACGGTGACTGTGGGGTTGACTGATGTCTTGATTGGCCCTGAGGTTATTTACACTGGAGATCATAACTTTGATGACTTAAGAGGCTTACTTAGACTTCTTTCTTAGCATTTGTCTTGATCTCTTTCGCCTTTCCATGCTCTCCTATGCCTTTCACGTATATTTAGCATCAGCATAACACACCTGAGTATATTAACGTGTCATGTATAGGAAATAAATTGGTAAGGAAGATTTTAGGGAGCCTCCTTAGCCGAAAAGAATGCAGCACTGGAGTGGGGTTCTCAGACATGTTTACGACCGATTCCCTGTCGTAACTTTGATTTGCTTTTGCAGGAAGAGCTAGGGAAAGGGAAGATTCTGTACCCTCCTCTCCCTGTTCATCTTCCAGAAAACAGAAATAACCTATGATAAGTATCCTCACCTAACTTTTTCTAGGAGGAACAGGAAACATGAGAAGACTGTCCTTTCTCTTTTCATTGTTCTTCCTACAAATAATGATTACATCATGTATTTGAGAATCTCGCCTCTGGGTCTTACTTTCGTGGGTTATGAAGCCTCCTTTTTGTCTCTTAGCACTCGTTCCTTCTCAGTTTATAGCCTTATTTCACATGCTAATATTCTCATGCTTATTTTAGGTTCTTGTTTTTCACATATACACAGCATAAACGCTGGGTACTGCGACGTAAACTGCAGAGTGAATAGCTAATGCAGGGATACGAGAAGGCCTCCTGTACCTACAAGCACTCATATACGAAGTGTTGAAAAGGTAAAGTCATAGAGGAGTCAGGAGGAGGGTAGGAGAGAGACAAGGTACATACGGTAAAACAGAAGACAGTTGACGTAGACAGTGATAAGGTGTAGGTTTGGTTATTAAACTGCTATGGACAGATGTTAACGTGTGAACATCGAGTAAGTGTGGCGCTGAGAGATATCCGGACTGGCTCTGAGGCTGTTTACACCATGTCCCACCTTCACGCCCCTCCATCACGGTAGGCAAGGGGAGGCCCGCGATTACGTTCTCAAACACCTGATGTCACTGGAAGATAAAGAGAGTATACAGCAGTTGACTGGGGGATCTGTGGTCACGGATTCGATTTAGGCTAATGTAGGAAACAGATTAATGACTTGAAATCGATAGGTTCTTAGCTTCCCCTTAAGAGTATGGTGTTACTGAGACGTCTTAACACCACCTCCGCTGATAGCATAACAGTTAATGAGTCTTTTTATCTCCTGTACATCATAATAGAGGATGTCAGTATTAGTACCCAAATGGTAACGTTTGAGGACCGCCATGGATAAGCCTTCTCTTGATGTGTACCAGATGGACCACGAGAAAAAGCTTCCGATTCAATTCCTAGTTAGTTATGTATTAAAACACACACACACACACACACACACACACACACACACACACACACACACACACACACACACACACACACACACACACACGCAAGCACGCACGCACGCACGCACGCACGCACGCACGCACGCGCACGCACGCGCACACACACACACACACACACACACACACACACACACACACACACACACACACACACACACACACACACACACACATCTGATGGCTTTTCTGATAGTTACCAGCTCCCAGTTAAAGAGCTTATTCAAATTAAACAAGAGACATCTAAGCCTCAAAAAGATGGAGATAAACATTAATACATTCATTACGGTAACTGCTTTCTTATGAAATCTTCGTACCACAAGAAATTTTATTCACATTAAGAAGAATCTAAGGGAAGGAGCAAAGGTACAGGCACAGTTTTTTTTTTTTTTTTTTTTGTCTCAACGAAGCTCACTTGACCTTAGCTAAATTTCCTCATGACCTTAGGCCAAAAAGTCCATTAGAATTAGCGCAGAAGTGCAAGGTGGAATCAATTTCGTTCCAAGATATTTTAACCTGGGCCAAGACAACTCCAGGAGCACTATCATTTTCACTTCATTTGTACTGGACTTTTAGTTATGGCTTATAATGTGTAAAGGAAGCTCATGGAGTTTCATCCATGTGCCTGAAAGTAATACTATATGTATTTTTTTCCCGGCTAGTTATGACTTCCAAGCCACGGAGGAGTACAGTGATTTTACTCTTACAGCGAGACCATCCGGAAATGTGTGCAAGTCAAGTGGGTGTCGATGAAGCTTTTCTATTAAAATCTTGTAAGAACACATAAATGGTGTCAGATGTGACGTTGCTACAGATATTTCAAGGAACCGCCTGGGGACAGGGACCGTGTTTTATGGCTAAGACATTCCTGAATCGCGAGGGACATAGTAAATTTCCCGCGTATAGTTTATGCCGGTGTGGGTTGCGCATCTGTGAGCTCTCACCCACTGACACATAATCCAAGTGGTACAGTTATGGTCGGCAGAAGTGGTAGGAGCATTGTATATATAAATGTAATTAAAAAGCGCTGGTAGGGCGGGTGTATGTTGGGGCGGTGTTAGTGTTGGGTCATAACCGTGCGTCAGGCGGGCAGGTAATGGCCACTTGACCCAGAGTTTATACTCACACCCGCCACCACCTTCCTTACTGCCCCCCGTACCTCACAACCTAGTATCACGCCCTGGCCACCCAGCATCTCGCCTCCTACCGCCCAGCATCACACCCTCACCACTCAACATCCAGTCCCTACCACCTAGCATTCCACTCCCTCGATCTTCTTAGCTGTCCCCCGTTCCTCACTACCAAAAATTCCACGCACCCAGCCTGCCTTACTCTCCTTAGTGCCCTCAATTCTTAACCCCCCAACATCCCCCTCCCCTTCCAAACTGACCCGCATTCCTCACTACACAACTTTCCATCTCCCATACCGCCTCACTTTCCTTACTGCCCCATTCCTAACCACCTAGCCAGCCCCAGCCACCTTCCTAACTGCCTCCCTGGTCCCTCTTCACCCAGCAGGATAACTAGGGACCTGGCTGTAGCACTGACTGTTGTGGGTTATAATCAAGGGGAAATGTAAGCTGCGTGTTTACATGATCCACTCGTAAACGATATGCATTAATCATGAGCCCATTTTCACTTTCCAGGTTCCCCTCTCTCTAAACACAAAGACCTTGTTATCAGTCTCCCTTTTATGTACATCCCACTTGCATTTAACCTCCTGATTCGTGACATTCGTTTGATATATTCTTGCTACGTGATGCCGATTTATGAGGAAGCCTTTTGTAGTGAAGAGGTCAGTACAGTTTGTGTCTACGTCTAGTTAAAGAACTCTCAAGAAACTGAAATAAATCATCTGAAGGGAGCAAAAATAAAATGGGAATATATCACCGAATAGAAGAGAAACAGAGCACAGCAAGTTTCTTAAGAATTGCCAGTAAATTCCTTCCCTTTCTATTAGACAACAAACAGATGATATTATGCTACGTAGTGAGGTTCCATGATAGTAAAATAAATAATTAGGCGAAGTCCAAATTATGCAGTTCGAATAGTTTCACCTAAAATGAATAAAATCATCTGGTGGTGTTTTAAAGTAAGGAAAAAATGTCGTCAGATATAAAGGTTAAAGTTCCATTCCAGTCTATAAACCCGATTTGACAGTTTCATCCAATATGCAGCACCAGTCAAAGGAAAGAGCAACGACCTCGGGGACAGTCCATTAATATTCACAGTATCAGTCCTAAGTTCTATGAAGAAAGTAATATTTTGGAACGAGAGACCAGCAAGCAGTAAAATCTTTGAATATACTATGTAGAGAAAAATTGTTCATAAAGTTGTAATGTTTTGGGACAATCTCGAATGTACAGTATGACTTCGATTTTTTTTTTTTTTTCTTATACTTTGTGAATCCTCTCTCATCTGCATCGGGGACTTCTCAAACACACGAGTACATCACCAGGGGGAGTAATGTTTATAAAATTTCCTGGCCATAACTTTACCTTTATTTATTTATTTTTTTTTGGTCTTTTCACTTTAAAATTCCCTCTAACTATATTGTGAAGTATTTGGTTCCCCTGTGAGTAAACATAAACTTATGTATTTGCAATTTTCTACACAACATAAACTCTGGAGAGTTTATTAATACTGTTCCAGAAGAAAAAAAAATGATAAAGCGTCTATCATTATGGTGATCTAGTGGACTGAGGGACTAGTCGAAGAAGGGTCAGGCCATGTGTACCACAGTAGGAATCCTTGACACTATCATTGCGTAAAAAACAGCCCTACGTCTTAAGGAAATCGTCTGGGGGAGGTGGGGCAGCAAATATTAAGAGGCACTGTCGCATATTGAAGAAGTTAATGCTATTGTTTCTGGCCACTTCACTACATGCGTCAAAACTTCACATATACGGGAGGGCAGGGCCGAGGTGTGGTGGGGTGGTGAGGCAGGTGTGGTGGGGTGGTGAGGCAGTTGTGGTGGGGTGGTGAGGCAGGTGTAGTGGGGTGACGGAGTAGGTTTGGTGGGGTGGTGCGGCAGGAGTGGTAGAGTGATAAGGCAAATGTGATAGGAAGGTGAGGCAGGTGTGGTAGAGTGGCGAGGCAGGTGTGGTAGAGTGGCGAGGCAGGTGTGGTGGCGTGGTGAGGCAGGTGTGGTAGGGTGATGAGGCAGGTGCGGTAGGGTGGTGAGGCAATGCGGTAGGGTGGTGAGGCAGGTGTGGTAGGATGGTGTGGCAGGGTTGTAAGATAATTGCGGTTGGGGAGATTGGAGTTATATAAGCTTCAGTGCGATTATTTTTTTGATGTACGACCCAATTTGCTCAGCTAATCGATACCTTGTTGCAGTGACGCCTTTTTTTATTTTATTCTTGATAGCGAAAACATTATAAACATGTCCATTCACTCCTTCACTACGATGGCGTCTTTTTTTCACTATGGTCCAAACCTTATTGTACTTAGGGGAAACCTCTCATAGCAGGTGAAGACATTAGGCTGGTTAGAGAGTGAGGAGGCCAGGAGAGAAAGGGGCAAGGGTTACATTGCATAAGATTTCCAGCGGGGAGTTTTTTGTCATCCTAAAGTACAACATTGTGCCCTGCATCTAATTTTCACACCACGACCCCCGCTGGTCACTGCACTGACCTTTTCTGTTACGCTGCCAGGATATGTTTCTTAAACCATTCAAGTAAAACGCCTGTTGCTCATAGCCTTTGTAATGGACAGACAGATAGATAGATAGATACATAGACAAGAAGATCGATAAATTATCCTTGTTTGTCATTTACCTTCTTGCACTTGGGCTCAGTTTGATCTCTGTCCGTCTACCTATCTGTCTGTCTGTTCAGACTAATATTATTAGTTCTGCTTATTCATCTTGGTCTCTTTGCCTCTGTCACCGAAAGTCCAAGATACCTTGTTTTCAGCCATCTGCGCCGTCTGTCCACCTGTCTGTCTGTTCCTGGGAATACAGAAAAAAATTGACTGAATGAATCAACTTGTTTTTAGTTCGTGGTCCTACTGACCCAAGAGTAAATTGATCAGGGTGTGGTGAAAATATCTTAGTTATATTAGCAATCACTAACGCAGGAGCTGTTCATGTGGACCCTGGAGATAAACTTCCATGGAGTTTCTTATTTTGTCTCCGTCGTTCCTCTTCTTCCAGCTGTATAACTAGGAACCTGCTTTTTTTTTTTTTTTTTTTTTACAGAGTTCACAGTCATAAACAAAAGTTCGCTATTATTTTACTTCGTCTAGGTCACACTGAGGTCTTGTTTGGCAGTTTCTTTCCTGACGCATCATATAGAAGAGTTTCGTCTATGGGCAGAGAAGCTTAGGAAGCCTCTTTCAGCTTAGGAATATCCGCCAGGTGGGAGAAGCTATAAGTTAAGTAGGAGAAAGAGTAGGCAAACTTTTGTCATCGATTGTACCTCCCTGAATCTTGACCTCATCATTCATTCCCCTGACAGTTCTTACTTCCTTTCTCTTTGCACATTACTTTCTCCCCATGGTTTTCTTTTATTTCTATTCTTCATTTATATTTATTCTTACGCTCTCTTACTCTTTTATGGCTTTCGTTTCTTCTTCTTTTTTTGCATTATTATTAAGGCATCTTCATTTAATTTTCCCTTTCCTTTTAACATACAGTAAGAATATTTTGCTTTAATAAGTCATATTCTATTATTCGGATTATCTTTCTATCGTTTCCTCTACCTTATTTATTTACCTATTTTCATTTTGCTGTTTAGTCTTCTTTTCCATTCCGAGCTTCACGTCATCTCTTCATTTCTGGATTGTTCTCTCCTTCATTCTCTTCTCCTCTACCTCCTGCTCCTCCGCCTGTTCCTCTTGCTCCTGCTCCTTCCATTTCCTTCACTTTTATATCCTTGCTTTATCTTTCTGTTATATCTCCCTCTCTACATCCCCCTCTCCCCTCACACGTTCCCCTCCGTTCTTATATTCCTCCCCTTACCCTTCCCTCTTCACTCTTAATCCTCCTTTCCCCATTTTGTCACCCTCTGTCTTTCA
The DNA here is from genome assembly GCF_032717465.1 of Coenobita brevimanus. Taxonomy (NCBI): domain Eukaryota; kingdom Metazoa; phylum Arthropoda; class Malacostraca; order Decapoda; family Coenobitidae; genus Coenobita; species Coenobita brevimanus. The sequence continues at coordinate 6,858,102 of NC_136975.1, read as the reverse complement.
CACCACCTCCCCCTTTCACATACTACCCCACACTGATTCTCTCACATGTCTCTTCCCACATATTCCTTCCATCTACTTTCTATCCCTCCCCCTCATCTCCCACACGTCCTTTTTATCCTTCCTTAACCCTCTTTCCTTTCTCTGACACTTTCACTTCGACCCCCCTAATGCACACTCCTCCCCTCTTCCTATTATCACACTTCCCTTCCCTCCCTTTCTCTCCCACCACTCCCTTCCCCAAGCCCATCCCCTCCCCATTCCCCCAGCCCCCTCCCCTCCCCACCTAACTGCCTACCGCCCTATTGCCATACCCACACAGCCACCACCATCACCACTATCACCACCACCATCACCACCATAACAGCTGCACATTCTGGCTCGCCTCTGTTCCTGATGGCCCCGTATACAACAGTGGGCGGAGTGCCTTCCTTCCTGTCACCATGCCTAACACTGCTACGGCTGCTATCACCATTATCACTACCATCTCTCTCTCTCTCTCTCTCTCTCTCTCTCTCTCTCTCTCTCTCTCTCTCTCTCTCCACTGCCATATTTTCCCTCCATAAATTCTCCTTTACCTTCTATGGGTCTTCACCTAACAGCTTTCATTCGCACCATCATCATTAACCTCACAATTACCACCACCTTCACAACTACCACTATCACCACGATTTTCACAACTACCAACATCACCTCTACCACAGTGACCACGATCCTCACGGCTATTACTATCACCATCCTCATAGCTACTTCTAGGACTTAAGTTACTGCAATTATCGCTCTCCTTACAGTTATAATCACCTCCACCATCCTCACAGTATCAGTCATTACCACTATCCTCATAGCTATCACCATCACCACTATCTTCACAGCTACCCTTATCACCACACCTATCAACATTACTACCATTCTTGCTGCAAGCACCATCACCATAGCCACTGCCATCATCACAGCTGCCACCATCCTGACAGCTGCCACCATAACCACTATCCTCATAACTATTAACATCATAACTACAACCATCACCAGTATCACCATAGACACCAGTATCATCATCATCCTCGGACCTACCATCATCATCACAGTTACCACCATCACAATCAACAGCTATCAGCATCACCACTATCCTGACACCCACCACCATCACAACTCACTGTAACTTTCTCTTGTAACTTTCACTCTCATTACTATTTTCATAGCTCCCTTTAACATCACTATCCTCACTACCATCAGCCTTATCTTCACAGCCACCATTACCACCATCCTCAGCTACCACCATTACCACCACCCTCACCTACCACTATTACTACCATCCTCAACTACCTCCATTACCACCACCCTCAACTACCACCATTACCACCATCCTCACCTACCACCATTACCACCATCCTCACCTACCACCATTACCACCATCTTCAGCCTCCATCATTACCACCATCCTCAACTACCACAATTACAACCGTCCTCAGCTACCACCTTTACCACCATCCTCACCTACCACCATTATCACAATCCTTAGCTACCACCATTCCCACCATCCTCAACTACCTCTATTACCACCATCCTCTCCTACCACCATTACCACCACCCTCACTTCTACCACCACCAGCGTTGCATAACTCAAATCATAAAAAATCCCACCCCTTCACCTCACAGACAGGATTTAAATCACCTATAGAACACTTCTAATCATCCCTTATTAGTTAATGAGCTGTACTAATAAACAGCTGATATTGACCCCACCATTATCACCATCACAGCTACCACAACACACGCACTATCTGATAACGAATACTAATGCACTCCCAGACTGAGTTTCACAAACTGACAGTAATTCTCCTCTTGTAACCATGATTGAATTTATACCAAGACTCAGACAAAGAAATATTCAGCATTTACCCCCCCGTTACCTTTCATAAAAACAAAATTCATTTATACCAAGAAACTGATTATTTTTTATTTATTTCTATCTCGTCATGTATTGTTTATGTATCTATGCAATTTTACTTTTTTTTTGTTTTTTTATCATCGTCCTGGCCACCTCAGGGACCACATCTCCTCTGCACAGGAAGCCACTTAATCCGGAGATCCCATACCTGACCTTACGTTAACCGGATTATCTCCCGGATTAATCTCTTTGATGTCTACATTCCTCTGGCTACCCCTGCATCCTTGACCATTACCACCATCCTCATCTACCACCATTACCACCATCCTCACCTACCACCATTACCACCATCCTCACCTACCACCATTACCACCATCCTCACCTACCACCATTACCACCATCCCCAGCTACCACCATTACCACCATCCCCAGCTACCACCATTACCACCACCCTCAACTACCACCATTACCACCATCCCCAGCTACCACCATTACCATCACCCTCATCTACCACATTACCACCATCCTCACCTACCACCATTAACACAATCCTCAACTACCACTATTACCACCATCCTCACCTACCACCATTACCACCATCCTCACCTACCACCATTACCACCATCCCCAGCTACCACCATTACCACCACCCTCAACTACCACCATTACCACCATCCCCAGCTACCACCATTACCATCACCCTCATCTACCACATTACCACCATCCTCACCTACCACCATTACCACAATCCTCAACTACCACCATTACCACCATGCTCAACTACCACCATTACCACCATCCCCAGCTACCACCATTACCACCATGCTCAACTACCACCATTACCACCATCCCCAGCTACCACCATTACCACCATCCCCAGCTACCACCATTACCACCACCCTCACCTACCACCATTACCACAATCCTCAACTACCACCATTACCACCATTACCAGCTACCACCATTACCACCACCCTCATCTACCACATTACCACCATCCTCACCTACCACCATTACCACAATCCTCAACTACCACCATTACCACCATCCCCAGCTACCACCATTACCACCATGCTCAACTACCACCATTACCACTACAACTTGCCGGTTACTAACGAAATCATTTAATTGTAACAAGGATAAGATATATAAAAAACGATGGTCACATACGGATTGACTTTACTTGTAGACGAAGAGGTGCCAACGCAAAGAGGAATAAAATCGCTTGGTAGACGAAAGAATACGATAACTAAGATGTTTTGAGCTGCTAAAAAGTGACTGGAAACGAGAGAGAGAGAGAGAGAGAGAGAGAGAGAGAGAGAGAGAATTTCCCCTAAGTTAAATGTCTCGATAGAAGAAGAAAACTAAGACATCATCGTACTGCGGGACTAATTACAGTAGATATGTACAACTTCCAAGGTCATCCCAATTAACACTGTACCGCAGTGACAACGCTATCACAACACACTTGCAATTAGAGATGCCAATTACCACCGCTACCCTGATTCAACCACTCCTGCCACCACAACCACCCACCTCTAATTATACCCTGTTACTGACAAGTGCCGTTCTACTTATCACTGCCAGCACTGACACCACTGATTCCAACCCCACCATCATTACCTAGGGATGTATTCTGCACGGCACGTGGAGCATCGATGCACCTTTCCTATGCAGTTTATTTTGAATTTTGAACCTACTTCTTCTCTTGTACTGCACCGGGACACACTACAGGTACTTACACACTAAAATATAAAATAACACAGTAGAAGGTAGCAAGAGAAATAATGCAAAATAAATCACTAAGAAACAGGTCCTACGAAACCTCCAGTTCCAACGAAAATCGACTCTGAACCCGCTTCATTCCTTGGCTGTCTACTACAACAACAGCGATTAACTAGAACTGTCACTTTACACATAACCATCACCTGACTTCCTTAAACAGCATCGACACTACTATACCCTTTATACTCTAACTTGGCCTAAAATTGCCACCTCTTCATCTTGACTACTGGCTTGTAACAATAGATTAATACTAGAATAGAATGCTAGTCATGAATAAGTGCTCTGGAAAAGATGTTGAGTCTTGGCACTGTCTTTTTCTGCTACTGAGCTACATGAAACACGCCACAAAATTACGAAAATCTGGGCCAGGTTAATGTAAAAGGAGTATACCAAACACATCTCATCCATCTACCATCGGTGCATTGCAACCACCACACCCTCACTACAAGACAGAATATTTACTACCGCCATTACTACAGAAGAAAAAAATCAACTTGTATGACAAAATATAACAGTCACCTACAGCGGAATCAATTAGTAATAGTAGTAGTAGAAGTAGTAGTAGTTGTAGTAGTAATAGTAGTAGTAGCACTAGTAGTAGTAAGAGTATAGTAGTATAGTAGTAGTAGTAGTAGTAGTTGTAATAATAATAATAATAATAATAATAATAATAATAATAATAATAATAATAACAATAATAATAATAATAATAATAATAATAATAATAATAATAATAATAATAATAATAAAAGTAATAATAATAATAATAATAATAATAATACACACATACATACTCCATCAAGAGGTAACCATCATCACACCTAAAAGAAGAATCATCACTAACATTCACACCTACAACTGCCTATACCACAGCGTCGCCACTATCACCGTCGCCACAAACACCACAAAAATCACTACCACAGTCATATCATACTACACCACAACCACTACCACCGTCGCCACAACCACAGTCACCATCACCACTTTCACCACAACTGCCACATCGTCTCTCCCTAGCCCTGATATTCACTCGACTCCCCAATTATCTCTCCACACCAGCTAGGCCTGGGAGGTCTGAAGGCCGACTTGGTGTATCCGTAATATCGTTTAGGCTGGAGGAGAGGGAAGGTGTGGGTTTGGAGGTCAGAGGAGGTGAGGGAGGTTTGTATTTGGAGGGAAAGGAGGTGGGTGTACTTGGGGGAGGGGCAGGAAATGTGCTTAGAGAGAGAGGGGAAGGTGTGTCAGTGTTTGGTGAAAAAAAGGTGAGGAAATGTGCTTAGAGAGGTGTGTCTGTTTAGAGGAAAGGAGCGGAAGGAGGTGTATCAGTGTGTGAGGGAAAGAGAAAAAAATGTGTTTAAGGAAAGAAGAAGGCATGCTTAGAGAAAAAGAGAGGATATGTGTTTAACGAGAATGAAATGCTATGTTTGCAGGTGGAGGGAGAGAGAGACTATAAGCTTAAATGAAAAGGGAGTGAATCTTTGCATGAAGGCCATGGAGTAGGTGCATATGCAAAATAATGATCGAAGGAGAGAATGATATGAAGAAAGAGAACTCTGCCAGTGCTACGAGAGATACTTTAAAAAAAAAAAAAAAGTGTCTGAAGAGTTAAAGGATCTCTGTCTAAAGCAAAGACGTGGACTAAAAATAAAATCGTTCTTGGAGGATCATAGAACTTTGAATGGATCGAATATACATGGACGTTTGGAGGGGGAACTCGGTGAGCAAAAATGAGGAAAGCGTGTGTGAGATAAATTTCTAAAGCGTGTTGGGGAGAAAACTAGGGATGGTTGTAGGAAGGTCAGTGGTCAGAGAAAGAGTAAGTAAAAGGGAATTCTATGTCCAAAGGAAAACAACTAGACTTTTACACAAAACTGCCGTGGTGTGAATGTATGACAGAGTGGAATCTTTAGAGTGAATCGGACAGGGATTTTGCGATTTATTTGAAAAAAGATGAATTAAGTTTGGAAGCAGAATTATCTGTTTTGAAAGGGTGTGAAGGCTACTTGTTTAGATTGTAGTGATTATATTTTGCAACTAGTGCTGAAACTCATAAGGAGTTGAGGAATCTAGACTGGATGAATGGGGATGAAAGGAGTGATGCTGCTGTGGTTGTTTCTATGTGACGGTTCAGTGTGTGTGTGTGGTATGGGTTATGAGGTGCCCGTATGCACGTAGCTACGTGTTTGTTTGTACTGGAGTTGCAGTGTGTGTGGGGGGGAGAGGTGGGGGAGGGGATGCTGTTGTACGAGAGTGTACCTGTGTGTTAATGTACTCATTTGTATGTATGTCACCCGTCCACTGAATATAAATTTTGCATGGCCAAGCGCAGCAATTTGTACGGAACATTTATGAACTGTATTGCTGCCTGTGAAGCGTACTAGTATTTCAGGGTGTAATGGCATTTGTGGGAAAATTATGTTCGTGCGTGTGCCGAGGGTATGCGTGTGACATGCTTTTGATGATGATATAGTGCATGTGGAACTTGCGTGCATCTGTGCAACACGGCTACGAGTATGTGGCAGACATAGGAAATACATAACTGAGAATATGGTTACAAAATATTTAATCCTTTTGAACTTTCGCAGAGAGCACAAAAACAGAGAAAAGAGAAGAGAAAAAGAGAAAAGAGAAAAACTTAGAGAGAAGGGAATAAGACAACGATATACCTCATGAGGTAGCGAAAATTTACAACCGTATTAGAATTATTATTATTATTTTTTTTTTTTTTGGATGGCTAGGGTTCCTCTCTGTTGTAATACCCGTTTGCCGTCAAAGATAATAATATTCTCAAGTGTGCCTCAATAAAAACTTACATAAAGGGTCACGTTAATGTAGCTCAAATATTCCTATTCACATTTTCAAGCGAGCCTTATTCTTCAAGCAATATTGAGTTGGGTGTCGTTTATAGTTGTTACAGTACATTTTTTATTTTCAGTTCACTACTAATTACACAACAGACTATTGGAAAGGCAAATGAATGATACTGGTGTGGGATGAAAAAGTGGAGGGGGGTGGAAAGCGAAGGATATGTAGACGTGGAGGTAACTGTAAATGGCAGCCTACCCTGGGATTAATCTGTCTGGGGATTGGTACATATACAGATGAATAAACAGGTGTGGAGGGGGAAGAGGAGTAAGGGAAGAAAGTGGAAAGAAGAGAGGAAGAGAATGGAAGAGAGAAGGAAGATAGAGAGTAAGGGAGAAAGAAGCAGAGAAAAAGAGAAAGCATTAGAGACAGAAAGGGAAGGAATGAAAAGTGAGAGGGAAGTAAGGTTGGAGTGGGAAGTGAACTTTCTAGAGCAATCCTTCACCCCCCTTCATGCCGTGCTGACCCTCTCCCTCAGGCCTCACCTTTTTCGTCACACCCTTCCCTCCCTCTCCATCCCTTCCTTCGTCGCTCTCTCTCCCATCCCTCCTTCCTCCCTCTCCCTGCCTTTCCTGTCCCATCCCTCCTTCCTCTCTCTCTCCCTTCAGTTCCACTCCCATCCGTCCTCCCTTCCTCCTTGGTCCTTCTCCCTACCCTCTTCTGTCCTTGTCCTTTCCATCTTTCCTCCCTCTATTTTCTCTCCTTGCTCCCTCTTCCATCATTCCTCGATCTCTCCCCATCCCTATATCTCTTCCTTCTTTTCTCTCTCTCTCCCCCCCCCTCCCCATCCTCGGTCTATCCACTATTTTCTTCCTATCCCTCTTCTACCGTCTCTATCAATCTGTTTTCCATGTTTGCTATGCAGTACATTTCTTCCCGTCCAGTCCTCTTTCCTTTCCAGTCCTTCCCTCCTCACTTCATTATTCCGTCCTCTGTTTCTCCCAAACTCTCGCTCTATCTTCCCTTCTCGCTCCCTTCCTCTTCCTCGATCCCTCTGTCTTCCGTTCTCTATATATCTCTTCCCATCTCTCTCTCTCTCTCTCTCTCTCTCTCTCTCTCTCTCTCTCTCTCTCTCTCTCTCTCTCTCTCTCTCTCTCTCTCTCTCTCTCTCTCTCTCTCTCTCTCGGCCTTCCCTGCTGACATCCTCCCTCTTCCGTGTTCCTCCAGTTTTACTTCCCAGTCTTACATGTTTCCCTTATCCTCTTGTTTCTTTCACTCCCTTTTTTCTTCCCTCCCCTTCCTTTCCTTCCTTCTGCTCCCTCCCTTTCTCATTTCTTATTCCTCCCTCTTCCTTCCCTAAGTAAGAAAAGTAGCAAGGTTAGAGAGGTGGTGAGGTTAGGAAGGTGGTGATGTTAGGAAGGTGATGGTGTTAGGAAGGTGGTGAAGTTAAGATGTTGGCACTGTTAGGGAGGTGGTGAGATTGGGAAGGTGGTAAATGTAACACAGCGAAGGTTTGGAAGAGGATGAAGCTAGGAAGGTGTGAGTGCTGCTAAGAAGGTGATAAGATTAGGAACGTCGGTAGGTTATGAGGGTGGGGAGGTTAGAAAATCGATGAGAAAAGGAGGGTGGTATAGGTAGGCCGATCGCAGGGTTAGGGAGATAGTGAGGCTGGCAGAGTGATGAGGTTAGGAAAGTGGTTTTGGTAAGGCGGTGGTGGGGTTAGGAAGGTGGTGAGGCTGACAAGGTGGTGAGATTAGGAAGATTAGTAGGTTAGGAAGCTTGCAATGTTAGGAGAAGAGTATGGTTTGAGGGGGTTAAGTTTGGAAGGTGGCAAAATATACGACTGAGTTGAAAAGGCTGTGAGACTAGTAAAGTAACAAAGTAACATAGGTTATGAAGGTGACACTGGAAAGGTGACCATACATTAGTTACCTGGCTATCTAGGAATAAAAGGTTAGGAAGGAAGTTGGATTATTAGAACACTTTTACAATGGATCTCTTGACAACATCGCAAGTGGACAATTTTGCATACAATTAAGTGGAAAAACAAGAGGACCTTTTGTTAATAGATTTCAGGACCATTCTACCATTGCTGATGTTTTTGTTTTCGTTTTTGTTGTTGTTGTCGTTGTTGCTGTTGACATTTACCCACATCTTTTTATTTTAGTTGTCCCTCATTGCTTTACTCTCGCCTCCTGTCCATCTTCTTTGTGTAAGGATGGTAAATGTGATAAAGCTGAAGAGATAAAACAAGGGAGATGAGAATATGGAAGAAAGGGAAGATGATGCAAGTAACAGGTGTGAGAGAGAGAGAGAGAGAGGGGGGGGGGGAATTGTGTGAAGAGAAGAGGAACCAAGGATAGGAACAAAGTGAATTATAAGGAAAGTGGTACAAACAGAGAGAATATAGAGAAAAAAGGAAGAAAGAAAAGGAAATAGAATGACAGTAAATAAAAGCATGAGAGTGAGAATAAGAGAGGAAGGTAAGTAGGAAGTAAGAAAAGTGAAAACAGAAGAGAGAGATGAGTAATGAGGGAGGAGAATGAGCAAGGAAACAGGAGGGAAAGAAGTGAATAAAGAAAAGTAAAAGAGGAGGGTAAGGAGATAGGAGAGAAAGAAGTGAACAGAGAAAAGAAGAGGGTAAGTAGGGAGGATGGGAGAGGTGAGATAGAAGGAGGAACAGGAGGAAGGAGGGAAGTGAGTTAGGGGGAGGGGGAAGAGGGGAGGAAAGAGGAGAGGTGAATAGAGGAGGAAGTAAAAACGAAGGTGGGGTGGAGGTGAGGTGAGAAGTGAGGAGGGGCGTGGTGAGTAGGAAGGAGGGAAAAAGAAATGAGGGAGGAGGAAAAAAAGAGGGAAAGAGGGAGGGATGAAGGTAAGGATAGAAAACGGGACAAAGGTACAAGGTGAGACTGGCAAAAAAGAAAAGAAATAAAAAATGATGGATGGAAAAGGAAGCGGCCGAGAGTGATTGGAATGCGACAGGTATGAGACGGAGATCTAACATGGGAAAAAGAATTATCATGGGAGAGAAAATTACCATGGGAGAGATAGTTACCAAGGGAGAGAGAATTACCATGGGAGAGAAAAATATTATGAGAGAAAGGGTCATCATGGGAGAGAAAATTACCATGGGAGAGAAAATTATCATGGGAGAGAAAATTATCATGGGAGAGAAAATTATTATGGGAGAGAAAATTACCATGGGAGAGAAAATTACAATGGGAGAAAGAATTATCATGAGAGAAAATTATTATGGGAGAGAAAATTATTATGGGAGAGAAAATTACCATGGGAGAGAAAATTACCATGGGAGAGAAAATTACCATGGGAGAGAAAATTACCATGGGAGAGAAAATTGTCATGGGAGAAGAAATTACGATGGAAGAAAATGATCACGAGGCAAAATTATCATGGAAGAAAATCATGGGAAGAAATTATTGTGGGAGGAAGAATTATTGCAGAAGACAAAATGATCATGAGTGGAAACTGTCATGGAAGGGAAAATTATCATGGGAGGAAATTATCGTGGGAGTCAAGATCAACCCCTTCACTACCACGACATCTTATTCACTATTCTCAGCCCATCTCAAGACGATATATATTCAATATTTTATTTTTTAGGAGTGAAGGGGTTAATGAAGGCTGTATCCAACCCCTCAAGCTAAAAAAAATATATATATATATATATCTTAAAGGTAAAATTATATCGTCTGATGAGCGCTAGAATAAACCAAGACAATAATAGTGCTGAAGGAACGAAGGACACACACTATAGTCCTTTTACGTTAACTTGGAATAGATTTTCGTTCTTCGCAAATTATTTCGCCTAGTTAAATAGCAGAATAAGAGCACAGTACATTATTTTTAAGTAACAGAACAGAGGAAGGAAAAACAAATGAATAAAAAAATAATCATGCTGCCTGCATCCTTTCTTTATCACTTTTTCATGACTAGCATCATATTCTAGTGTTAATCTAGTGTTACAACTCAGTATTCAAGCTGGAGAGATGGCAAATTAGGCCAAGTTAGAGTAAAAATGGTATAGGAAAATACACAGGGCAGTTCGTAAATAGCACGTCTCTAGAAACTCCTCCGGTGGCTTGCGTGTTTCGGGTACGGCTCATTCTGCTGGGTGTGGCGGTGAGAGTAGGAAACGAATTAATGATGTACTTCCGACTAAGCCATCCCCACAACACACGAAAAATCAGCGAGCGGAGTGGAAGGGGAGCGCCGTATATGGACAACCCTGTACTGAGGGGGATATTCTCGTGGGTTTAGGAGGCTCCCTGACACACCTCCCTTACCAGTGTCTCTCTGCATATAGTATGTGACGTCATATAGTGTGGTGACGTCACATATATTCAGTAAGAGACGTCATAATGTATTCAGTGAGGTGAGGTCATACGCATTAAGAGCGGCGACGTCATATGTAGCCTATTCAGTGCAGTGACTACATATGTATTCTGCGGTGACGTCATTGATATTCAGTAGTGACGTCATATAGGCTATATACAATTCTGGCAAAAGAACAGATAATTTTATGCAACTTCGTGCTTTGCTACTGTATATATTAACGATCTCATTTTTATCAAACCTCTCCAGTTTGAAATACCTCCTCAGGCAGTGAAATTACCCCAAAACAGAAAAATATATATACAGTATATAAATTCATAGTTGTAATACGAGTAAATATTCTCTTCTATATAACTGGTATAAACTATATGAGAAATAATATGCAAGAGATTATTAAGGTGTTATTAAGACGAAATAAACATGGGAGAGTTGCCGGGAAGCGTCGAAGGCTCGTTAAGGAGGCTCCCTAACGCCTCTTCCTTGACGATTTATTTTGGGGATACGGCTGGCGAATGTCTTTGTACGTTATCTATGCAGAGTATGGCGATTATTGCAATGACTTAAGTAACACGAAGGAGAGTAAGGTTTACTCTGCAAAATAAGTCGCTTAAGAAAAGGTGTTTGGAATTAAGCTTCCCTCACTAACCCATGACGACTGGAAGGCGAGAAAGAAACGAAACAGATGGAAAAGCGACAGAAAAGAGAGAGAAAAAAATAGAAAGAAAACAATAATGGGACAATGGAAGAGAAGGAGGAATAGAGATGGAGGAAGAAAAGAGAGGGTGGAGGAAAAGAGAGGAGGGTGGAAGAGAGAGGGAGGAGGAAGAAAGGGGAAGGTGGAAAAGAGCTGGGAGGAAAGAGAGATGGAGAGAAGAAACAGACTGAGGAATGAAGATATGTGATGGAAAGAAGAAAAAATATGAAGGTCGGGAACAGGAAGAAATCGGGGGGGGGGGGGGAGAAAGAGGAAGAAAGAGTAGGAACTGGGAAAATGGGAATGAGGAAGAGTGTTGGGAGGAAGGAAAGAAGTGGAAGAGAGAGGAGGAGTTGGAGTGAAAGGAAGGAGGAAGAAAAAGAGAAGGAAGAACTGAAGTAAGGGAGAAAAAAGAGGGAAGAGGGACGGAAAGAAAATGAAAATGAAAGGGAGAAGGGAAGAAGCAAACAAAAGAAAGGAAGATGGGAGGAAAGAGAGGAAGGAAGGAGGAAGACAGGTAGAAGGAAGAAGAAAAGAAAGATTGAAAAGAGGAAGGATTCTGTGATGGAAGAGCTGTAAATTAAAAGACTATTAGAAGTGAAAAAGAAAAAACACAGTAGAGGGAAGAGAGGAAGAGATAAACTAAAGGAATAAATGTGGAAAACTGGAGAGAAATGAAGGAAGGAAAGGAAAGAAGAAAGGAGGAAAGGAGCACAGGAAAGAAAAGTGTGAAGGAAGGAGGAAAAGAGTGAAGGAAACAGGAAAGAAGGAAAGAGGCAAGGAGTGGCAGAATGCAGGGAGAAGGACGAGTGGAGGGAAGAAAGAGGAGCAGGAGGAGGAGAAGGCCTGACAGATGACCTTGAGGTTGAGTTTTTACCTCTCCACTCCACAGGTGTTGCTCCACCACGCCCTCCCACACTTGCCACACCTCCCTTCCTCTCTCTCTCTCTCTCTCTCTCTCTCTCTCTCTCTCCCTACCAGGTAAAGTTCTTCCTGCCCCATTTTTACTTCATCTTAAATCCATACCACTTAGCTTTTTACCTCTTACCACGCCCTCCCTCCATCACTTCCTTCACTTACCCATCATGCTTCTCTTCACATCCTTCCCCTTCCTTTATTCTTAATCACATCACCACGAGGGAAAAGCAAGAAGTTGTATAAATCGTCTGACAGAAGTGTGTATAGAAACAGTGATTTGTCTCAGTTCACCTAATCTTCTGTCACTTCCTTCATCCATACTCTTACCCTTCATTCCTTCCTTATTGGTCTCCACATTCTTTTTGTTTCTCTTCTTGCCTTCAGCCCTCGTCTCCAAATCTATCTACCTATCTATCTATCTATCTATCTATCTATCTTGCATAAGTGTCACTACCTCCATTCTTCTTTCACTTTGATTCTATGCACAGATTCTTATAATTTTCTTGTGTTTTATCTACTTTAATCATGTCCTTACTTTATTTTTTCCTTGTGTCTTACATCGGTGTCCACACTCTCTTTTTCTGTTCGTTTATTCCTCACACTGTTTCAGATTTCTAGTTCAGTACTCAGTGGAATGAGAAATAAAGAGAAAAAAAATCACACACACACTCTCTCTCTCTCTCTCTCTCTCTCTCTCTCTCTCACAAAGGTAGAGCGTGCTATACTGTATGCTTGGAGGGGTCTCACACACTAGCCACCTCGCCTGGCCGGTTCGGGTAGTGATGCAAGAGTGCAGGTGTGGCCGAGGGAAAAGGGGAAGGGAAGGGAAGGGAAGGGATGAGAAAGGAAAGGACTGGAGTGGGATGAATGAAAAGGAGTGGGGGAGGAGTGGGGAGGGAGGAAGAGTGAAAGAAAAGGGAAGGGAGTGGGAGGTAGGGACGGGGAGTGAATGGGTAAGGGAGAATGGAGGAGAAGGAGGACGAGGGGGAAGAGGGGAAAAGAGGGACGTGAGAAGAAAGGAAGCTGATGGGAGAGTGGGACTGGAGGCGAGTGAAAGGGAAGAAAATGGATAAGGGAGGGAGGGAGGGATGTCCGAAGGGGAGGGAGTACAAAGGAGTGCAAACATCAAGAGATCTTATGGTCCTCCCACGGCATTTTGTTACAGAAAAGACTATAATATCTGATTCTATAAGGTTAAGAGTATTAGAGTACAGCAAGGAGAGAGGTAAGAAAGGGAAGAGAAGGGAAGTTGAGTGGGAAGAATGAAGGGAGCAAGGAGGAGTGAAAGAAATGGGATATGAAAGGAAGAAACGGAGAGAGAGAGGATGAGATTAGAAAAGAAGGAATGGAAAGGGATGGAAAAGGGAGGAAAAGAGGACGATAGAGGAAGGGGGACGACGGGAGGGCCGGGAAGTGAAAGGGAGGGAAGGCAGGGAGGGGAAGGCAGCTGAAGTGAAAGAGAATGAAATAGGTAGGAAATGAAGAAAAACAGAACGGGAAGGGAGAGGATAAAAGCGAAAGAAAATGGAAGGTAAGTATAAAGGATTAATAATGCATAGTGGTGAAGGCAAAAGTAGAACGAAAAAAAGAATTAATTGGAGGGCTGTCCAAGACGAAGGTTATGGAAGAAATGCAGGGCAAAAATAATCAGGAGTCACAACTATAACGAAAGAACAGATATCAGAGAAGTGGCGACGACATAGCGGCAAAAAGGGATCAAGGGTTTTGGGAATTCCCACCAGGAAAGAAGCGGAGTAGGTATTGAAAGAGGAAGGTCAGGGTGGGTAGAGAATGAGTAAATGAAATTAGAGTAAGAGGGAGTAAGGAAACAGAGAGCCAAACCTAGATAATGGGACATGGGAAGGATAGGGAAAGGAAGGGAAGAGAAGAGAAGAGAAGAAAGGGAAGAGAAGAGAAGGAAAGAGAAGGGAGGAGAAGGGGTGGGAAGGGGAAGGGAGGGGGGAAGGGATGAGAAAAAGGGAAGGGAATGGGATTAGAACAAAAGGAAGAGGAAAGACAGAACCAGCTCTAGAAAATGGGGTATGAGATGAGATATAGAAAGGGAATGATGGGAGGAGTTTGAGGGTACTGGGAGGCGCTGGGAGGGTCTGGGTATGGCTGGGCGTGGCTCCTTCCTCTAGCCTGGCTATACCTCACCTAAATATAGAAACAGTGATTGATGTAGCCCCAGAAATTTACCACTAATCAAATTTAATAATACGTGGATTTTTACTTCGAGTCCTCATTCATTTACAAACAAAAAAATAAAAACATGAGGTGCGTATGTGAGGATTCTGAGTCGGTCAAAAACTGGGAGTGGATGAGCTGAGCCGCCCGTGGAGATGCACAAGATTTCAACATAAATTTTAATTCATGCTTCCACTCATTTACTGTTTAAGACATAATAAATCGGAAGATCTGTGAAGGCTCCATGTCGGCTAAGAAAACATCAACGCCAAGGTACGTCTAGAGTGTGTTGAGTCGACAAAGAAGATATCATAACTAGAGTAGAGCTGAGAAGATGCTGAGTTGGCCCATAAGTGGGAGGGGCAGGGAGGAGCCGCCCGTGGAGACCTTGTGAGGAGGCGGCGACCTTGCACTGAAGCAACTGTCATACGGGCCTCCGGGGATCGTATTTATCAAGGATCTTTGCCAATCTACGATAAACAAGACACCATAACACCCAGCTACAATCACGGATCGTTTTGTATTTCATATTTCTTGATTTCAGTATGGAAACTAAATTTGTTGTGACGTATCCTTTAATTGTACGAGTGAAGGCAACCGCATATTGACTATTCAAGCATTCTTATACGCAGCTTAAGCTTAAGGAACTTTATAACTACGGCTACAGGCAGCCAATAGCGAAGGGAAATGCGTCAAACTCCTTTAGCCAATGGGACACGAAGAGGTCACGTGATCCACCTCGAAGGATGAGTATATATGGAGGACCCTTTCCCTTCGTCGGCACAACCATCCGGGCCGCAGAAGCCTCAAGTGGAGTTCTGGGACCTGCCCTGCTGAGACGACATGAATTTTTTGGTAATGTTCTATTTACTCTGTGTGATTTCTAGCAATCATAAAAAAAATTGTCTTGTGTAAAAGTTCAGATATTGCCTTGGTTAGCTTATTGTACTCGTGGTTCTATTTATTTTGCGGTGTTAAAATTTGCAAATACTTTCATAGCTTTGGGGCTCTTGTTGAGAGTGAAGTACTTGACGCTGGGTTTAGTTTATAAGAAAATGAGTACTTTTTTTTTTTTTTTTTACGTTAAAATTTTTTTGGTATCCATGTATTGAGAACTAATGTCATCTCCATCATCCTACAGGCAGCCATCTGTGTGCTCGCCGTCGGCGTCAGCGCACAGGTTGGGCCTTCAGGGATCGTCAGTCCCGATGGTGTCAACACTCAGTTTTCTCACGACTTTGTCAACGACATCGCCCTTGTTGGACCAGCTGGCATTGTGACCAAGTCTGGAAAAAATCTCCAGCTGACTGCTGGACAAGCTGCCCTTAACTCAGCTGTCCCAGCCCCTGCACCGGTGCCTGTGTCCCATTATGTAGGTCGCTTTGGTCTTGTGGGCCCCGCTGGTATCGTCCGTCCAGACGGCAACAACGTTCAGTTCTCCCAGGCCATGGTTGACAATATTGTGTTGGTGGGACCCTCCGGTATCGTCACCAAGGACGGAAACAACCTACAGCTGACTGATGACGCCCACTTTCGTGCCAAGCGTAGCGCCGGGTACGTGTCTCGGAAGGGTAACATTGGATATTCCGGCATCCTGAGAGCTGATGGTACCACCGACCTCTTCAGCCACGACTTCGCACACAACATTGTGCTTATCGGACCCTCTGGCATTGTGACCAAGACTGGCCAGAACGTTCAGCTGACCGACGACCTGCACCGTGTCAAGCGCGGCGCTCTGATTGGCCCCTCTGGCATGATCACCGAGGATGGCCAGCAAATCCAGTTCAAGCATGCTGGTGTGTACATCCTGCTGGAGGGCCCATCTGGCTACGTCATGAGTGACGGTAACTTGGTGCAGAAGACAGGTTAAGCTATTCCAGACATTTTCTTCTTCGGCCCTCTAGTCTCGACATCCTTAAGAACTTCGCATTTCCGTGATATTATGAGCAGTTGTTGTTTTCATTATGTACAAATGTTAAAAGCTTGCCAGATAAAGGTCAATGTCAGAATAAACGTTTTAATTTCTGATCCCAAAACTACCGGTTTTTCAGTGACAGTTTAAAAAAAATAAAAAGTAGCCTGCTGTACAATGTGAAGCATTTGGTTAATCGTGATTTCAGACCGACATCATTAAACTATTAAGCTGATAATTATGTTCCAGTTGCTGTGAAGTTGAACTCTTGACAAAATCTTCTTTAGTACTTCTGATACTAAACATGGCAACGTATTCGAAAAATAAGAACAATAATAGAAGCAGTAGTAATAGTAGTAGTAGTAGTAGTTAGAGTAGTAGTAGTAATAATAATTTGCAGAAAAACTTACACAACAGTAATTTTCTAAGGACGCTCTACTCATCCTCTACTCATTACAGAGTCTATATTCACCATCCAAAATTTTACATACCATTGCCAACTAAATCAGAATAAGATTTCGCATTTCACAAGTTAATCATGTTACCGTTTTGTTCAGTGTGATTTCTCTCCTAAACATAAACACACACACACACACACACACACACACACACACACACACACACACACACACACACACACACACACACACACACAATCAATCAATCAAAAAATAAATGAAGAAAGCTAAAGCACCTCAAAATAAAAACCACTTTAAAATCATTGTTTCTCTCTCTCTCTCTCTCTCTCTCTCTCTCTCTCTCTCTCTCTCTCTCTCTCTCTCTCTTGCATGTTTTTATAAACTTTCCTGTTATGGCTGCTGCAATTCCTGTTTAGAGACACGAAAAAAAAAAAAATCAGTGAAGGTTACTATATATGCACTTTGCCTGTGTACTGAGACAACTCAGCACGACGAAATGTAAATTATTATTATCAGTTTTGTATACTTAATTTCTGACGTCAGCCTCGTTCCCTTGCTGAAGGCTGCTGCACTATCGCCATCTGCCTTCGTTAACTTTGGACCAGACTCAAAGCGAAAGGCAATGCACAGGCAGAGATGAAAGTTCACCTAATATTTCCCTTCCTCTACATCTCACCTTCCTCTCCCGGTTAATATTCCTAAGCTGAGAGGGGCTTTGCATGTTTCTCTGCCCGTAGATGATGTACTTTGGTATCATGCGTCAGGGAGGAAATTGATGGACATTAAGCGTGAGGCAGGCGTAGTGGAACAGTTGACCAATTTTCGCTCCCGCCTGTACACCTCGAATGAACACTTTGAACTGAACACAAATCAACGCGGATCCACTGCGTCTTTGAGAGATATATTGCTTTTGCCTGCAGCTATTGCGACGCTTCCTTTCACAGCCTTTGACTGATGCATCGAAATGACATATGTTTGCATACTGTATCCCCCTCCCTCGAAAATTTGCATCTCTATGGACATATTGACTGATTAGTAAGAGAAGCGACGGAGTTAGCGACCAAGAATTACAAAGAATGCATATGGATCTTTAATTTGGCTCTATGTTATTTTTTTATTTTTTCTTACAAGGAACAATCTTGCGAACAGCAGTTAAAAAAAAAAAATCCAAAACACTGTAACTGACGATGGTATATTTTTTGTTAGCCATCCGCAGAGGAACTAGTTTTGTTTTATTTATACGGGTCGAAAGCTCATGATTATACCACTACAGTATGGTGTCTGAAAGGGCTTGAATTTGATTCAAGGGCAGGGAATAGTCTGATTTAATTTGCTAAAGCAGTTATTACTGGTCGTTGACATGAGATAAGTTTGTGCCTAACTGAAGTGAACAGAGAATAGATGACCTTACTTCATGCTTAGGCGCTGGAGAGGAAAGCCTTTATGTGGTGGCATCGCTACATCCCGGCGGCTTTACTGCCAGGTTATACAAACGTCCCTGTCTTCCTTGTCGTTGAGTGTATGAGAAGAGCAACTTAAGTCTTCAGTCTACTTTGTTCACGCTGCAGATATGCCTGAGTCCACAGCAACAAACAAGAACTTTTTATACTTGTGAGCTCAGCCTAAAACACTGGGTATATATGGCCACATCTGATCGTAACTGTTTCATCCGAAATGAGGTGACACAACATTATTCTTCTCTGAATGTTGTTTGCAGTGATACGATGACTAGAAACTCAGAGAGGTGGAGCGAATGAGGGTGGGGAGAGGTGGAGAGAGTGAGGATGGGATGTGGTACAGTGAGGGTGGGGAGTGATAGAATACCTGTATGTGTGTGGGTGTGTGTGTGTGTGTGTGTGTGTGTGTGTGTGTGTGTGTGTGTGTGTGTGTGAATTCTAGGAGCAGGTTATCATTAATGCATGTTGAGTTAAACACGACAGCATTTTTGCATTTGTTAATCTTCATTCTAATATTTTCAATTTTTCTCGCTAATACTCTTCCTTCTTAGGAGTGAGCGAAATCCCACTCTCCAAAGTTGTTCATTTTTATTAGACGTTTCGTCTACAGAGAGACATCATCAGGAATGGAAAGACCACAGCCACATCTGGGAATGATATATGTTTACACAGATAAGTGTGGAGGAATTTAAACAACTAGAGCAAACTAATACTTAAAGGCATTGCTCATCAAAAATATTTTAAGTATGACTATCAATTTTCTATATTCTTTATACAAGGGACTATACATATGGAAAGGCACATTTTTTATATACAATCTGCTTAAGTAGCCAGAGTACTTAATGAAATTTTCTAAAGACATTTATGTCTTGAGAAAAATTCATTAAATATTCTAGCAACTTAAGAGCAGGCTGTATATATTTCGTCTGACGTATCGTACACGTGAGGGAGACTTGTACTCTTGAATTATACATTGTTATAAAAAAAAATCAAAGCCATCCTTATGATAAAACATTGGGAAATGAATGATGGATGAAATATCACTCTGCCTAGGATTAACCAGGAAAACATGGTGCGTGACTTATCGTGATGCCCTGCGTGGAATGTTGCTGAGTACATGTTGGAGAGCCTCACAACCATTCTCCCACCAGCACTGTGTCTCATGTGTCACTCCCAAGTAGGGCGGGCAGGGTAATTTATTTGTTAATAATATGCGTTCGGGGCCGTGGTGATTATTTATGGGAAACAGGCGTGGCTAATGCCGGGTCCGTCACATATGTCTCGCAGTACCCTGAACCTTGGAGTTTCGGTGGCCCGGTGGTTAGTGTACTTATCTCGTGATGGTTGTGCCACGAGTACAGGGGTGGAGCCCATGCCGTGACCGATATTGAAGTGGGTGCTGGCTGTATATCTTTCCACTGGCTCTCACGCAGTATGTCCGCGCCCTGACGATTCTACAGTGACGTTTATAGACTCTGACGCAAACAAACATACAGGTAACTAAGACTATACACTGACTTTCACAGGCAACCCTCCACCCACTGACACCCTTTCCCCACTGGTGCGTTGCTAGCATTGGGAATGGTTAAATTTAGCTATTACCCCTACTTTGAAGAGAAGATCGGTCCTGTAGTGAAACTAATATGGACTGATACGGATACAGATGACATACACACTCCAAACCTCTAACAAAGAACACAGACGAATGCGAATGGAAGGTTGGAAATGTCGGATAAGTTGATTTTCGCTCAGGTAACCTTTGGAACGCGAAAAACCTGAATATAGTAGTCTGATAACAGCAAGAATGTATAAGATCGCTATTTCTCACGTAATAAAATGGTGTGGGAGACCTGACTTATCTCTCAAAGGACAGGAAGTGACTTTTCAACCGTTTCATGGACATTTTTTTTTATACCAAACGTTGATCATTCTATTCAGCCGTGAAAGAGTTATAGAATCTTGAGCGTTTATCCTAGAATCATCAATTTTTTCATGTGTAGGGCAGCTGTAGTGTTCTATTTCAGCCAACGCCAGTTGAGTTAGTCATTTGAGCCTGGCAGATTACTCACGTCCGAGAATTTAGTGAAAGCAACCTGGGAAGACTTACGAAAAAGTATTTAATAACTGACCACAAGGAGATATAAAGGATTCGTACATAACTGTTTTCTGCTCTAAGGAATATTAATAAAACATTTCCTCTCATAGAGTAATCTAATACTGAATGTCTTGTGATAGCTTCTTATGCAGTGGAATCGATTATAACAGAATAGTGCAGTAGTTTTAAGATGTCTGATTACTTCGACATAAAGTATATCATGCATATTTTATTCTAGGCGGCGCTAAAAAAAAAAAGAAAGGAACATTTGTTGACGTCATTGATAGGTTAGACACTGCACTCTTATTCTGTATCTCACTTTGTTGTTTACAGATAAATATAGCTATCATCCCAAGGACAACAGAGTCATTGTGCTCCACTCTGACTCTACAAATAATATATCATTGAAATTCATTCGTTAAGATAAGGTTTTCCTGAGTGTAGAAAAACTACTTACCTATGCCAGGTGTGTGCAAGCCTGCCGTTACAATACAGTACATACCGTACATACACACATAATGGCCGCCTGGTTTGGCAACGCGACAGAGTTTTCTCCCTCCTACAATGTCTACTTACGTAATAATTACCTGGCAATAAACACCAAGAAGGCCAAAGGTCCAGCCACATACACAACAGAGGGTCGCCACCGTCCTTGCAGCCTTGTGACGCCTTGTAATTGGTGGCATAGATTTATGTATAATGTAAGTCATACACAGTATATAATAAAAACACTCACATAATGTAAACACACACATACACACATCAACCTTTTACATGTAATCAATCTTGCCATCACCAACGCCATCCAGCAGAGGAGAGTGAGAAGATAAAAAGTACCGATGCATATTTAGCTCCAAACAATGTGACACGACAAAAGATGGCTATTGAAAAATCCCAGTACTTCTGCCCCATGCTGGTTCACCTAATTTTATGTAAACGCCATATATTGCTTCCCCATGACATTTCTTAGTAATGTTATGGAATGCAGATTAACATGATAAAATACTGCATAACTGGATATCACGCATTATGAGTGCAATAAGGGAATCTGCCTTGGGTGATGAAGGAAGTGAAGAAAGCAAATGTGGGTAGTGTTGGCAATGAAGGAAGGAGGCTGGGATAGTGTAGACAGTGAAGGAAGGAGCCTGGGGTAGTGACGGTAGTGACTGGTTGATGAAAGCCCTGTAGACTGACAAACGACCTTTAACACTTCAGTTTTTCCATGCTTCATTTTAACTAGACTTATCTTCTCCCTACCAGAAGAAGATTGGGTCCTTAAGTGGATTTTATATGGAAAGTTGCAGTAACATTACCACATCGGCGCTTGAATTACCAGTAACATTACTGTGTCGCCTATATTATTAATATTATTTGTGACTGCATTGGTTATAATAGTTGGTGCTCGTGTTGCAGTTAAGTTACCAACAAAATAAGCACTTCTACTACCATGATGATCAGAGGTCTTATCAGTAGTATTATCAGTATTACCATTATTATCAGTATTACCAACACTGTCAGCACTGGTATCATATGCATTATTAGCGCTTGAATGGCCAATTACTCGTGCATTTAGCAAGGGAACCATGGAATGCTCGTTAACATGATACTGCAGTTTAATCAGTGAAACGGCAATCAGTGTTACCGAGCTTCTGGGTTGTGGTAAAATTACTTCGTGGAATCTGCAGCGGGAGGGCATTAGCTTCCCCAACTAATTGGTACTTTTAACCCGTTGGAGGTTATCATCGCCATTACTGCGGGTGACCGACTGGCGCCCTTGACCGACAGAAGCCCTTGATCGACTGGCGCCCTCGACCGACTGAAGCCCTTGACCAACTGGCGCCCTTGACCGACTCACCGACTGGCGCATCTGACCGACTGGCGCATCTGACCGACTGGCGCCCTTGACCGACCGGCGTCCCTGACCGGCTGACTGACTCACTCTCCGGCCACCTCTCCTCATGTGGTCGCTTTGATCCTCTCATTTGCTGAGTGCGGAAGCTGAATGGCCCTTTCAATTTGTGTAATGTAATTTGGTTTTATTCCTTCCAAAGGTAACACGATTTATTAAACGGGGGAGGACGTTTGGTCGTGAAGGGATTAATGAAGGCTATAAGTATATATTAAAAAAAAAAAAACATAAGAACCTGCATTACGTGCTCACTTCAAGAAGAAGACGAAGACGAAAACCAAGACGAAGACGAATAAGACGTAGAGGAAGAGGATGAAGAAGAAGAAGAAGTTCGAAGAAGGAAACGAGGAAGAAGAAGAAAACGAAGAAGAAGAAGAGATGAATAAGTAGACGAATAAGACGTCGACGACGACGACGAGGAAAACGAAGATGGCGAGGAAGAAGAAAGCCAAATTCAAGTTTGTTTATACTGTACATCTCGAACTCAAGAAACGTTTCCTGACGTTTATATAATCGTGTGAAGACAAGAAAAATAAAATCAGATATAGACGTATTCGGGTTCTTAAAATGACCAGGAGAGATAATTATATCACATGAAGCTTCTCATTTTGCGGTGTCCTAAAATAATATTTTCTTATGCAGTCAAACTCCTCTTGCAGTCTGCCTCGTTACACCCGCGCTCGGGGAGTGGAAGAGCCTATTATGTTTTGATGTGTGTGTGTGTGTGTGTGTGTAATTCACCGGGTCGGTCAGGATCACTTGATGGTCGTGATCGTCAGCTTTTACCCTCCCGGAAGGGAGCTGAGAGCTCATATAGTCCGATCTAAGGGCAAGGCTGTGACCTTCACACACGCACACACCCGTCCCCTTGCTCAAGGGGAACAGTAACCACCCACTTCGTCAGTGAAACTTTTCACAACCTGAGCGAGGCGCGAACTCCCGTCCACCAGTTGGCAAGCGGGAACGTTACCACTGCACCAGCGAGCGGTGTGTGTGTGTGTGTGTGTGTGTGTGTGTGTGTGTGTGTGTGTGTGCGTGCGTGCGCGCGTAGAAGGATTTTTAGGCTTCATGGATCGGAAAATGAAGTCTATGCTAAGTCTGACAAGGAAATAGATCTCGTCTGTCTACAATTAAATTCCAACGAAGCGACTGAACCTGACAAGATAACACCGTAGCCCTCGTCCCCTCGCCCTCATTTACGACTACCCCAAGAATATGCAAAAGGAGTATTTATTTTTTATTTTATTTGTCCCGAATTTTTTTGAGAATTTAAAGTTAACTGCGAATGCTGTACAGAAAAACTGGAGTACAAAGGAAAATATCAAGAGCACAAGTCAAGGTAACGCTTTCGAAAATATTTATATTTGATTACTAGGCAACTGATATTGTGTAAGTTCGTCTCACTTTATTTATTTATTTATCTGTTTTGATGTTTTCGTACTGTGATGATATTTTACAGTGGCATATGAGTCTTGCATTTTTTCTTTTCTCTTTCTTTTTTCTTTTAAGCATCCGACCCTCACCATTAACCATGATGCCCGTCCTCAAAGTCGAATGGTGCTACTCCCATAAGCTAACAAAGGGCTATCTCCATTAGCCTTCAAATGTCACTACTTGGTCACTAATACCCACCATCTCCATTATGACTGACCAAGAGATTCTCCATTCAGACCTGGGTCCGTATTCTCGTCGTAGCACATCTTCCTTGGCGATTTATTTCTTCATACGGCTAGTTAATATCAATTTGTATATTTTTTATGCTGAGGACGAGGGCAAGAATTATTTAAATGACAAAGAAAAAGACAGTGAGGATTAATAAGAAAAATAAATCGCTTAAGAAGAGGTGTTTGTGGGCTTGATTAACAGACTTTTTTTTTTTTTTACTTATCGGTGAAGCCAAATGGTGAAGCAGTAAACAGGGTGATACATAATTTAGATCCTAAAGTTAATCCCTGCAGCAGCCGGGATCCAACCAGCTATCTAATATTAACTTTTGTGCTTCCCTGTCTCACTACAGCCTGTTTTGGGCATAATTTCTTTAATTTCCTTGTAGCTAAGCAAGAATACGATGTGAGACTGCCGTATATAGTCTGTCTGTCTGTCTGTCTGTCTGTCTCTCTCTCTCTCTCTCTCTCTCTCTCTCTCTCTCTCTCTCTCTCTCTCAGATGAAAGGCACTATGGTCTAGATTCTGTACTACTGGAGGGAGATTACCTCAAACAAGCACGCATTTGCTCCCTAGCCGAGACACACACACACACACACACACACACACACACACACACACACACACACACACACACACACACACACACACACACAGATACACACACACACACACACACACAGATACACACACACACACACACACACACACACACAGATACACACACACGCACACACACATTGATACACACACACACACACACACACACACACACACACACACACACACACACAGAATAATACCTCTGTGGACGTCCCTGTGAGCCCCTTGTCCCTCTCCCTGACAAAGACTCGTATTGTCGTCAGTTACGGAAGCTCCCTAATACCTTTTGTTTAGCGATTTATTTTCCATACTTCACCTTACTGGTCTTTTCTATGTTGTTTTTATCTTTCAAAAACCAACATGGAAGGTTTAACACACAAGGGATTGTTAATGGGCTATATGTAAAAGTAAACTGGTAAGGAAAAGGTGATAGGGAGCTTCCGTAACTAAAGAGAACAAGGGTCAAGGTAGCCTATACAGTTAAGCACACGGTTGTTCTCCCTTAATACATTCTCCCTTGATGTGTTCTCTCTTTATGGGCAGTGGTATTATGAGGCTAAAAATCACCCAGATCCTGATATAACTGCATCCTTAGCCTTCTCAACAGTTGATTTTTTTTTTTTTTTTTTTATACAAGGAAGAAGGAACCAAAGGTCAGCAGCCCGCAAGGTTGTTCCCTCCAAGAAAAAACAAAAACAATGTATCAGAAAGCGAAATGCAAGATCAGTTCATTTCGAGACACCTGCACACACTGCGTTTGAAAGACTGGAGGTCATAAGCAGTAGGAAATACAGAGGAGGAGAGTTCCAGAGATGAGCCGCAATCAAAATATAAACACTGTATCTTTAGATCTTGCCTGTCACCCACCCAGTGGGCGAGGAGAGGCAGGGTGATTGCTTGCCCCATCACACCAGCGCCTGAGGCAGAGCTTGAGATACCTCAGCCCTCATGTGGGGAAAAGATCTCCACTTAAGCTTTACGTCTGATCAGCTATCCTTGGTGCCCTCTAAATCTCCCTTCCCCCTTTGTGTTGCATTCGTCCTTGAAGGTTTCACAGGCAAATGTTTTTCTGAACTCTATGACTGCGTTTTTATTTTTATCATTGGAGTGGTTGATGTCTTTCACTATTGGCTATAATTATCTGCCTTCATTCACATTATAATTAACCCTCAAAACGAGCAAATAGCACCGAGTGTTAATCAAGGTACAGTAGGCTCTAACCCGCGCATGCTTTAAGTTTTCGTCCTTTGCATGAAACCTTTTGGCACAAACTGAAATATATTCCTGAAATGATTTTTTTTTTTTTTTTTGTACAAGTAGCATACAATATATACGGTAACATAGCAAAAATAAACACTCAGTATTTGAGGTCAAGTAGTTTGTAGTCGATTTGGAACCTGTTGGGTGAATGTACTGCCATATATACAAAAAGAAAAGTAACCTTGCAGGCAGCTCTATACTTGCTTCCCTATAGTGTCCGTACATATACCTGCTCTGAGAAAAATTGCATTTGCAAGCGCAAACTCAGAAAAATATTATAAAACCACCAGGAATACTAAAGCTTAAACTTGCCAAATTCACTCTAGACCCGCCTCGTCATGCTGAATATTTTGAATCTATATAAAATTCGATGGCTAAATTATGTACCCAGTAGAACAGGCTGAAAGAAAAAAAAAGTTTATGCAGTTTTTCCCAAACTCAAGGGTATTTTCTGGAATAATGTGAACCAGCCCTTCATGTTTTCTCCTCCCTGGATATTGATGGCCTCAATACCTCTTGTCCTCGGCTGTCACCCCACCATTCACCCTCACCTCATGCTAGCCCCTGGACCCCTTCCTGTTACTTTAGTCCCCCTCTTGCTCTCTTCATCATTTCTGCTGTTCCCTCTGTCCCCACCACCCCTGCCTCCTCACCAACCCTTCTGTCCCTACCATCCATGCTGTCCCCACCATCCCTATCTCCCCACCATCACTGCCTCACCACCATCCCTTGCCTCAACACCATTCCTGCCTCAACAGTATCCCTGCCTCACCACCATCCCTACTGTTCCCACCTTCCTTGTTGTCCTCATCATCTCTCCTCTCTCAGTCCTACTCCTGTCACCTCAGTCCTTCTCCTGCTTTCTCTATCCCCTCCTGCTGCCTTATTCCCCTTCCTATTCTGCCACCATCCCTCGTACCTTAGTCTGTCTTCACTTTCTCCATGCCTGTTGCTACACCTGATACATGATATCCAGCCGTCTGCCCTATCACTCTCTTACTTAACCACCTTTATTGGCGTACGTCCCTCTTAAACTGAATAAAATCGTGTGGTGGCAGTCAGATAATACCAGTACGAATAACGTCATCGCGATGTATTAAATTTTAACAAATATTTCTAATGACGGTCGTGTGCTAACTTACAACTCATTTGCTGCTTGATATTCTGTCCATTTCACTTCCCTGCTCCTTCCTCATTCATTCCAGTGGTTAGTTTACATACCGCCAAAAATTAAGAGCTCTTATTATTCACTAAAATGTTCAAGACATTTGATATCCCTCTTCACCGCTAAGGAATCCCAAATGTGTAAAGGGATTTTGGCTTTAACTGTTCCTCATCTCTCATTTCTGCCTACACTTACCTCTACCGTGTTCAGTTCTTACATCCCCATTTACACTTACCTAATGTCAGCTCCGTTCCTCTCCTACATAGTCTCCCCCTATCCACTGTAAGCTCCGTTCCTATTATGTGGTCTGCTTTGCGCCCTGTTTACCCATGGCTCCTTCCCCTCGCTTCTGCTTTCCCCTCTCTCTATTCTCAGATCCGTTCTCCTCTTGCTTACATCGTCCCTGTGCACCCTCACCTCTCTCCTTTGCTGCCTTCTTTGCCCGTACTCACTGTGAGCTCCATTTCTCAGTAGTCTGGTTTATCTTATCCACCCTCAGCTGCATTTCCCTTTTACCTGCAATATCCTTAACCACCCTTACGCTAACACTCTTTTTACCTGTGTCGGCCTATCCACTTTCAGTTCTTTTCACTTATTTGTTTCACTCCTACTGGATCGCTTCTCCATTTTTTTTTTTTTTAAATTATTCTTATCCACTTCCAACCCCGTTCCTCTGCTGTTTCCCTTGTCCATTATCCGCTCTCATTTCCAATTTCCTTTTACCTGCTTCACACCTACCCCACTCCCAGTTCCCCTTTGTCACACCCAGTTCCCCCTTTGCTGATCCCAGTTCCCCTTTGTCACTCCCAGTTTCCCTTTTAGTTCCCAGTTCCCCTTTGCCGCTTCCAGTCCTTTGCCTCTACTCATTTTCAGCTTCATTCTCCTGCCCCCACTCTTTCCCCCACCCTGCCACCACCCTTCCTCCTCCCTGCCCCCACCCATCCACAACCCTTCCCCCACCCTGCCCCCGTTCCTTCTCCACAATGCCCCCACTTCTTCTCCACCATGTCCCTATACTTCCCCCACTCAGCCCCCACTCCTTCCCCCATGCTGTCCCCATCCTGCCCCCACTCCTTCCCCCACACTCTGCCCCCACTCCTTCCCCCACACGCTGCTCCCACTCCTTCCCCCACACCCTGCCCCCACTCCTTCCCCCACACCCTGCCCCTACTCCTTTCCCCACACCCTGTCCCCACTCCTTCCCCACTATGCCCTCACTCCTTCCCCCACCCTGCCCCTACTCCGTCCCCCATTCTGTCCCCAACTGGCTTCCCCGTCAAGTGCCTCTGCTGAGCATCGACCCAGACTGAACTTGTGGCTCCCTCCTGCTCACCAATTATTCATGTGGTGGGTGGAGCTATTTTTATGGAAATTTTGACTGTACGGGGAATAGTGGGCTTTACTGGGGATAGTCAGAAATTCATTGTCTTCCTCTCCGCGGCAGGCTGCTTACCAATTCCACATATTTAACGCAGAAGTAGGTACGGATTGACTATTACTTTTATAATTATTATTATTATTATTATTATTTTGTTGTTGCTGTTGTCGTTTTTGCTGTTTTGATGTTTTTAATGTCATTTGCAAAGTTGTCAAGTTTTTTCCTCACACCAAATAGACATGAAATTGGTATAACCACTCGCATTATTTTCTAGCGACTCTGCATATCAGGCATCATTTTCATCCCTTTATTAAAATAACGCATTCTGTATTTTATTTTTGCTATCACCACATAATTTAAAGTTTGTGGGGACCTATAATAGTGAAGGGATTAATAAAGCCTCTATATAACACCTTAATTTCGAAAGGTCTCTCCTTAGGAAGACTGTTGGGGTTTCTTATTTTTTTTTTGGAGGGAAGAATCTTGCGTGCGGCTGGCCTTTGGTTCCTTCTTCCTTGCATAAAATAAAAGACGGATCTATTAACCAGACTTTCTCAGCGTCAGGCTCATAGAGAAGAGTGAAGTTTTTGTGTTGATGATCGTAATATGTAAAATGGCTAAACTATATATCCTGAGGTTAAAGATGACGGAGTGGATAATAAAATCTTTTGAGATTTTTGGGCAACTTTTTATCACTCGATAGAATTTAGTATGCAGTAAAAAAAAAAAAAAAAAAAAAAAAAGATATATTTCTGTGTAGTATTCGATGTAGAGCAACCTTCCAGTAACTCTGAACTGAGTGACAATAGGCTGTTTTATTTTTTTATTTTTTTTTTGAACCAAGGAAAAATTAACTACCCTGCGTGGCAACCATATGAAAAACAAATACTTCAGGTGTCTGTTAGTCTGCTGAGTTTGGGTTATTCAAGCGGACATTACCTAAAAAGGGTTGAAAGTGAGGGATTTGGGGGGTTTACTGGTCACATAATGCAATTCATGTAAGGCAACTGGTCATTCATGCCTTATCACTCGGAACAGTGTAGCCTAGCCCTGGACAACTATTCTCCTGATAGAGCAATCTTGGTAGTTCACCATCTAGTACTAGTTTTACAATATACAAAAAGAGAAACGTGCTTTTCTTTGTACACGTGTAATGATAACCAAAGCGCGTGTACAAGTCACATAAAAAAGAAAAATGTTTGTGCTCTTATTTAGAGAAGAAAATGAAAACTAGAAACAGTGAGTATATTGTCTGCAGTACAAGTAATAAAAATAATGCAAAATTAATCATCATAATGACGCTGGTCCTAATAATGCAGTGATTATGATGCAGGTAATGGAGAGAAATTTTTGCTCTGTTTTTCTCCTAATGATGAGCGCCATTGAAATAACACCAGATTTTTTTTACCGTCATTGCAGTAACACAAGCAGTATGTTGAAAAAAGCTGGTAAATTAACGCTGACACAAAGCGAATGCTCTTTTAAAAGTTAATTACAATGTTCCAACAAAAGATATAACATGAAATTACAAAGCCAAAATATTCTCACTATTATCGTTCATTCATTCATTTATATAAGTAGTTACTGTTTATTTTACTCACTCAATTACTTTGCCGCCACTGTACGATTTTACTCTGATCAAGAAAGCCTTTTTTTTTTTCACTAAGGGATAATTAAGACAGTTTCTAATCCCCTATAATGGAGAATTTTGGTGTCTCCTAAACCTGAATTAATCTAAACGCTGAATAAGCAAATAATAATAATACCTGTAATGTAAACAATAATGATAACAATAATAATAATAATTATATATAATAATAGTAATAATAATAATAATAATAAAACGAAATCGCAGTGAATCGCGAGAAAATGAGAGTTTTTCCTGTCAAATTTTGCCTCCTTGAACTTCTCATGGTCGGAATAACTCTAATATTCTACTCAGTTCACTCCAGGCAATTTTATTCATCTGAGAAGAGTCATATAAACCTAAGTGATAATATTCTCACATTTATCCCTGTCATGGTCGGAGCTCAGGTATTCTCTCCCACGGTTATATCTAGCTAAGAGTGAGCATAGGCGCCTGTGTGGGTTCATGAGTTTCTAAGGACAAATCTTTGGAGAGTAAACTAGGCTTGGATATAAGGGCTGAGCTGAGTGCGAGACTGTGCTTGCATTGTAAACATGTGCTATCAACAGGCGCGTTTGTGTGCAAGTTTGGGTGAAGCATACATGTAAGTTGAATATACATGTGTGACTGTGTATTCTAGAGTAGTAGTGGAGATCCTGTGCGGTTTTGGTACTTGCTTGTGCGTGTGAGTCGTGTTTGCGTGCGTGCTTCTTGGGGTGTGGCGTAAAGGTGTTATGTGTGGTTGGAGTATCTGTCGCTGGGTGACTGAAGTACGGTATAATCTGTTATCTTTGTTTTTGCAGCTGTTGTTTGTGCAAGAACGTGTATGTGTGAGGTAGATGTGTGTGTGTGTGTGTGTGTGTGTGTGTGTGTGTGTGTGTGTGTGTGTGTGTGTGAGGTAGATGTGTGTGTGTGTGTGTGTGTGTGTGTGTGTGTGTGTGTGTGTGTGTGTGTGTGTGTGTGTGTGTGTGTGTGTGTGTGTGTGAGTGAGTGAGTGAGTGAGTGAGTGAGTGAGGAAGGGAGGGAGGGAGGGAGGGAGAGGGGGGGTAAGAGAGAAGAAAGTGTGTGTGGGGGGGATAAAGTTTGAGGGGGAAAGCGAAAGGAGAGCATGATTGAGGGGGGGAAGGCAGGGGAAGTGTGTGTGTGTGTGGGGGGGGAGGGGGTGGAGGACAGGGCTGCCAGGAAGGAAAGTGCCAGGATAAGTGGATTTATAGAGACAGGTTCAATGTGCAGTGAAAGAGGAGGCACAGAGAGGCCATGGAAGAGAAGAATGAGGGCAAAAAGAGAGGGAGAGGAGGGAATAAAGAGGACTGCGTTGAAGAATAGAAAAAAAGAAAAAGAGCGTGAAAATTATGTAAATTATAGCAGAAAAGTTGAGAAACAGAGACGTGGGAGAGAATGGAATATGGAAGACTACGTTGAGGTTGGGAAAGGAAGAGATGAAGGGAGAAAATAAAATAAAGAGTAGAAGAAAAAGGAAGCAGAATGACTGAGAAGAGACTGGAATAATGGTGAGTGTACTGATGAAGAGAAAGGAGATGATAAACGGAGGGAATGATATATACAAACGCACGGATGAGAAGAAAGAGGAGAAAAAAGGAGAGAATGAAATTAAAACTACAGAGAGAGAGAGAGAGAGAGTCGAAAGAAGAGACATGGTAAGTTATACACGGAAATCATGTGCAGTAAACTAGTTTTTTAATTCTCATGGCTGTTATAACTTCAGAATAATACAGCATAGTTTTTACAGCTACTACGACACGAAAAACCCACAGAGTTGATGGGAAACGAAGGCAGGTAAAAGGGAGGAGCTTGTGTGCCCAACAACCTAAATCCCCCCTCCCCACTCTCTCTCTCTCTCTCTCTCTCTCTCTCTCTCTCTCTCTCTCTCTCTCTCTCCACCTAAGTCTGGCTCCGTGTTTATTATTTTAGTCCTGTGGCGGAAGTTCCTGGTAACTGGAAACACCTGGCCTGCATAAAACTTGAGGGAGACTCGACATCGCATGAAAATATAGGCAAAGCAAGCAACGGCGCTCCGGGAAGTAGGTCGAATTAGGTGTTTCTGTGGATGCTTGTGAGCTTTCGTGTGTATATGTGTGGCTGATTCTGTGTACTTTTCTTGTGCCAGATGCAGATGTTGAATTCCTTTTTGGCTAGTGAGGATTCTAGCGTTTGTGTGAATTAATGTCTGAGAAGACTTGCGTGAGGGCAAGATATTCTCCCTACTCACCATAATATACGAGTAATTTCGGTAGTAATTGGTAGTGGATGGATTTTCATATCTTAAGCAATTGATAAATTTCTTACGCTCATTCCCTGTTATTCTCCTCTTGCTATAAAATTCTTCTTTGTACATGCGATAATTATGATGGCTATGGTGATTGGAATAATAATAATATAGAGTGCTGGGCTTCAGATTATACTAAGGGTGCACGAATATTATGTGTTTTCAACGAAGAAGGGAATGGCAATGATGATGATGATAGGCACTATTCATATATGCTTAATTTCAGCTATTATTTATTTTTTTTTTTAACTGCAGGTGATACGGCATTGGATGTCGATTGAGAAGGTACAGTACGGCAGCTGTTGTTTGAGTACGAGTACATTATGTGTCTGGGTTTCTGAGAGGAGGTGGTGAAGCAGAGCGATATGAGAGCAAGTCTAAATGGGGAGGACTGGGAAGATGTGAAGTGTTCAGACATTTGAGGTTGAACACAGCAACAAATGGAACTAAGTGACCTGATTTCGCCACTGGATAAAGGCATTGGCAGGCTACTAGGAACGTGAGAAGTGTGTGGAGTTTAAGATGCGTGTCTCTTCAGGTAAAGATAATAGTGATGTGCTGAAGATATCTGAATATTTATTCTCCATCTGATGGAAGTTGACTGCAATCAACTCCAAGAAGGATCACAAAATTCCAATAATAGAGTTACTGAGCTGCACCCCTTGAATGAATATTTGTTTGTGTAAAAGGCAGGATTTATTTAGTCCTCGCTCGCATCCCCGTGTGAACAGCGCCTGTGGGATTAATTCTAACAACACACACGCTCACCCGGAGAGGAGGGGAGAACAGGGAGACCAGTAATTTAGGCTTGTGGCGGTGCTTTTTTCCCCTCTGTCCAGGGTCCCTTAACACAGAGGGAAAGGGGAAAACACACCCGGATTTCGTGAACAATACGGGTGCAGGAGAGGGAGTGAGCGACGTGCCAGAGTAATTGATAGGTTTGGCGGGGCAGGGGCGGTGTGCGGTCCGCCCTCTGTACTCTTTCATGAACTGCAGCTGGGCGGGCTTTTGATGTCGATTCACCCGCCTGGAAAATGCGAGGTAAATTCAAGGGGAAAGGGAAATCATTGGTGTTTGCGTTAATTGAAGGATTTATATAGTGAGCAATTAATGTGGGATTCATATGATGGACTTGTTGCTACCGCCATAATTTAGTTAACGCTGATTTGTGTATTTTAGCGAGAACATCGAATTTACATGAAGCGGGGTCGGTAACAAAATTAAAATCACAATAACGACCCTCAAATCGTATTATTTTATGATATCACATTGACTCTTCATACACAGGCTCATTTATAGTTACACCAATCACTGCCAAACTCTAAATAACATCCATATATTCAAACCCAATCCGCTATTTGCAATACGAAGTATGAAAGTCCCAATATTTAATTTTCAGATTAATCCTCTCAACACTATGACGTCTTTTTCCTTTTCTTTTTCAAATCTTCAGGCAATTTTATTTATGAGGGGAGACTTGTTAAATTGGGAGGGTTAGATAAAGCCTCCATTAACCTCATCATTAGGTGTTTTTCTAAGCTCAATAACATCTTTTGGAAGGGACCAGATTAAATTGGAATAATACGTCATCGTAGTGAAGGGAATCGAGACCTGCATACTTGAACTAAATTCCAGACATTTCCAGAGAGACGAATTTTCTGAGATGTCAACGTCGCCCAGGCTCTCTTAACATTTTTTTTTTTCTGTGTGACATGTAACACTCCTTTTTTTCTTTTTTTCATGTTGCACGTTTATCCCCGGGAACACATACGTGTAACAATTGAAGACAGTATGCACTCATGGTGCTGTATATCCATACCATAAATGTAAAATTCTTATAACCATATTTACACACACACACACACACACACACACACACACACACACACACACGCAGTCCTGGATACAGCCACATATTATCATATCCCAGTGATGTCCCAAAGCCACATGTAGCTACCAGTGCCTTAAGATACATAATGAATTATATATGAATCTTTGAAAGAATTACTCAGTATATAGATAGATATAGATATAGATACATTATATATATATATATATATATATATATATATATATATATATATATATATATATATATATATATATATATATATATATATATATATATATATATATATATATATATATATATATATATATGCATGGACTCAGGTGTATCTAGGTGTACACACACACACTTATGTATATATATATATATATATATATATATATATATATATATATATGTGTGTGTGTGTGTGTGTGTGTGTGTGTGTGTGTGTGTACACCTAGATACACCTGAGTCCATGTATATACGTCGAAAATGAGTATTGCCACCCCTGTTTACTTTTAATAGATCTCACTCTATCAGATTAAATATTGCTCTTTGAACCC
The DNA here is from genome assembly GCF_032717465.1 of Coenobita brevimanus. Taxonomy (NCBI): domain Eukaryota; kingdom Metazoa; phylum Arthropoda; class Malacostraca; order Decapoda; family Coenobitidae; genus Coenobita; species Coenobita brevimanus. The sequence goes on along the minus strand of NC_136975.1, from coordinate 6,823,305 downwards.
TAGCTCACCCCATCCATATGAGAAAAAAGATCGGGATGATGATGATGATGATGATGATGATGATGATGATGATTAACCCTGACTTATTACTCCTGTCACGCAGACCTACCTTCCTAAACAAACCTTATTTCTCCTCGTATCATTTCAAACTGAGACTAATTCATGGTGACAAATGTATGGAATGGATGAGAGGGATAACACAGTAAGGAGCTTAAGTTCTTTATTTCTCTAACGCATCGGCCTACCCAGAGATTATCCCCAAAGTGACTGTCTCTCTGCTGTTGAACCCTATGTAGTCTGAAGCGATACAAGAATAAAAAACATAAGTCCTTTCCTCTGTTTTTTATCCACTCATTTTGTAATTTATTCCTAACTTTGTCTCTTTCCTGTGTTTTATCTTCCACCTGTTTTATAATTTTTAACTATTATACTGTACATAAATTCGTATAGACGCGTGCAGACCATAACAAAATTCACACCATCTACGCATTATAGTCCCAAGTTCTTGCACATGCACACAAATCAACACTCGTCCAAGGTCTCGTCATCTACACCATAAATATTCAGACAGGCAATGGCATTTACATCAACACTTATTAAAGCCCTCAACACTCTCCCAAAGTCCTGCAGCATCTACATCAACACTTACACATGCTCTTGAACTCTGCTCCAACACTAACACAAACCCCCAACATCTATACTAACACTGCCAAACTCTCAACACGCACTGTACACTAACACTCATTGAAATCCTAAATACCTACCTTACACCAACGTTCACACAAACTCAGCACCTGCACCAACACTTACGCAACCCCTCAACACTTACACTAACACTGGCATGCATCCACAGCACAAACACAAGGCCCGCAACTCGACACATAAACAAAGTCGTCCCAGTACATACACCAAAACCCTCAAGCCTACACCAACACTCGACACCTACACAGCACTCACACAACCACCCCCCCACACACACACACACACACACACACACACACACACACACACACACACACACACACACACACACACACACACACACACACACACACACACACACACACACACACACACACACACACACACACACACACACACACACACACACACACACACACACACAAAGCCCTGAGCACGTACTGTACACCATCACTCAATACTTAACTCCAGCAAATGCACCCTAGCCCTGATCACCTGCATCAACCCTACACACACTCTCTCCTCGCCTCCCTAGTCAAACATGTCCCCGCACCCAATTCACACCCACACCCCACAATCCCCCACTGTGGCCCTCTATTTGGTTCCCCTTTGGCAGCGTCGGTGATGCTGCGGTGTGTCGAGGCTGACCTAGTCGGATTGTTTTTACCTGACAGAAATTTGATCTTTAGTCAGTTTGTTTTTACCTGGCAGAAACTTGGACTTTAGTCAGTTTGTTTGTACATGACAGAATATTGGTCTTTAGTTAGTTTGTTTTTACTTTACAGAATTTTGATCTTTAGTCAGATTGTTTTTACCTGAGAGAAATCTATGTATAGTCCCTGGTTATTTATCAAATCGACCTTCCAATCAGACAACACTTGGCCATCATCTAAGAACTGGAAGGTGTTAGGGATCTTCATCAGGTTAGAGCAAACACGCAATGAGGGCGGTAGGCGGTAGGTCAAGGCGAGGGGAACGGAGACATAGAGAAGGGAAGCTGGTGTTGATTAATGGTCTCTGTCTGTCTGAGGGTGTAGAGGTGATATTTCCTCCATATTTACGTTGGTGAGATTTTCAAAGTTAGGTCTATCTCTAGTTACGTTTTTATTTATTTATTTATTATATTTGTATGCGTCCGACTCTGGGCAAAGGGTTTAACAGTTGTTTCCTGAGACCCAGCAATTCTACGTACCATACACCTCCTCATGTCACCACTTTCGCACTAAAACCCACCACTCATACTGAATACAAGCATGGGCTGTCTCATACAGGACTGGTGCAACTGCGGGCAATAATATCGATCCTATTTTTAGGCTGACAGTTATGAAACTATAACACAACATTTCAGGAACTTTGCTTGGTTTCGAGTTTTTATACACTGGTTTCAAAATTCATAACTCACTGCCATTGATTTTAACCCTTTCGCTTTACTGACGTCTTATTATATTTATTCTTGCTACCGCCACACGATTTTTCTCAATTAATGTAGGATCTCTTGCAGTAAATGGATTTATTAAGACTATAGCTAATCCCTCCTGTACGAAAAAGCCTCCCTTAAGCTGAAGAAAACCGTCCAGAGATAGCAGAAATAAGCTGGAAAAAGCGTCACAGGCTTGAATTATTGTTTTCAATAGTATAGTTTCCTCAGGGTGTTCCTTTACCCCTCAATGATGACTGGGGTATAGATGGCCGAGTCTCAGTGCTAGAATACGTATATGATTTAATAAACATTTCCGTCTGCAGGATTTGCGTAATACAAACACTGCTATTGCTGCTACTACTACTACTACTACTACTACTACTACTACTACTGCTGCTGCTGCTGCTGCTGCTGCTGCTGCTACTACTACTTCTACTACAACTACTACTACTACTACTACTACTACTACTACAGCGCTGTCACAGGTACGCGAAAAATCACAAGAGGTAAACGAATAGTCAGAAGCAATTGTGCATGTTCAATGTACAAGATGTTACACCTTTTTGCTCCTTGAAAATGATGTCGTTTTCATTATATTCTTTCTGTCTCCGTGCTACAGTATTTTGCTTGGAGGAAATATTTCGAAATGGAAATCTTAATGACAACTTTCATCAACTTCCTATAATCAAAGTTGAATAAAAGAGATATGTTTATTCGCCTGGTGGTAGTTAAATTAACAAGTAAAAAAGTACTAGATGCGGAAGCTTCATGGCCTTTAAGTTAATGTCCTTGATGGTGTGGTGCTGTGGTGTAGTGTGTTGTGGTATGGTGTGGTGTGGTGTGGTGTAGTGAGGCGTAGTGTGGTGTGTGGTGTGGCCTAGTTAAAGTTGCTGAAGTCTAGGGGAGAGAAACACCTCGCGTCCGAAAATCATTACTGAGAGACAGACAAACAGAGCTGTTCCCAAGAAAGCCCTCACATCTAAAAACCCGTCATAGTACAGTAGTGCAAGAAACCTATATTCCAACTTCCTTCATAACATCTAAGGCTATATTGACCGTCTTCTTGACCCCAAAAATAAAGAATATTGTCTAGTAAAACATATATACTCTAATTGTAAATGTTTAAAAGAAATTATTTAAATATATGATACAACGTTCCTGATGTCGCCCTTTGTCATTTTGCCGAGAAATTTTTATCATTTATACCCGTCCGTGGTCATTAAAAACATCTGTGCAAAGTTTTAGCGCGAAAATTGCAGGTCTTGTAGGTATTATTCTCGCGGATGAGGCCACTTTCATTTTCGCTTCCCGCTTTGAATATTGCATGACCACCAGCCTAGGCAAGAGGAGTATTGTTCCTGCTCCTTATCCTCCTGCTCACTCCACGTCCCTGTTTCTTATTCTCCTAATTTTCTTGACTTCTTTTTTCCCTTGCTTCGTCGCTTTCTCTTTGCATTGTTCCTCCTCCTTATCCTCGTGCCCACTCCACTTCTACTTTCCTTGTTCTGCATATATATATTTTTTTTATTTTTTCCCCTTGCTCCGTCGCAGTCAACTTCCCTTTTTCTTGTTAGTTCTCTTTTTTTTTTTTTTTTTTTGTCTTCTCCTAACCTTCCTTTTTGCGTTGCTCTACGGTTCCTTATTCTTCCTGACTCCTCCCTCTTTCTTTCTTTTTTCTGCTCACCCTTGTCCTCGCTCTACCAATCTTTAATTTCTTCTTTTTTTTCGCTTTTCTTTTTCTCATTTTCCTTTCTTATTTGTTCACTTTGTTACCTTCATTTTCATAATATTTTCGTTTCTTCTCCCTATTCCCCTGTTCGTTTTGCCAGTCTTTCTTATCTTCAGCTTTTTCCCTTTTCTCTTCTTAGGTTTCTCTTCTTATTCTCTTGCCGATTCTCCTTGTCTTTCTCTTCTCTTTTCTTCCTTGTTCTTATCTCCGTCCTGGTGATTCTGCTCTTCTTCCCCTTCTCCTTTTTCTCAATATCTTTCTGTACTTTTCATCCAGTTCACTATTGTCTTATTTTTACTGTCTCCTTGTCGCTTTGATTGATATTCTCTCTCTCTCTCTCTCTCTCTCTCTCTCTCTCTCTCTCTCTCTCTCTCTCTCTCTCTCTCTCTCTCTCTCTCTCTCTTTCTCTCTCTCTTGTTAATAATTTCCTCTGCAGTCAGGATCCATTTAATTTCAAGTTTTCTACCGTATACTAACCTCCCTTTGCTTGTACTGTATATTTCCTTAACTTCAGCTCTCTCTCTCTCTCTCTCTCTCTCTCTCTCTCTCTCTCTCTCTCTCTCTCTCTCTCTCTCTCTCTCTCTCTCTCTCTCTCATTGCACCTCACGTAAACGAGTCATTGATCCATTTTCTCTTAAGAAATGTAATAATAATAATAATAATAATAATAATAATAATAATAATAATAGTAGTAGTAGTAGTAGTTGTAATAACAATAATCTCACCAGTCTAATATTAACATCGAGACTGTCGGCATAAGGAACATATAAGGGATTATTCAGAAGCTATACGCTGATTAAAATTGTAAAGAAAAAGATTGTAGGAAGCCTCTTAACAGGTGGGAGCTTTTTTTAATGTAACAACAAGTTGGAGTTTTATCAAAGTTTTTAAATTCTCAGCTAGAGTTATAATCAAAATAGTTTATATTTTGTCTTTCATATGATGATGATGATGATGATGATGATGATCATTATTATTATTATTATTATTATTATTATTATTATTACCGTCTTTGTTCGATGCGGTACTTAAAATAAAATAAAACCGTCTCACGTTTGCCTGAATCAATATACTCTTCTCACATCGCATACAGAGGGCTAACACGACGAGAATACTGTCTCATATCCTCACAGAACCTATCACAACCTGCTAACCATTATATCCCCCTTTTCCTCTAGGCTTTATGTTCTTGTTCAGCGACGACCCTTCTCCCCACGACACGCCACCCTTCCTAACATAATCTAGCAGCCTTTGATGTAGGGCCCTCTTCGTCATCATTTTCTTTGCAACTGTTTAATACTAAAAATAATATTCTTCTGTATTCCTTATTTGTGTTATTTTTTATCTGTCACAGTTTCCATAACATAGAAGAGAATATTAATGCACCGTATGCAGAAATAAACTGTACTCTTTTCATCCTAACTTGGCTCAGATTTTGGTCCTGTTGAAGGTTATTTCACACAGCTCAGTGGCAGCGTAAGGCAATACTACAGCTCTGCGTCCTCTCCATAGCCCTTCTTCGTGACTTGCATCATATCCTAGTGACAATCTCTCACCACAATTCAGTATTTTTAGGTGGAGATATGGTGATTTTAGGCCAAGTTAGAGTAAAACGGGTATAGTTAGGAGTACGGGTTAGAAATCCGAGTAAGCAAAGAAAACGACCCCATCTCTCTCTCTCTCTCTCTCTCTCTCTCTCTCTCTCTCTCTCTCTCTCTCTCTCTCTCTCTCTCTCTCTCTCTCTCTCTCATTTCACACTTATTTCCTCTAATACTAGCCTTTTCCCCTCACATACCCTCTGCTGACCAGTATATGTTAGAAAATTCATTCACTGTGAGAGGACTGGAGTCAAGACCTACATTTTTAAAGAGAATATTAACTTTACTTCGTCCTTCTGATAGTGTCCTTTTAAGGGTTGTATCTTAGGACCAGTGTCATAGAAAGCCTCGTAACGCCTCTTCTTTAGCGATTCTTTTAGCCCATTATAGCTTAGCGTTTTCTTGTATGCTACTTTTATCATCATATTATCGAAATGGTTGATATCAGTAACATGCCAAGAGGGATACTAAAGTGTAATGTGAGAATAAATCACAAGGACGAAGTCTTATGGAATCTCCAGAGCAACTAAGAACACGGCTCTAAATTTGTTCTCCACACCAACAGATGATATTGTTCAATGTATTGAGACTTTAAATTCTGAGGAGTCAGGTACAGTCTTGATATACCCGTTCGCTACTAGAGAACCCTCCTAAGTTATTTTCAAATTCGTCTCATAATGGTAAGTTGTTGTTGTTGTTGTTGCTTAATCATGTCTGTCTGGCAGAGACCCGAGGACCACAGGTAAGCAACTGCATCTATGGGACCGCCCTACAGATAGTGCAGTTCATACACCGTGTGGGGATCCAGCCTTGTGGCAGACACCGCATCACCAGGGTCAGACAAGGGTCCTTCCCTCAGCGAGGCACGGGGAAATATTGGGAGGTTTGGCCCCCAGGTGGACGCCGCTGCTGCTCCACCAAAAGTGCACAGTTCCACCAAATTTTGGGCCATCGTCTGTATAAGCTGAAAACGTTATCATAGTCTAAAGAATACCACTTTCAGGCTCCTACGACGCACTCTCGGCAAAAGAAAAACATCTGACTTTAGCTGGAATATAAAAGTAAAGTTGTCCCTACCTCGAGAGGACTAACGATAACATTATCAGCACTCATGCTTCTGTGACTACCTCTCAGCAGAATATAATTGTCAGATGTTAGCAGGAATAAAACATCAAGGAAGACGCGACCTTGAAGGGGCAAATACACCAATCAATTCATATTCTGAGGTGACACAGAGGGAATCATACGGAAACTGGATGTGTTTAATTTAGCACAGCGATAAACACAGCAGGTTCTCTTGTCTCTGCTGTAACTGATGGGTCATAGTTTGGCTGCTTAGAATTTTGCCATGAATAAATTATAACTACGATATGCAAAATAGCGAATAAGCTGCGAGGGAAAAAGCCATCCATTCAAACTTTAGCCATTTCTCTCTCATGCCCTCGTTGGTCTTAAGATATTAATGCCGAGAGAGGGGAGACCCGTGTTCCAGGTGGCATGCGTTATTGTAAGATAATGCGAGGAGAGGGGAGAAAGACAGGAATGAGGGAATGAGGGGAAGTGATATGGAGTGGGCGAGTGGAATGAGGGATGTGAAGGTGAGTGTGGGGTTGGAGGAGGTGGAAAGACGCAAAGAGAGGAAGCTCGAGGTTGGAGGAGATGGAGAGGCAGCAAAGAAATGAAGTTTAGACATGAGGGAGTGAGAAGAAACAATGTGGAGTGAATCAGTGGAATGAGGGATGTGAAAGTTAGGGTGGGGACGGTAGTGGTGGAGAGACAGAAGAAGAAGGAAGCTTAGGTATGTGGGACTGAAGGATACGATATGGAGTGGGTGAGTGGAATGAGGGGTATGAGATTGAGAGGGAGGGGAGGGAGGGAGCACCCTTGGATTGAATGGGGGTAATGACAGTGCAAGGTAAATGGAGAAATATTAGAAAGATCGAGCCCTTGAATATGGTGACGTACTTTCTACGTTTACTCTTACCATTTCCAGACGGTTTTATTAGATCTAAGGACGATATGGAGGGGTTATTGGAGGTTTTTATCTATGCCATTTATGCATAAAAAGATCCATCCTTAAGCTGAATGAAGTAGTCAGAAGATCGCAAGAGTATAAGGGAAAAAAAAATGTCATGAAAAGGAAAGGGTTTAACTAACAATTAAGTGTTTGTTATGATAAGAAAGGAGTAAATTAATTAACCGAATAAAAACAACAGCATCGAGTAATTAAAATAAAATCGTCATGGAAGTGAATGAGTGAACGATGTAAAACAAGTGCTAAAGTGTTGTTAATTTGAGGGAAATGAGCCACAATTACACCTCCGACAGATGAAATGTCAAGTGGCGAGATGTTGTCAGAATAGTTGTGTGTGTGTGTGTGTGTGAGAGAGAGAGAGAGAGAGAGAGAGAGAGAGAGAGAGAGAGAGGGAGAGAGAGAGGCGACAGGAAGGGTAGACAGGGAACAAGACAGAAGAAAGCCTGAAAGGAGTGACAAGAAAGATGCGTACGGAGGGGAAAGGGAAATGGGTGAAAGGAAAGGAACGTTGTTAGAATAGTAGAGTGTTTGGGGGCAAGTAGGAAAGGAGAGAGAATGGCGAAAAGGGCGAAGAGACAGGACACTAGACAGGGGAGGCAATGTACAGAGGGGTAGAGCAAGTGAGAATAAAAATACGGCAGGTAGGAAGAGAAAGGAAAAGTGGTGAAAGTAAAGGAATATTGACTGAACAGTGGTGTGTGGGGGGAAGCATGGAGGAAGGGAAAGAGAAACATGGTAAAAGGATGGAGTGACAGCGAACATGACAGGTTGAAATGGGCAGGAAAGCGAGAATAAAAGTATGGCTGCTAGGACGAGAAATGGGAAATACTGGAAGGAAGGGGGACAAGGAAGCAGGTAGGGAGAGGAAGAAAGGGGTACAGGAAACGGGAGCAGGAAGAACGACAAGGCTGGGACTGACTGGAAAAGTGACAGCAAAAACATTAGGCAGAAAGGGAGAGAAAGAGGGGATGGTGGAAGGAAGGGTGAGCAAGGAAGCAGGTAAGGGAGAGAAGGAGAAAGTAGCGGCGGGAAGGAGAGACAGAAAAGACAGGGAGAAAGACTAGGCTGAGATGGAAGAGAAAAGGCGACAGTAAAAAAGCTAGGTAGAAAGGGAAAGGAATAGAACACAGAGAAAGAAAAGGAAGAGAGGAAGAAATCATACAGGTGAGGTCAATATGGATATGGAAGGTGATAGTACAAAGCTATCCCCACCTATAAAGAAAAACATCAGAGTCTGGAGATATATCGACAAATAAAATAATAATAATAATAATAATAATAATAATAATATAATAATAATAATAATAATAATAATAAAGTAACAAAAAAAATAATAATAATAATAAGGGAACCAGAACAAAGGAGGGTTACATAAACAGGGCAGGAAAGGGGGTGGAGGAGTCGTGATATGCATGACAAGTAGATGGGGCGGAGGACAGGTAGGCAACTAATTAGAAACACAGGAAGGGAAGGTAATAAAAGGTAAAACTCTTCAGGATGGAGGGATGAGTCCGAAGGGAGAGGGGGAAGGAAATAAAGGAAGCAGAAGATGAAAATGAGCAAAAGGTGAAACAGGAAGATCTGAACTAAGAAGAGGAAGGAAATAAGGATAAGTAGATGAAACTGAGTAAAGGGCGAAACAGGAAGGTCTAGATCGAGTGCACGAAACAAATAAGGGAAACAGATGACGGAAATAGAGACAGAACACTGGCTAAAGGAAATTCTGTAGTGAAAAGGAAGGTATGCAGGAAAGGTGTGGCGTGAGAGAAGATAATATATGATATAGAAGATGGAATAAAAGAAGGATTCAGAGAGAGAGAGAGAGAGAGAGAAACAATGAATAAAGTAACGTAAGACAACCGAAGTTAACTGTAAAGAATATGTAAGAGAGGTGATGGAGGAGCATAGGGAAAGGGGGTAAGGAGGAGGTGAGGGAGACATGTGAAAGAAGGAGGAGATGGGGGTGACAGGTGGAGGAACGAGGAGGAGAGGGAGACAGGTGGAGAGAGAAGGTTGTGAAGGAGACAGATGGAAAAATGGAGGAAGGGAGGGAGACAAGTGGAGGAAGGAGGAGGTGATGGAGACAGGTAGAGGGAGGAGGTGAAGGAGACAGGTAGAGGGAGGAGAGAGGCAGAGAAGTGACAAGAACAAAACTGAAAAAAAAAAAAAGTTGGTGAAAAATATTAACAACGAAAAATTAACATCGAAGACAAGTGAGGCAAAACACAGAATTATGGTGAAGGATGTGAAGGAGGAGGAGGAGGAGGAGGAGGGGGTGGTTGAGGGAAGAGGAAAAAAGTAAAGAAGTGAGTCGGAGTAAAATGAGGGAACAAAAGACGATGGCAGTTTATAAACAATGAAAAAAATATAAAAGCAAAGTAAGCAGAAGCAAAAGGATCAGAGGGAATAAAGAGAGGAGGAAGATGGAAGAGGAGGAGGAGGAGGAGAAGGAGGAGGAGAAGGAGAAGGAAGCAGGAGAAGGAGAGGGAAGCAGGAGGAAGAGAGGGAGGTAGGAGGAAGAGGGAGAGAGGAGGAATAGTGTACAGGAGTGGGGAATTGACTGTAAACTCTTGCCATTTACTTAACTCGGTTTCCACTGTGATCACATATTGACTCAGCAAACATCTATTTCTGGCCTATACAAAAACCCTCGCTGAAGTATTCTGGTGAAGGTTGATCGAGAATGGATTTTAAACGGTGTACCAGCGAAGAGATTAAATCATATATGAGAGTGATTTTGATTTACATACATTGTCTGCTCAGTCTAGTTGTTTGTTCAAATTTCTGACGGTACTAGAATTTGTGTTTAAAGAAGGCCTAGTACGGAAATTAATGTCAACAGATAATTGGATATAATAATCATGTTTTCATGGCAGTATAGAGAAAAAGTAATAAAAAATAATGCTTACAGTTAGGTAAAATGATATACAAAGAGAGAAGCGCATAATTCCTGCCTAATACTGAATCCTAGAATACACACACACACACACACACACACACACACACACACACACACACACACACACATCCGCATTTATCGTAGGTGGTCCTTGCCTATATAGGGCTTAACCTCTTCTGCGCGATGACGTCTTTTTATTTTTATATTTTAATTTCTGCCAAATTTTCCGTCCACCTTAGGAGAAACTTAAATGGATTTAATATGGCCTTCATTAACCCTTACAATATTAGAGGAACCCAAATTGATTAAAAGCCATTTCATGGTAGCAAGATTATACGTAATAAATAAATAAACTAATTAATAAAATAGTCACCATAGTAAACAGAAAAATATACTTTCTCTTGACAAGGTGGACCTCTTCTATGCAGAATAAGATAGGCTGGTACTAGTATGACATAAAAATAAACAGCAAAGGAATTATTTTGTACAACTCTTGGCCCCTTCCAATGACACTGAAGAGGGATGCCTTCACGCGGTGGCACTGGTATGGCTGGGCGGCGTATCTATCCACCATCTCACCACCATATCAATTACCATACAACTCAAAATCTCACCATTCACTAGATCAAGGGCTACTTTCACCACGCACAACCAATAACAACTCACCACCACCACGCAACAGATCACAACCTCCCATCTAAGCACACAGCCAATCGACACCCACCACCACACTACACAACCAGTCACAACATACCTCATCATACACCCAATCACAACCCATCTCACCACACAAACAATAACAACCAGCCATCACCATGTCCAGGCAGTTACAACTAACCATCACATCACAGCCAAACACACTCAACCATTATTACACTAACAATCATAACCCATCTCACCACACAACCAGTTACAACCAATCACACCCACCACTTCACCACAGAACCAATTACAAACTTCCATCCCAACCAATCACAGCCTACCTTCTCAGTGAGCAACCGGTCACAACACTCTATCACCAATTATCACCACCTCCATCACCATCCCCCAATTAAACTGTGATCTCTTCCCCAATTTCCTTTACAATTTCTGCTCCGTTTCCAGTAAGCCTTCATATTTGGTCTTGTAATTAAAAGCTGGTTTCTATATATATTGTGGAAGGCTCAGATCCCCCTTTGTTGACATTTCCCCAGCCTGATGCTCCTTGATTTTACGGTGCTTCCTTAATTAGTCGTTGATGATTCTAAAGCTTCATCCTCCTGGTCCCTCATCGTGGCTTTATATCGTATGATCGGTATTTTTCCTGACTCAGTTTCTCTGGCATTCTTTCCAGGTGACTAGAGTTGATTCTTTTAGCCCTCTCGTGTTCAGAAAAATCCTCATATTCTAATTCAGCTAGTGTCAGACGACTGTATTTAGATGAAGCTCAAAAATATTATATGACACTTTTTTGGCATTTCTCCCAGTTAACTACATTTGATTCTTTTAGCCCTCTTGTATTCAGAACAACCTTAGTATTCTGATTCATGTAATGCCAGACGATTTTTATATAAATGAAAGTGAATCATGGGAGCCTAAGAGTGCTAATACTGTCACTCTTAACCCTCTCTTTGTCGGAACATCAGTATTTTATTGCAGCTAACGCAAGACGGTTTTGGTCAGCTGAAAATGAGGCACAGGAACCTTAGGGATATAGTGCCTAGGTTGCTGCCATGTACCTTTGAGAACGTATTTAAGACCGGTTTCTCTTGTACTACTTCCTAAAGAGGGTAAGTTTCATCAAAGCGAGAAGTCTGTGTAACAAAACCGCAGCAAGACCGTTGGTGAAAGACGCTGATGGAAGTAATGCAAGTTGCTCTGAATACCGTGTACCATGCAGTTCATAAGATCTTTTCCTATCGCGGCCTCTCAGTCTCCAAGCATTCATTTTTCCATTGCAAGAGTAAACTACCAGTATTCTCATTTTTACAGTCATTTATATACACAACTCCTCAGGCTTGGAACACCCGTCCTAGTTTGTTTTCCTCTCTTACCTATGACACGCAGTCTTTCAAATGTAGTGTGTTCAGATCTTTCTAATTAAATGGATCTTGATACTAGCTCTTCCCTGTTTATTTCCTCCCCTTTGAGGGACGATTTTTTTTTTTTTTTTTTTTTTTTTGGGGGGGGGGCAGTGGGGGACATGCATTTTTTTTTTTCAATCTGAACAGAAAAGCAAAAACTACATATTATTATTACAGATATGTATGTAGTGTCGGTATCTATGCCCTTTTTACTGATATTTAGCCCAGATTTTCCTTTTGAAGATTATTTCACGTGGCTCTGTGACTGAGAGAGACAATGTTAACGCTTTACATATTTTCCATTGTAACTAGCATCGTAATCTAGTGTTAATCTCTTCTTACAACTAAGCATTTAGGAGGGAGAGATAGGAATTTTAGGCCAAGGTAGAGTAAAAAGAGTATTGTCGCGATAAATAGCAATCAGTAACACCCGTCCAAATCACTAAACAGTCACTGCTCTGTGTTTAGGAAAAAAAGGAAGACATAAATGTTTGTGGGTTCGTTAGCGGGTACTCTCTGGGAATGTTAAACCCATCACTTTCGTTGGCGCTGCTAGATGGCGTGGAGCGCTGCCAACCCCCGCCTCCCGTGAGTGGGCTGTGTTGTGGCGTTGGATCCAGGTCAGGGTGTGTCAGTGTATGTCAGCGTGATCAGAGTGTGTCAGTACGTGTCAGCCTGATAAGAGTGTCATTGTATGTCAGCCTGATAAGAGTGTCATTGTATGTCAGCCTGATCACAGTGTGTCATTGTGTGTCAGTCTGATCAGGGTGTGTCAGTGTGAGTCAGCTGGGTTAGTGTGTGTTAGGGTGTGTCAGCCTGCTCTGGTATCCTTCTAATCTGAAAAAACTCTCTCTCTCTCTCTCTCTCTCTCTCTCTCTCTCTCTCTCTCTCTCGTCGTTTTCATTCCTGCGTTGTTCACATAATCCATTAACTTCGAAAAAAGAAACTTTTATTTTTTAGTCGTATTGGCTCTGAACAATTTTATTCAACTCGGAAGATTATTCGGACAAAATAACTAGATGCGGTCTTAATAAACCCTTCAGTAAGAGAGATTACTTATCAACAAAGCAAAACCACGTGGGATTATTCTGCCTCATTTTATACAAGACAACTAATCTTTCCTTTTACCTTCATCATCGCTAATATTCTCATCAATTTGCTACCTTTTATTCTCTCTCTCTCTCTCTCTCTCTCTCTCTCTCTCTCTCTCACACACAAACACACACACACACACACACACACACACACACACACACACACACACACACACACATAAATTCAAACAAACAAATACACAAACACACACATATACGCACACACATTTACTCACACACACACACACACACACACACACACACACACACACACACACACACACACACACACACACACACACACACACACACACACACAGGCGGAACTCGTCCCTATGTGACTCCTCCCATCTCCTAACTTTGCCCACCCAACCACTACAACCTTTCCCCCTTCCACCTTCCTTCCCTCCTTCCCTCCCTCCTTCCTTCTTCCCTCTCTCCCTTCTTCCTCTCCTTTAACAGTCTCCCCTCCTCTTGACGGTCCCTCCCTTCCCTCTCGCACTCTCCCTTTCCACTAAAACCCTACTTATTCTCAGGTAATTTCCTTTCCCCTTTTGCTACCTTCCCCGTTGCAAAACTTCATCCATTTTAAGCTTTCCCCAACACTTAAATTTCCCAGAGGCAATATCACTTTCATTTCTCCCAGCAACATTCCTATCATCCTCACACCTTCCCATCCCTTCCCTTCTGACACTCTTCCCTCTCTCCTGCCATTCTCCCCTCCTTCATAACACTCTTGCTTCCCACCTGATACCGTCCTTTCCTTACTGACACCCTCTTTTCTCTTCAGACATCCCCCTTCCCCCTCACATCATCCTTCCTTTCCTGACACCATCCCTTCGATCCTGACACTCTCCTTTCCCTCCTGACAGCCCCCGACTCCCTCCTGACACCATCCCTCATGGCCTTTCCCTACACCATTCCATCCCTCGTTCAACGCTTTTCACCACCATGACCCTTATACCGCACAGTTACCCTTTCCCATTTCTTTGCCATGAATTTTTTTGGTATCTTTGCCTCTCACTGCATCTTTACCCTATACCTCATACGTATCTGCCATATTTTGAATCCTTCCCTTATATCCTTACCACACCGTATATCTTTCATTCATATTATACCCTTGTCTCATTCTTTTTTCTTTATTTCACGCCATATCTTGTTTCCTATTCTATAAATGCCTGATACTATTTCTTTGCCTTGTTTGTATATTGCCTCATGCTATTTCTTTCCCTCATTATGTCTTTGCCCCATTCAGTGATAACTTTTGCTCCTGTTTGCTATATTATTAGTCCCGTGTCCATGAAATCTACTAGTATTTCATGTTACTACCTTCAGACGATTTTACTCAGCTCAAGGGAAATTCGTCGTAATGAAGGGGTTACGGAGTGTCCGCTGAAATTAAGATGGCGATGTTATATGCAGGTCCCTATTTTATCACAAACAGTAAATTTATGAGTGATGTACAGTCGGCGTCAAATGTCCTGTGACCTCTCCTGTGAAACCGTCATGGGGGTGAAGGGATAAAGGATAGGTACCAAAATAAACCACGTCATCGAGGTGAAGGGGAAGGATAGTAAGGAAAATAAACCACGTCATTAAGGTGAAGTTGCAATGGATAGGAACCAAAATAAAACCACGTCATTGGGGTGACGGGAAAGGACAGGAACGAAAATAAAACCACGGCATGGGGATGGAATGGCAAAGGGAAGGACTGACACATCCCCTTTATAATTTCAACTTTTTCGTGTCACATCTGCCACGCTTGACACCAGGTGGTCAGTTCCGGCCCGCTGCCCTTCCATCACAAGCCAGTGCCGTATTTTAGGTGGCATCTCTTCTTCGATAATATATTTTGTTCAATAAACCTTTTTCTCCTCTTACATGACACAATGGCGAGTTGTATCGGTGATGAAAATATTAAAACATTATGAAAGAGGATGTTAAGGTGAAGAAAGCATAATAAATCACTAAGACAACCGTGTTAGGGAGCCTCCAGTATCAACGAGATTAGAACCGCCACCATCCAGACGCTTCCGTTCCCCATGACCCCACCGTAAGGCAATTTCTTCACACTTGGGGGGACTGGCTTAACTCTTATCCGTCACACGTTATGTTTTGCTGTTTTATCTCATCCTTGTTATTCTTTTCCATACTATGTTTCTTTTCACTGCTACCCCTCTACCTCCGTCCCTATCTTCCCTCTCGCCTACATCTACTGCCACTACGATTTTCCCCTACGTTTATGACCAGCAAGATTTAGGGAACATCTTTCAATAAAACTGCAACCTTGCCATTCTGCATCCCTGTCTATTTCCCCCCACTCCAACTCTAAGTACCTTCCTCTACTTTTCCCCCCTCAACTGAAGTCTTTTCACCTTAACTTGATCCACATTGTCGTCCTTTTTAAGATTATTTCACGTAGCCTAGTTCAGTGTGGGAAAAAGAAAACACTACGGCTCTACAACCTTTACACAGCACCTCTTCGTGACTTGCATCAAAATCTAGCGTTAATCTGTCATTGCAGTTCGGCATTCAGGATAGAGGGATGGCAATTTTAGGCCAAGTTGGAGTAAAAAAAAAAAAGAAAGAAAGAAAAGAAAGAAAGCATAGATGCGTGGCTTGCAGTCCTAACTGACCCAGGTTCAAATCCCGGCTGAGACAGGGAACAGTTTAAGGATTTGTGGGCCTCCGCATCCAAAGGGAGTCATGCACCAAAACTAAAATTTTACAGGCGATGCTTGTAAAGGTCAACAAAGTGTTTGCAACTGTAAGTTCGTTAGTTATTGACGTCCAGTGCTCATTTTGGTATCAAATTACAGCTTAACACCTGAAGTGTATGAATCTGACAGGAGATAATGAATTTTGTGAGAAATAATGTAGCTATTGCTTGTTGTTACAGATGCATAATGTTGCACCCTTATTGAACTTTACAAGCATCTCCTGTTGCGAAATATTACAATAATAGCAATATTAATATTGTTAACAAAAGTCGATAGCATGGGCAGCATAAAAGCATCATAAAAATACCGGACAAAAATGATACTGTTACTACTACTACTACTACTACTACTGCTACTACTACTACTACTACTACTACTACTACTAGCAATAATACAGCCCCATACAACATTCCTCCTCTTCCCCCACACACATTAACACTTTTTCTATCTCTTTACACAAACTTAATGTCCACAGTCGCCCATTAGTAGTGAAGAATGCAGTACAGTGCCAGTAGTGCCATGTAGTGTCATAGTTTTCCTCCGTTATCCATACTCCGTCATCCAATATCCAGGCCAGGGTCATCAACTGGGGTGGTCAGGGCAGGTGAGGTGTGACACTATAGTGCCATGTAGTGCCAAAGTCGTCCTCCATTATCCATAATCCATCGTCCATCCAGGCCACAATGGGGAACATCCTTGTTACAGCCGATGGTATTACATTTGCATAATTCTTAGTACTTGGCAGGTAGTTCGTCTTCCTGATCTTCTTTTCGATGTTGCTAAAGGCCCAATCAAAGGGAATGTATGAGTAGCCAGACTTCAGGAACACAAACTCCACATGCACAGACACCTACCCCGCCACCACCTCCGCCGTGGTCACAACACTGGACATGCTAGCCTTTGGACACGGAGTTTGCCTCGAGCCGAGGCAGCTGCGTGCAGGTTTGAAAGTGGCAATGTTGAACAACATACGACTTTCAACCCTATGTCCAGTGTCGGAAGGGGGTCATTTCCACATCCATCCATTAGAGGAAGGGTTAAACTAGTGTTCTCTGGTGCTATCACAAAACTGACAGGGCCGGCACTTGACCCCCTTTGGACGCGGAGGCCCACATTTGAATTTCATTAAATCAGGCTTTACTGACCTACCAGAAGACCCGCCGACAAGTAAAAATACCCCCGCTAATACCAATACACCTGTCCTGTATGAGACAGCCCTAGCATGTATTCAGTATGGACGGTGGGTGTCAGCGCCGAAGTGGTGACATGTAGAGAGGTGTATGGTATGTAGGAGGACTGCTGGGCCTTGATAGCAGGCTGTGAAGCCTATGCCCACAGTTGGGAACATTAAAAAAAAAAAAAAAAAAATATTGCCATCCTCATGGCTTTACACTAACACTAGTCCATCACCATTACATTTGCATCTTACTGTAATACTGTAACCTTGCCATTTACCTCCCCTACACATACCCTCCTGCTTCATTGCTACCCTCCCCTCCCCCTTTCTCCCCTTCATCTAGATCCTCCACCACCTCGACATTTCCATCCCTTAGTATATCACAAATACTACTCTCACAATTTTATTTGCATTTTCGTCACATACTGCAACCTTGTCCTTCTGTGCCCCCAATACTCCTCCCCTCCATCATCGCTAAGCTCCTCCTCCCCCCTCTACATCCGCCACCACTACGACCTTCCCATCCCTCATGATGCCGCAAACTCCTCTCCATCACAATTAACATTTTAACTGTTTACTCCAACCCCATTTTTTTCTTTCATTGTTTCCAAGACTCACACATCCACAACTTCCACTATGTTCTACATTTATCACCAGTCCAGTCTTTCTCCCTCACTCTCATGATATATCTTTTAATTTCCCTCAACCATCTTACTGTACTACTGTAACCTCGTTCTTCTGTTTCACTATACTGTATGTCCTCCCATTCCATTCCTAACCTCCCCTTCTCCCCTTCATCTATATATGTCACCTATACCGAATGATCTTTCCCTCCCTTGTACACATATCGTCTCTCCACATCCAGCCCCCACCTCTCCCCTCCGTCCCCCTCCACCAATTTACCACCCCCACCCCCTTACCTTTCCTCTTCCCCTCCCACCCTCTTACCTTCCCTCAACTCCTCCCACCTTCACCTTCTCTCCATTCCTACACCCAGCCTCAGCCCCAACATTCTCCCTCCACCTCCCTCCCATATCCCCACCTACCCTCTACCTCTAACCCCACTTTCCCTCCACCCATCAACCCCCACCTTCACTCCACCCATTACCACCCACCCACCATCAGCAACCAGTACCTAGGGCCTCGCTAGCTGCATAAACAAATAGTGACCACACCCGCGCCGGCCCCAGTTGCAATTGGTTGAGTCAATACATAGGCGACCTCTCCCAAGCTTGTGAAGCATTATTGTTTTCTACCCTCAGTCCTGCCCTTGTTTAGCTTTCGTCCGGCTGAAGTGCGTCTTTACTTTAGATTAGCGAGGGGGTCTGGACTATGCAGTACAGGTGAGGGACGAGATTAAACTGCTATTCTATTGTGACTACTTCATACTTAAGCGGAGCATGTCAGTTACTTTCATACCTGACGCATCGTATTAAAAAAAATCATCTTTTGTCACAGATGCATACCATTAAAGAAAATCATCTTTTGTCACAGATGCATACCAGACTTCTCTCAGCTCTAGAAATGTTGGCCAAGAGAGAGAGAGAGAGAGAGAGAGAGAGAGAGAGAGAGAGAGAGAGACAGACAGACAGACAGACAGACAGAGACAGACAGAGTAGCAGAAGAGGTGGAAGTATTAAGATAAGTGTTGCCCTCGGCTTTACCTTGCTGTGTTAGCAAACACCTGTCCCTCCCGTATGCAAATGAAGATATACCGCCCAGCTGGTAAGGCAAACATGCATGACCACAGACAATGACTGAACAACATACACAATGGCAACAAGGCGAGTGTGTCTGGTGGCGCGGATATGCATGCCTAAACGCTTGTCCTCTCCCTGAACTTTTGGCTTTTCTTTTGTCTATTTTCCCTCCACTCAAGCGACTCTCCATCACCGGGTTTGTCTTCAGTCTAGTCTCTCTGTCAGCGAGGTTCAAGTTCCGCATACATTTCTATGATTACGGGAGGCATTTGTCAGGGCGTCACCACACTAGAAAGGTCTCAAGGTTAGACGATAATAGAGAGCACACGGCGGGGTCTCCCTCTTCCTCAGTGTTAGGAAATCATTAATCTCTAAACTGGTCTAAAACCAAGGTCTCCCCTTCTTGAATGCTGAGACGTAACAATAAATTAACGCTCGAATATGGTGCTAGTCTTGAAGAAGTGCTTTGGAAAGGATGCAGAGCCACAGCATTGTTTTTTCTGCCACTGAGCTACGTGAAATAAGCTGCAAATGGACGAAAATATGGGCCAAGTTAGTGCAAAACTGTTAAAGTATCAGATTTGTAGGAATGAGTTATATTAGCTTATATGCACAATTTATGGCGAAATTTTTCTCTTTACTCCATTAGGTAAGTTCTTCAGTATTTTGTGTGATAGGTGAAGATTTTGTCAGTAACCATAACTTCACAACATTGGGTGCCAACAACAAACTCTTCATCTGATATGCAGAGTAATATTATAATGTTGAATTCTTGGGATTGCATATATTTTCCGTCATACTTGCTCCACTCTTCTGTACACAGTGCCTTTGCATGTCCCATAATTTTACTTTACCTGCAGAAAGATAGAATATTTAGGCGCGAGACCGATTTTTTTCAATACTTCTATCGTACGTTGGTGAAATTATGGGTAACAGCACATCCACGCCCACACGCTTGCACGCTGACTTACGGCTGGCTGGATTTATACACATGCAAGTACAGTTATACCCCTTTTATTATAACTTGGCCTAGAGCTGCTATTTCTCCATCTTGAATACTGAGTTGTACGAGCTGAATAACACTGAAAAATGGTGCCAGTCATGAAGTGGTACTATAGAAATGATGTAGAGTCATAGCATTATCTTTTTCTGCCACTGAGATACGTGAAATAAGCTGCAAAGGGACGAAAATCTGGGCCAAGATAGAGTACAAACAGAATAGTGCACAGGTTCCCCTCTCCCTCCTCAACGCACAGAACCCACATGTGAACGATGAGCAAGAAAAACCCTGCCTTTGAAATTATACAAATACAGTTCACCCATAAATCAACAATCAGTTGGGAATATACATGCTACGAACGTGGATACCAGTACATTAATAACTCTTCTTCGACTTACACAGCACTAAGCTTATTCTGAATCGATCACTTGATAGTAAACAGGCAAACAGAGCAAACCTGATCTGTCTATCTGGTAACTCTTTTCCTCACAAATCCAAACAAAGCGAGATTCCCCCCAACACATCTAATTTCTCATGTTTGGGTATTATATCATTATTATTATTATTATTATTATTATTATTATTATTATTATTACTACTACTACTAATACCACTACTACTACTACTACTACTACTACTACCCATCACTACTGCTACTATTACTACTTCTACAACTACTGCCAGTACTACTACTACCACCACCACCACCACTACTACTACTACTACTACTACTATTGAATAGTAAGTGTGAGCCCCGGAAGGGTCTCAGCAAGGAGAGGGGGGGGGCTGTCAGACCCTTAATATAATAAATAGTAGACTACCTCGATAGACACCAAAACCAGATGAAGCACGTAGCTCCAATACCCAGTGACCTGGAATACGGCCATTAACAGGCAAGGGATGTTAGCGACAACGGCTGATCGATCCAAGAGAGGCGGTGGTGTTGGTGTTGTGGGGTAACAGGATTGCCAGCCTGACCTTGGGTGGGGGATTTCGGCACCAAGGAAGTCCCGCCACCACCTGTCCTCCTAAGGTTAAATACTGGGTTACAATTAATTTTTAAGAATAATTAAGGAACCCAGACATGTATTCCACCGCTTCGTACTCTAGCTTCCTTTCGTGCATGGTCTTAGGGCAAGCAACGGGGAAGGCCGCGTTGTATAAGGGAGCGGATTGTCCAGTTCTCGCTTGACCTTGCTCAGGGCTAGGGTAACTGCCACCACCACCTCGAGGAAGTCTGTCCAGTTCCAGACCTCAAACTTGTCCTTGGCTTTATATTTAGTAGGTGCTGGTTTAATTGTGTCTTTGTCCTCACGTCCACCCCGTCACGCTGACTACACCCACGTTTCTGATTTGTTTCCACTTTGTCTAGAGTATGTTTTTATTTACAGTACATTATTTACCATTCAGCACAAGGACCACCACTCTGGGAAACGCTGTCGCTGAAGGCCAAGCAGGAAAGGTACAGGAGAGCAGGGATTCCTTGATGCATATGTGGGGTAAAAGCTATCATACTGGGTGCAAATACGCAGTAAAAAAAAAAAGACGACACTACGAGAGAGAGAGAGAGAGAGAGAGAGAGAGAGAGAGAGAGAGAGAGAGAGAGAGAGTCTCCTTTATTTTATCAGTTCTACCCTTTGTCCCATCTCTCCTCTCTCGTCCTCCTCCTCCTTCAAGCAGTCATTCTTTTCTGTGTTATTTTTTCTTTTTCCTGTCATCAGTTTCCTTCTCAGCACGCCTCTTGGACACGTAATTAATCCACCATCCTTTGTCCACTGTCCCTTTGTGGCTTCTCATTTTTCGACACACGCACTTTTGGTGTTTCTCATTCTCTCGGCACAAGGTCTCTCTCTTTCATCGTCTGCCGCTTCATTTCATCCTCATTTTCACAGCATTACTGCCTCCATAGCGTGTTTGATCAGCGCTTTCGGTTTTCTCCCTCTGGCCATTTATTTCAGCATGGTCATTTGTTTCTTCCTCTCACTTCCTCATTTATCGTGTTCTTGCTACACCTTTGACTAATCTGTGCCCCACTTTTTCACCTATCATCCGTTCTGATGTTGGGTTATTTCGTCTTCTCTTCACTTATCCTATTTAGGCTAATTATTAATCTTCTTTTCAGTTACTTAATATGTATCCTCAACTTCTCTTTCTCTCATTTTCTTTTTTTTTTTATTCTGATATTATTTTGCTCTTTTTCATATGTCTCATCTTCCGCTTATCTTCTTGTTCATCCGTTCTTCAGTCCCTTAACTAGTGTTCAGGATTATTCTTCAAAGTCAACATTTATATCCACTTCCTCTATCAAATTTTCTCTCCTCGCTATCTACTTTCCATCCTCTTATAATTCTCTTCTCATTTTTTCTTTCCTTCTCAATTTTCTCCAGCTCCGTATTAACCATTCACCACATTCTACCCTGCTGCCATTGACATTCATCTTCCTCACATCTGTTTACCTCTTAGTAGTTAATCATTTATCCTCCCATTTCCCATCAATCTCATATTTTGCTCTTTCTCCTTTTCTTCCGCTTATTATGTCCCTCACTTCCCTTCCAATCCCATATCTACGACTCTTACCACCTTTTACGAGGCCATCATTTACATCCACTCTCCCTTGTCCTTCATCCAGCTCTATCTTTCTTTTCAATTCTCCACTCAATTCTCGTTCTTTCACTCATTTTGTTTCTGGCCCTTTAACTGCTATGCTTTACTCTATCCTGTCATCAATGAACTCTCTTCTTTAAGGCCTCTTTTTCTCCTGCTTCTCAACCAACGCTCCTTCCTTCTTCCATTCACCCCTCATTCTGCTCTTTCTCTTTGTCCTCCTCTTATCCTCTTGCTCATTTTTTCTCCAGTACCATAATACTACTCATTTCATTCTACCTCACCATAATCTACCCACTCCTATCTCAGACCGCTTTTTATTCTGTCACTCTACCAGATCTCACTTTTTTCTCTCTCTTCCATTTTTCATATCCTTTTTCCATTCTGACTCCAGTCCCTTAGCTATTATTCTACTTCCTTCTACTATTCATCGTCTGCTTATTCCCATCCCTGCCCTCTTTTTCTCCTGTCTTCTGTACCAGCTGCCCCTCCCATTCCCTCTCTCGCTTTCCCTCCTCCGTCCCCCACTCACCGTTCTACAGTTTCTTGCCCGCCCATCCCCAAAACCAGAGCAGTCGAAGGCTACCACCACGACGGGTTCTCAAGGTTCTCAGTGTGCCATCTTAGCCTCCTACGACAACGCTTCCCCGTACCTCAAGATTGGCTCAGGCAGAAAAAGCACACACACACACACACACACACACACACACACACACACACACACACACACACACACACTGCCTCTACCCAAAAAACATCAACACCCACATTACGAAAATTTGACTGACAGCGTGGATGTTATTGGTGTTGTTCATCATGTCTGGTAGTATGATGTTAAGTGTGGAAAGAACGACAGGTGGTAAAACGGTCAGTATGCCACAACACACACACACACACACACACACACACACACACACACACACACACACACACACACTTCCTGTAACACAAAACTTTCACACCCTCTGGAGAAATATTTGGTCCAGAATACGTATCTTATTGTTAGTGTTGTTGTCGATCGTGCCTGTTGGTGTGTGGTTAAAGGGAACAGAATGATGGCTAGAGCAACAAGGAATAAATAAAGAGGTTGTGTTTACAAGTCCTAGTGTGGTGTGCTCTGTTAACTGTGGAAAGAATGATGGCTATAGTGACAGAGAATGAAAAACAATAAATGAATTGTGTATAGAATGACTGGTTTGTTGGCAAAGGTTTTGTGGGAGAAATGAAGGATAGTGTGATATTGAATGAACGAAGAGGCTCTGTAGAGGAGTGTAGGTTTTGTTCAAGAAATGAAGGACGATGGGACAGTAAATGAGTAAAAAGACTGCGTGGAGGAGTGCCGGTTCTGTGGTTGTGGGTGTTGTCGAAGGAACGAAGGATAGTATGATAAAGAATGAATGACAAGGCTATGTGGAGTAGTGTTGGTTTGTGACGTGTGGCTGGAGGGTTGGGCAGGGCTGAGTAGGTGTGCCAAGGTCGCCTGGTGGGAAGGTAGGGAGGTTAGCAGGTAGGCAGGGAGAGGTAGGCAGCAAACTAAGTAGGTGAGGTTATACAAGTAAGTAGTAGGTAGGTAGTTAAGTCTGATTTATGAGTTCATGGGGAATTGGATGTTGTGGCTAGGGTTACAGCAAGTAAGTAATGAATTAGTAATGGATAATTGATGTGTCCGGGGGTGAATTACTAGGCCAATTGTTTAATGTTTGCTGGTTTGAGAAGTAGGATGACAGATATTGGAATTAGGGAAAGATAGACAGGATAGTAAATAGGCGACATTACACAAGAATTCATTGGTTAGATAGTTAAAGTTAATTCATGTATTTATTTAGAAATGAATTGCGTGGATAAAGTAATACAAGAAAATATAAGGCAGGTAGTTAAAGACAAAACTGATGTGTCTAAAGGCGAGTGGATGGAAAGACCTGTTGTTTTATGGTTCGTTGAGCAGATAAGAGGGATATTGGATGTAAGGAGGTAACAGGTGGGCTGGGGGAGATAGGCATCGAACAAAAAGGATGAAGTTAGAACATGAAAGTTTTAGCCAAACTGTTAAGGTTAAATCATAGGTTTCTAGAGATGTAAATTGATGGGCCGATGGTTTAATGGTTAATTAATTAGGCAAGGAGGGTGGTTAACAAAAAGCTCGTTAGATAACAGCAGAACAGGTCTATAGAGGTGAAGTGAACATTCCGTCGATATATTTGTGTATGTGGTAGACTGTTTTAATGATGATTTTAATGTTTACATCTGGATTAACATTAAAATATAGAAAAAACGATGATGTGCTGAGAGAGAGAGAGAGAGAGAGAGAGAGAGAGAGAGAGAGAACTTACAAACCGTACAACCCTTTCACCTTGGGTACGTCTTATATCTTATTCTTGCTTAAATTATCTATTGTATATAATTTTGAGATCTTTAACAACAGGGGAATTATACTAATTTTTTTTCATTTCCGGATATTTATCTCAGAGTACTTATTTCAAGCTATTTATATCAAGATATTTATTTCAAGTGATTTATGAAGCTTCTATCCAACCTCTCTAGTTCAAGAAGTCTATCCTAAGTTGAATAAAATCGCCAGGAGACCAAGAATAAAAAGAAAAATCATCCCTGTGCGTAAAGGCTTAAAAACAGGGCAGAAGTGCGAACCAATAAGAGGTAATTAGCCAGGAAATTGACAGGTGCCCACAACCACACCTTTATCGACCCCACCAAACAGGATTCGTTATTAAAAAAAGAAAAAGAAATTAATTACTGAAAAATACCACCCGAAGCTAATTTTTCGCTCTCCCAACCAAGCCATTTCGATTTAATTTGATTTGATTTGATTTGATTTGATTTCTTTCCTTCCTCTCTTTCTGTGGCTGCCTCTTTGTTTCTTGTTGTTTCTTTACGTTCTAATTTGTTTTCTTTTTCTTTTTTTCCTGTCGGCCTTCAACTCTGTCTTTGTTATTCTCTCTCTCTCTCTCTCTCTCTCTCTCTCTCTCTCTCTCTCTCTCTCTCTCTCTCTCTCTCTCTCTCCCCTTCGGTCCTACCTACCTTGAATCCTACCACTCCTCCTTCCTACCTTTGTTCCTTTCTTGCCTTTCCTTCATTTCTTCCTCTCTCTCCACCCACTTCCTCTCCCTTCCTTCCTTCCCTCCTACTTCTCCTCCCTCCCTTCCTTCCTTCCCTTCTTCCTCCCATCCCTCCCTCCCTCCTCCACCCTGCTAAGTAACGGAGAGCTGCAAACAAGGCACGCCCCCTCCCGTTATTGCTTCTTCTCATCCTTGTTTATTTCCTTTACACTCTTTGCTGTTCTCTTCCCCTCCCCTCCTCCCCGTTCCCACTCTATCTCACACTTCTCTTCTTGCTCTTCTTCTCTTTTCCTCCTAACACTTATTCTCATTCTTCTCCTTCCCTTACTGTCTTTCTCCTTGCCTCTTTTCGTCGTTGTTATCATCATCACCAAACTTATTGCCTTGCTCGTAATCGTTCATATCCTCCTGTTAATTTTCTCATTGTCGCTTTTACATCCTTCTTCATTCCCTGTCGTTATCTTTGTTATCGTTATGGTCACTCTTTACCCTTTCTTTGTTATCGTCTGTTATCGCTATCTGTCTATCTTTCTTCGTCCCTTTTCCCCATATTCCCTGCTAATTGTCTCTTTTCATTTCCCATCAATATCGTTCGTCGCTACCCCAGTGGTTCTTCTTTATTATCGTCATCGTCATTGTTATTGCCATCTGTCTTTACTTCTCTAGTCATCTTCGTCTTTATCTCCCTATCTTCTCTTAGTTGCTCTTTCTCCCTTCTCCATTCGTATATTTTTTTCCCTTGTAATCGTTATGCCAAACACAAAACTTGAAAATAATAGGCTCCACCAAAAAGCCAAAAAAAAAAAATAATAATAATAATAAAGTCTATCAAAGCCTCACTTCATAATTACACGCAGCGCAAAAGACACACACACACACACACACACACACACACACACACACACACACACACACACACACACACACACACACACACACACACACACACACACACACACACACACACACACACACACACACACACACACACACACACACACACAGAAGAAAGAAAAAACAAAAAGAAAGAGATAACTAGTAACAGAATACAGTACAAGAATGGCAATAAAATCCTTGTTCTTGTTCTCTATCGTCACCATCGTCGTTGCTATCGCTGTCTATCTTTACTGCTGTTGTCACCTTAGACCTTCTCTACCTTTACTGTCGAAGCCTTTTTTTTTTTTTTTTGTCACCTTTCCTTTCCCCCTTCTCCTGCTCCTTCTTCTACCTACTCTTCCCCCTCTTTTACCTTCCTCTCTCCAGTGTCTCACCTCTATTGTCTTTTCTGTTACCGTTTTTTTGCCTCTGTGTTCTGTTATTCTCCCTCTGCCTTCATTACCACTCCTTTTCCAAGCTATGCCGCTTCTTCCAACATTCAGCATTTATCACTATTTTCCTTCCCCTTTCATTTTTCTGCTTTCTGTTTCTCCTCCCTTCATTCTTATCTACATAGTCATTCACGCTTTTCCCAGGTCTCTCTGTTTCTTCTTCCTCCTCTTCCTTAGGTTTGTTTTCATTTTATTTCCATGAAAGGACCAGCATGTCTGTTGCAGTTTGCTTTCCCTCATTTTTTTTCCATTTCTCTCCCATTCCTTTTCTTCCTCTTTCGTTCAGTTTCCACTCAATTTCCTCCTCCATTCTCACTTGGTTCCTCTGTCTCCTTCTCCTTCAATCTGTTTTCATTGTTTCCTCTTTCATGTTCATTTCATTTCTCAGTATTTTCTCCTCCTCCTCCTCCTGCTTTTCTCTATTTTCATTCTATTTCTTTTTCTCTTCTCTCCATTTCCTCCCCCTCTTCCTCACCTGCCAGGCCTTCCCAGTTCTTTGATGTCCCACTGGCTTCACCTCCGAGTCGAACCAATTTATAACCAGCTTCTCTCCAATCACATTAAACTCAATCCATCCTTTCGAAGTGGTTCCTGGTGTGTGTGTGTGTGTGTGTGTGTGTGTGTGTGTGTGTGTGTGTGTGTGTGTGTGTGTGTGTGTGTGTGTGTCTGTCTGTCTGTCTGTCTGCCTGTGTGTGTGTGTGTGTGTGTGTGTGTGTGTGTGTGTGTGTGTGTCTGTCTGTCTGTCTGTCTGTCTGCCTGTGTGTGTGTGTGTGTGTGTGTGTGTGTGTGTGTGTGTGTGTGTGAATTTACACTTTCTTCTTTTTCTCTTTTATGAATGTGTGTGTGTGTGTGTGTGTGTGTGTGTGTGTGTGTGTGTGTGTGTGTGTGTGTGTGTGTGTCTACGTTTATATCTTCCCTTCCTTATTATACTTTCATCAGTTTTTTTTTTTTCTTTGTTTATGTGTTGCTATTTATTGTAGTCCATACATTCCCCTATTTTCTCTTCCTCTCTTTCGCCAACAATTTTCCTTTGATGGCGTTGTTGTTTGTTTCAGTTCATTTGCATCTCTTTGGCCACATATATTTTTTTTCTTTCTTGGCTCGTGTTCTCGTTGACCTATTCAGACCTCGCCACACTTCTTTCCTAACTCTTTATCTTCCATATTATGCTTTATTTTCTCTTGGAGTTTTTCATACATTTTCTAAGCCAATATAGTTCTAATTAATAACTTGCAAGAGGATAATAAGGTGCACTAGACAAGGCAAATAGTTTATGATGAGGTGTTACGAACTGTGCCACAAAGATAGCTTAGGAGAAAGTGTTACGGAATCTCCAAATCCAGTGAGAATACGGCTCGCTGATTTGTACACCAGCGTAACTTTCAACTATGATCTTGCTTGTGCCAAAACATGCTACAGTTTTTACCCCTCTCCATCCCTCTATCATTTGCCAAACACATCGACCTCAAAAGGAACTCACTTGGCACGGACAGCTATCACCCTCTTATTTATGTAAAGAAACATTTATATTCTCTATCAAAATATTGCTTTATAGTAACTGTCACATCTATAAATATTTTCCTTTGCGCCTCTAGTAACCTGCTATTCTACGGGTATATGATGCCTGTTCACATATATTCTTCCTCATCTTTCTTTGCAAATAAATTCATCGTTGATGTACTAGAAGGCTGTCAAATAATTTGCTTAGAATATGCTTTGAAGGCTTTTTCTCTGATCTCTCGTTTTTTTTTTTTTTATAGTTATTTTGACTCATTCTTAATTTTGCAGTTCCAGTCAGTTGCTTCTGGGATCCTCCACTGCAGTAAAAGATTTTCAGTTGCAGTCTCAGAGAGTCTGTAATCACATAAATTTAACAGTTAACTAAAATTTACTTGAAATCTCTCCTGCATAGCACACACTCATCCTTGGTTTGTCATTGCCTAAAGATTTTTAATTTTCCTGTAATCTTTCTCACTTGGTCTTTACCATAAAAAGCTGCCTTCCCATCCTTGTTTTTTCTCAGCTCATCCTTGATTTTTTCTTAACATTTGGCTTCGTCACACTTTGTCTAACCTCTATCATTTGCTCGAAGAGGAAAAAAATTACTTCCCCCACCTACTCATCCTTGCTTGTCTGGGTCTTTTGACTTCTTCAAGCTATTCAATGTCTCCGATTTGTTCTTTGGCTAAAAAAATAATCATACCAACTCATCTTGAACATTGCCTAATTTAAACTTGTCACATTAATAAAAAAACGCACCCTTAAAAGCAGATATTTTCAACAATTTCTAAAAGTTCACTAGTTACTTAAAGTGGTTTGCCTTCTTCCTTGCCTTGAGTACCGTCCATCGCAGATCTTCATTACTACATTTAGGATGCTTCTGCTTCTCGATTTCCCTTTTCCCCTGTACTAGTGAACCTTATGTTATCTACTTTTCTAATTTTCTTTGCATTAACACTTTTCAGACAATAGATGTAATTTAGTACAACATTCAAGGTACCACCCGAAGATTACTTTTATAAGGGGAAGTCCCGAATAGATAGGGGGCTATGATTATTTACATAACATTCTTTTACCGAGGTTAAGGCCTATGCTGAGGATCTGGCCTTCTACTCAACCATTTTTATTTCAGCTTTTTTTCATCTGTTTGTGTAAAAACTAAACCTTCTCTACCAACTCATCCATATCTCTGACCTTCAATTTCCTGACTACTAGTATAACATTTGCCATTGGTTCCTTTGGTTCGCATAAAAAGCCATGAAGTCTCCCACGCTTGCCCATCCTTAGCTTTTTCCTCCAAGTCCTGACCTTCGCTAGTGGCATGGGAGACGCTCTGCCTTGGTGCTCTGACCTTTGTGTCGGTGTTTTTACTTGATGGCGAGGATGACACACCTTTGCTGGAGTCGCCTTGAAACTGACGTGAAATTTAGACATTCCTGTGTTTTTCTCAACTCTGAACACCCGACGAATACTGATGAGTTGTAGATACGGACGACTTGGGTATTGTTTGGTTTGTTTCGTAAATTTCCACCCAACATTGGATGCTACTTCGTTTCCTCTGCAAAGACAGGGTACAGTATTGTGTGTGTGTGTGTGTGTGTGTGTGTGTGTGTGTGTGTGTGTGTGTGTGTGTGTGTGTGTGTGTGTGTGTGTGTGTGTGTGTGTGTGTGTGTGTGTGTGTGTGTGTGTGTGTGTGTGTGTGCATTTTAAGTTTTCTCCGACCTGGAGAATTACGGGAATTGTATACTCGTAAATAATGTACCCCGTTTATTATAACGCTTCAATGCTTTAGCTGCCAATTACCTACCTTGCTCGTTCTTTTACCTGACATCAAACAACACAGTCATGTTCAAGAAAAACTGGGAAACACACAAAAAGATGTTAAAACTTTTATAATCAGGTTTTGGCTGAGAATGAATAACTGCGTACATTATGGTCCAGTTTGCGACAAAAAATTATTAAGCCTAATGTAAAACAATGCTACATATATTTCAAAATCTCGTTTTTGATTTGTTTTGTTTTTGGCGAAAGTGAACGATCATTTAGATTAGTGCGCGTGTATGCTTGCTTTGCTGCTTTTGTGATGACTGAAAAGATGGTCGTATTTGTGATGAGGCTGGAGTAAAGGCAGGCGGAAAATGCTTTTATCAGAGGAATCAAAGGCTCACTCGTCATCTGATGCGCATGTTGTTGTTAATTAAGCGCTTCCTTGCCAGGGATTTCCGCCTTCTGAATTACAAGCATCTGAGGCTTGTCAGGATAAAATTATGAATGCGTCTATTGCATGGAAAAGTATTAAACAGACAACAAGCAAAAACTATGCTCATGTGTGTATGTTCGTATGTACTGATCATGCGTTTTGATATGCATTCATGTATGTTGATGTTTTCATCTTCCTGTCGTCAATTATTTGATTGTTTATGAGAGTAAACTAGAAATCCATTTTTTTCTTTACGTAATATCAGATCAAAGTTACAGACCTAACGTAGTGAAATTCGTGTCCTGTATAATAAGTCACGACATTCGACTTTTTTATCCTGTCTTCAGCGCTACTTACCACAAAGGATTCAGCATTAATAACGATTTCACCCACTAATTAACTTCATGAATTACCCTCTTAATTACAGCAATTATAACCAAATAGAGGGCATGCACGCTATCTCATCTTGTACCTCCTATTATGCGAGACAGGTTTTATTATTTCCTCTCTTTTTACTTAGTTCTGATGTGAAAACGTTAATCGAGTCAATCGTAAATAAATATACATGTTACTCCCTCAATAAGCAACATATTATCTACTTTGCGATACCGTCATTGTACGTTTTCTCATTGCTCTGCATTGTAAAATACTGTGCAGTATAATAAATATTTTCTCTCTCTAATATAAAGATGACTTGTAACCTGACTGTATTATTACGGCGCATAAACGTGATGGGCGAATATCGAAAATGACGAAGAAACTAACAAAAAATTAAGTAGACATCGACTTGTTGAACAGATTTCGTGTTCATATTCGGAGTTGTGAATTTTTACCTTGACCTTTCACCTTCATCCCTGACCTTGAAAAGCAATGGGTGAAGCCAGGGGAGGGGAAGATAGTGTTATATTCGTGCGGTTAAACCCTTGAATCCTCTGAGGTCTTGATAGATCTTCCACACTAAGGCGAAGACCTATTCTATCTTCTCAGTTTCTTTTTTCTCTCTTCCAAATGATTTTCAGTTTATGGTCCTTCCATCATTTCTTCACCAATTCCGTTCAATCCAGGTACAATTATTCCTTCTACAAATGACCCCAGACGCCTTTTTTTTCTTTTCCTTTTCTTTCTCTCTTTTTTTTTTTTTTTTTTTTTTGATTAGGCGTTTTATAAGGTTTTATGGGGGTCAAAGATACCATACAAGCACATTTTCGGGATCCTATGTTCTTGTATGTTGGTTAATCATCCTGGCAATTTGAACAGAAATATATAGATGTAGTTGTGTGGAGACCATCTTGCATTTCCTTGGAGGTGATGGGAATCTTTATTTATTTAGTTATATATTTATTTTATTTACCTTAGTTTGTTCCTGTTGCCCCAAACCCTTAGTAGGTATGACCAAATTTTTTTACCCTAGGAAACTGGTCCACTCACACTCGAATAATATGCAGTGGCTGTGTGAAATCCAGTGAGCCTTAGTTATATTGTAGAAAAGAGTCTCACTGCCTCCTATACTTTTTTACTCTAACTTTGCCCAGATTTTCGTCCTTCTGTAGCTTATTTCAAGTAGCTCATTGGCAGACACAGACAATACTATGGCTCTACATTCTATCCACAGTACTTCTCCGTGACTAACATCATATTCAAGTGCAAATCAATTGTTATAACTCAGCATTCTGGATGGCAATTTTAGGCCACGTTAGAGGGAAAAGAATTTAGTCGAATCAACCCTTCAATCGAACTAAAGGTTAGAGAAAATGTAATATAATGAGAGACTGAGGCTATACTTATTCTTGCCCCCCAACCCCTACCCTGATAGAAAAACTACCCCCTATCTAAGGAAGACTGTCCAGAGGTAACACATATAAAAAAAAATAGTGTGATCGTGCTGTTGAAGAGCAATAAACACCTTTCCTCACAGAAATTCTAGCTGGCAGTTTTAACCATCTCCTTACCCTATTTAGTCTTCTGATCGTCTATAGAGAGGAAGTCTCTCTCTCTCTCTCTCTCTCTCTCTCTCTCTCTCTCTCTCTCTCTCTCTCTCTCTCTACCCAGATGAGGTGAGCCAGCACTGTGAAATCTAGTAGGGCATCTTTCAACCCCAAATGTCCGGTTGAACTGACAAAAGGAAGTTAGAGTGAGAGAGTGAAAAAAGTACTGGTATTTGATCATAGGGCCTTTGGATGACGATGGACAACTGTTTGGAATGAACGGGAATTGGAATGAACAGATCAAAGTAGTCCAAATGAACAGAGGAGGGGGAGGAGGGGGGAGTTTTATGATAGTGAGACCCCGTTTGATGATGTGAAGAATGGGGTCTATTAGAGTTATTGGATATGAAGGATCTGGTGAGAGAGAGAGAGAGAGAGAGAAAGAGAACATCATAATGCCGTCACTGTATGGCATTCCTATCGTACGACACGATTTGGAGAAAAATGGGAGTGATAGAGATTGTCATGTATTGATTTGGCAATTAAGCTGCTCATCTTGCCATAACTCGCACATTTTATCTAATATTTCCACCTCAGGGCTTACCTGAAGCTCACCGGTCCTGCTACGTGTCATACGCTTTCTTATGACACCACTTTGGTACTAATATCCAATAGGTTGTCCCAACTAGGAGTGGTGTGTTGGTATTGGCGTGGGTGTTTTAATGATATGTCAGTGGGTTTTACGATAGATCGGAAAAGTCTTGTAACGAAATTCGAATCATGGGACTGTTTCTTGCCACTGCATGGGATCGAACTCACGTCCTTTCAACAAGCAGACAAAATCTCTAACCACTTGGCCATTAGAGGAATTTGTTGCCTGGCTACTCCCACCGAAGACATTTAGAAATAATAGCCTTGACTGGGTTTTGGGTAGGATAGCCGGTTCTCTGCCCGCCAAGGCTATTAGGTAAAAACCAGATTTCTTATTAAATAACTGTACAGCCATCTGCCCAGCCTCCCTCTCTTATGGGTAATGGTTAGGCGAAAATTTAAGGAAAAACTAAAATGAATGTGATTCCTTTGCAGTAAGCCAATTTTCTTCCAAGTGATGGTTTTATTCATTTCTTTGCCATCTCCAGTCATGTCCAATAGTAACAATATTTCAGCCTTTTCAGTAGTATATTCGTAACATATCCACACGTGTGAAAATACATTTTGTGCATCATTAAACTGTTTCAAGACGAGAAATTTCATCACAGCTGGAGTAATTCTTCTTTTAGTCACTAAAATAAGACGCCATCATCATGAAATGATTAATGAAACTGTCTAACCTCTCATTCCAGAAGTTTTCCTTCGGTTTAACAAAATCGGCTGGTGGCAGCAAAACATAATAAATTAAAAATAAAAATAAAAACAAAAAGATGTTATCGTATCAAAGTTAAAGACGGGCATAACATAATTCATTGATGACTAATTCATTGTTACAAGTTGGTAAAATGTGCAGGGCCAAACACAATACAAAGCTTAATTTCTTTACTTCCGTAACGTTCTGGATGACACAGAGCCCATCTTCGGAGAGACATTAGAGAGATACAGAATTCCACTCATTTCCCATTCACATTATGCTGCCAAAAGAGAGCTGTGGTGGCGCGGTGGGTATATGTTCCTCTTGATTACTGTGTCTACCTCATGTCCAGGCTTCAAAGCCAATACAGTGGTGAGCATTTAATGATGGTGCTGGCAGTATGTCCCGTCATATGCCTAAACGCCTTTGTACCCTACTGGTTCTATTGAACACAAACTCTGACACACACAAACATGGCCAACACAACATTGTAACTTTCACATGCATACGTATCAGTAACAGTCAGCCCTTTGCCAACCCTACTTCGCTTGCATTGGGGCAGGGTAAATTTTACTTGCTACTTTCTCATCTACTTTAAAATCCACCTCTGCAGCAACCTTAATATGTAGTGTTATATATTAGGTTACAGTTACGTATGTTACCGAGTTCGTGTTTCCTCATTCACACCCGTAACCCAACCTGACCTATCGAGGAGCCTGGGAACCATTGTTAGCCCCTTTCAGTGCGGAAAAGTCTTGTTATTTTGTTTTTGCTCTCTCTCTCTCTCTCTCTCTCTCTCTCTCTCTCTCTCTCTCTCTCTCTCTCTCTCTCTCTCTCTCTCTCTCTCTCTCTCTCGATATTTTCTTTTTAGCCTTTGAGGCACTTTTCGAATTGGAGTAGTTAGATATAGCCTTAATTATCTCCTTTTACTGGGGGGCTCTTCAAAATTGCACGGTTATCGTCTGTCAGCGGCAAAAATTAACTACAAAATGAGGTCCCTGTGCTAACGAGGTCATCCCCTGAAATCCAGTCATATATTTCCACTTTCTTACCAAACAAATCTCATCACCTGATTACCTCTTGCTCCTGATATACTATTTCTACTCAGATTAGCACAGAATTTTAGAAATAAACGAAATACGTACAGCCCATCAATATGAGACACGTTTTGTGTAGGAATCAGGTACGTGATGAGGTTGCGAAGACGAGGTATATTCTTGCAGTTAGTGGTTTTCCTTTCTGCCTTATTCCTATTATATTCAGAAGATTTTGGTCAACTTTGAGATCTGTCGAAGTGGAGAGATCAAATGTAATCTTCTCTCACTCCTTCGGTTCAAGCGACGTCCCTCGAAGATTAAATAAAATCGTCTGGGGGAAGGTAATATTTAGTGCAAATTAACAGGTGTACTCGGCCATGACTACCTTCCACACCTCATACTCACTGATTCACCCTCCTTGTAATAAATGACTCAACCTCCTTATACTCACTGACCCAAATTCCTTATAGTCACTGACTCAACCTCCTCATACTCACTGACTCAACTTCCTTATACCCACGGACTCAACCTTCTTATACTCACTGACTCAACCTTCTTACATTCACCGACTAAACCTCCTTATACCAAGTGATTCAAAACCCATCACTTGTTACTATAATCCATTCCAGATTAGAATAATAGTTACGTATAACGTATAATGGAGTTAGAGGGAAGTATGGGAAGGTGTGGAAAGGTGTGAGTAGTTATCGTTACTGTATTATGATATTTTAGAGTTCTGACATAGTGATCAAGTGTAATTCTGCTTTGGAATGAAGTAAAACTAGGATAAATTAATGGTACGTATTCTCGTCGATTATAGAAGCACCCTAACACCTCTACCTTAGCGATTTATTTTTGGATACGCCTAGCAAATATTGTTTTGTACGTTATTTATGCAGAGTATGGTGATATCAGAATGATTTAAGTATCAGACGAGGACGGCAAGGTGAAATGAGCAAAATGAATCGCTTCGGAAAATGTGTTAGTGGCCAAAGGAAACGTCATGGGTGTGAAGGGGTAAGCAGCCTGGCAACCCGAACCGGTAAACAAACACACCTGAATATTAGTTTCATCAAGACACCTGAACGGGACATACAGGTAGCTTGTCAAGTGTGTTTTTTCTTTTTCTTTTTTATACCTCATTTGTTTTTGTCTTTACTTAATCTTGGAGGGTTTGTCAAGGTTTGGGTTCACGCCTTATATGGATGGTACTGTTATCTTGCTCCGTCATCGTTATTATTACTAGCGTTCATCGTCATCGTCATCATCATCATCATCATCATCATCATCATCAAGATCCCTGTCATCATCATCATCAAGATCCCTGTCATCATCATCATCATTATCACCACCATCACTTTTGCCATTATCGTCTACTACTGTCATCATCACCACAGTCATTTGCAATCATCGCCATCGTTATCCTTACCACCATTATCACCATCACCATCATCACCACTACTATTGTCATCATCACCATCATCATCATCAACATCATAGTCATCCTGATCACCACCATCATCACCAACACCACCATCATTTCTGTTATCATCACCACCATCATCGCTATCACCATCATCATTGCCCAGCATCATCACCTCCAACACCATCATTGTCTACTATTATCGTCACTCGCATTATCGGAATCACCATCATCACCACCGCCACTGTCGTCATCATCATTATCACCATCATCCTCATCATCACAATCACCATCATCATCTAGCGTCACAAGTTCGGAATGTTTGAGTATTTTATTATTTTTTTTTTTTAGGTGACACTTCATCTCGCTTAATGTAATTACCGGTAACCTTTTCAGTGCAGGTGTGTGTGCAAGGATACGCATTTTCTGAGTTAATTTAGACTGTTGAGTTTGGTAATCTTTCGTCTCATGTTTTGTCTGATCGGACCGCTACACCTATGCACCGTGAATGTGTGTGTGTGTGTGTGTGTGTGTGTGTCCATCAATACCTCGTCAATTCCCATCAATACCCTGTCAATGCCCATCAATACCTCGTCAATCCTCATCAACACCCCAACAGTCCCCATCTATATCCCGTCAATGTCCATCAATACCCTGTCAGTCCCCATCAATACCCCATCAATGCCAATTAATACCCCTCCATGTCCATCAATCCCCCGTCAATGCCCATCTAAAGTTTATGAGATCAGAAATGTACGAGGATTTTAACAGCCCCTTCTACGCGAGGACATCATATGCAGGGCGATCCTTAAATAGCGACCCTCTAGGAATTTTCCTGTTTTTATTTTCTGTATTCCTAGGATGGCTCAGTGTGCCGGTGTGGGCGTGAGTGTGTCAATTGGAGTAGAAAATGAATAAATAATGCAGGGAAACATTGACAGCTCTGAGCAGTCCCCGTAACACACAAGAAATCCTCCAGTAAAGTGGAAAGGGACCGTTATAAATTGACTGTTTTTTTTTTAGCTGTGACTAGGTAATTTTTTTAATTAGGGGAAAGCTTAGTTGTCATGGGATTAATAAACGCTGTATCTAACCCCTCCTGTTTAAATAATCCCTCTTAGCTGAGGAAAATCGTCTATGCCAGGATATCATATGAAAGACAACAACTCACTGGAAAGGTAGGGTGAAAGAGAGTGACAGGTTAAATACTTTGTTTCCCAAACGCTTCGGGCTGCACGGAACCCATTTTTAGTAATTAAACAAAGAAATCAAGCTCTATCCTGTGTCTCTCTCCCACCCACCATTTCCACGTGTCACAATATATCTATATCATCCTACTGAAGAGGTAAACGGAAGACAAGATTTTTCTTGCGCGTCCTTCGAATTTCTGATATTTAATTTGCTCAATTAGTACTGACATTCAACTTATCGAAACGTTATCAGCACAAATTCCGCCGAGGGACTTGGCGTTGTTATTGTTTTTACTCTCTCTCTCTCTCTCTCTCTCTCTCTCTCTCTCTCATAGAAAACATTATTAACACACATTCCTTCAGAGGACTTGTCGTTGTTGTGCTTTTTACTTTCTCTCTCTCTCTCTCTCTCTCTCTCTCTCTCTCTCTCTCTCTCTCCCTCTAATAACTGAACTCTTGGCAAATGTCAGCCTGTACCTGTAATTAAAGTTAATTATTTCCCTTCTGGATATTTTCTTTTATTTCATGACAATTTTGGCGTCTTATTAACCAACAAATGACCATGGACGAGTTCCTTAAGACGGTGGGGGAATCTTGTGGCTTCTTAACCTCTTTGACCTTTATTTTCTAGGTTGAGGAAGCTCCCTAACACATTTTCTTGGCGATTCATTTTCCTTTTTGCACTCTACTCTCCTATTTCGTGTTATATAAATTCTTCCAACATCGCCTTACTCTGCATAAATAACTTACAAAAGGATATTAACCAGCCATATCCAAAAATAAACCGCTGAGGAAGAGGTGCTAGGAAGTCTCCTTACCCGAAGAGAATACGGGCGAAGGTCGATTGTTTTTCCTGTTGTGTCCCTGCTGTTTCCCTGATGTTTTTATGCTGTTTCCCCGTTTGATATGCTACTCATGCAGTCAATGCCGGAAATTAAGCATTTCCCATCTACTTTTCCTGCTGTTTTTCTGCTGTTTTTCCTGTCGCTTCCCAGATACTTTTCCTGTTGTTTTTCCTGCTGTTTCCATGTTGTTTTACTGATGTTTTTCCTGTCGCTTCCCTGATACTTTTCCTGTTGTTTTTCCTACTGTTTCCCTGCTGTTTTTCCTGTCCTTTCCCTGCTTTTCCCTACTGTTTTTCCTGCTGTTCCCTGCTGTTTTTCCTGTCCTTTCCCAGATATTTTTTCTACTGTTTTCCTCTGCTTCCCTGCTGTTTTCCTGCAATTTCCCTGTTGTGTTTCCTGCTGTTATTTTTTTCTACTGTTTTTATTGCTCTCTTCCCTGCTGTTTTTCCCGCTCTTTCCCTGCTTTTCTCCCGGTTGTTAGGCTACCCGTGCGGTAAATGCCGGATATTAAGCCCTTCCCCATGTACCTCCCCTAACGAGCTCATTGCCTTAATTAAGCCTACCTGTTGATGACCCCACGAGAGAAACATGATTATGAAAATGATAACTCATGCCTCTTTCCTCAAGACAGTGTGGCCTCGTCTCCTTCTAATCTTGTAAGTGATGGTGAATAGCCTTAAGAACAATGGCTGTGATTTTAGGAGTGGTAAATTTTTGAACACGCTTTTTACCATCTTCGTTGTGAAATGTGTATCGCAAAGACAGACAGAGACAGACAGATACAGAGACAGACAGACGCCCACATAATTTATTCATTCTTTCATCCTCTATCTATCTATCTATCTATCTATCTACCTGTCTATGTCTGCCAGTCTATTAAATTCTTGTCTCTGTCTATCTGTACCTATCTGTCTATCTGTTCATAGTTTTTGATCTATTTGTCTAACTTTCTATCTATCTATATCTATGATGATCTGTCTATCCATTGACAGACACCTTAATCCCCTACTGAGTAGTCACAGCCACATGACTTCCATTATGATGATGGTGATAAATGATGATGATAATAATAATAGCAATAGTAACAATAATAACAATAATAATAATAATAATAATATAGTGATAGGTAAGAAGAAAAACAACAA
Source organism: Coenobita brevimanus (assembly GCF_032717465.1). NCBI lineage: Eukaryota > Metazoa > Arthropoda > Malacostraca > Decapoda > Coenobitidae > Coenobita > Coenobita brevimanus. Next base: position 6,783,552 of record NC_136975.1, on the reverse strand, counting down.
CAACAACAACTACTACTACTACTACTAATAATAATAATAATAATAATAATAATAATAATAAAAATAATAATAATAATGATAATGATAATATGTAAGAAGATAAACAACAACTACAACAACAACGAGAAGAAGAAGAAGAAGAGGAAGAAGAGGAAGCAGAAGAAGAGGAAGAAGAAATAAATAATACTGCCTTTGTCTCCTCCATCAGTGCTCACCAACACATCAGCCAGATTAACAGAAGCCTTGCCTGGCCCCGTTGCACAAGTTCTTTATGAGATGACCCGAGGGCATCACAGTATGGTTAACAGCCAATGTGTACCGTGTGAGGGTGTGGCCAATGTACACACACACACACACACACACACACACTACACTAAAGACTACATACCATGCCTCCTCCTCCTCCTCTTTTTTTTCTTGACACGTCTATTATTTTTGGTACACATATTATTAAGCAAATTTAGGCGGTTTGTGAAGGCTTGTCTCTGGTTTAGAGTATGGTGATCCATAAAATATTTTGCTTCCTCACTAAGCACAATCGCCATTTTGCACAATAGTTTTTATTTTAGGCAAACACTTAGAAACTCTTACCTATATTCCGCAACTCTCTACTTCCTTAAAGCTATTCTCGTGTTCTCTTTGCTCTCAATTTACTTTATTTCTTTCTGTCACACTTTTTTCTGTGGCTTTTCTACAGTAGTCTTTTTTGTTCATTAGTTTCTGTCCCTTTTTATCACACCTTAGCCCTTCTTACAGCCACGTTCATTTTGTCTACCCCGTTTCACTTGCCTCACTGCTCTGCCTCTCATCATCATCATCATCATCATCACTTTCTTCATCATCATCATTATAATCATCACTCCCTTCATCATCATCATCATCATCGTCATCATCATCATCATCATCACTCTTCGTACACTACCCCAACTTCTGCCTACAATTTGCTGCTATCCAGCCACACCCATCCATATCTTCTTTTGTGTCTTGCCCTTCCACATTGCGACGACTGCTTCCCTTCTACCAAACCCACATTATATTACTTGTATGAGTTTATTTTTTTCTCTGTCTATCTGTCTTTCTATCGATCTGTCTATCTGTCTACCTGACTCACACACTCTGCCTGTCTGTCTCTGTCTATCCTGTAGCTGTTGATACCCTTTGACCACACTCTGTTGCCAAGCGATTTTTATTGTTGCACGCCAAGTGTACAAAAAGTGTAGAGGTTTATGGGCAAAATGTCAGAGGTGGACCAGAGGCATCGTCGGCTACTAACCACGCCCTTGATGCTCCTATTACAGCGTCTGCCCATCTACGCCCATCCCCCCACCTACGCCCATTCCTCCTCAGTCCTCTATTGTATCCTCTCCCTTACATCTCCTCTCGTTTTTATTTCTCCTTATCCTTTCTTAGCGCGTTTCTTGATTTTCGTCTTACCCGTTCCAGCGTCCCAGAGATTATTTCCGTTCTTCTCATATTTATTGATTTTTTCTTTATTTCAGATGTTTATCATTCCTACTTTATCTTATTCTCACTTCTCCCCATTCCGAATTCTCTTCATCACCATTTCTATTCTCTCACATTTCTCCAAACTCCCATTTCTCTTTATCCCAATTTAGTATCTTCACATTCTTCTTCTTTTTTTTTCTTTTTTTTTGTTATTGCTATTTTGTATCTTTCTTGCTCATTATTGCTCTAACTAAACTCTTTCCATCCTCCTCTCGTTTCCTATATTGCCTCCCCTTTGTCATTTCTCCACATGGCCGTTTCTTGTTATTCCTTTTTTTCCCCATCCTTTTCCACAGCGTACCCTGCATTGTAAATTTCTTACTTTTCCTACTTTTTCTAGACTCTTCTCCCTCTCCTTTCCTTGGTATATCTCTCCTCATTCCAAGATTTATTTATTCACATATGTCGTATTCATTTTTTGTCATTCTATTTTTTTATATTTCTTGGTTTGCAACCTGTCTTGATTATTCCAAAATTCTCAAGCTCTTTCCAGTTCATCTGAGTCATATTTATTCATGTCTTGCGTCTCCAATTACGAATGACCTATTAAAAGATATTCTGAGACTGGAAGATTGTTTCGTGTAAGATTTAAAGGATTTTGTTCTTGTCTTAGCACAGAATCACTCCAGACTAATGGTTACCATCCCGCTCTCTCTCTCTCTCTCTCTCTCTCTCTCTCTCTCTCTCTGCTTTGGTTTTCAGTAGGCTTCCATTTTCTTTTTAGTTACCCACCATTTTATCGTCTGCGGAGTCATAATAACTTAACATTCTTTACTACTGCATTCAGTTTAAATTTTGTTGGTGAAGTCTTATGGTATTTGAGTTGAGAGATATTTAAATGACTCCATGAAAGGCAAATCTTCTGAAGCAAATCAGTGACAACAACGCACCTACATTTATTATTGTATTATGAAGCTATTTTGAGTACTGCAGTGACTCCGGGGCCATAACAGTGTCCGTTAATAAAATATTTCGTGGGCGACAGTGCGTTGGGCCTTATGACAATGCCGCAGCTAGTGTAAAGTGTCAGTCCCTGCCTTAGTTGTGTGGAAATATAAGGTTGACTGTCTGTGGGGTCGATGTCAAATGAGTTGCATGGCTTGTATATAAAAAAGAATTAAGACTGGTACCTCCGAAGTTGCTGCGGTTGGTATTACTGGTGTTAAATACTGATATGTCAAATTCAGTCCACAGAAGATTAGGAAGTGTGACAAAAGTTCTAATATCTGATTAATATAATTCACAATGTGATAGATATGATTCTTGCTGCTGGGGACGGTAATACGAAATACTGTACACCGAACTTTAAAAGGCATGATTCCTTCCATCTACTTGATAAGATTATCTACACTTACACTACTCCTAATGCTATGCCATTTTTATTCTTGGTTCCTCATTGCTGTTCTATAATTCCTGCAAATCTGGTAAGCGTAAATTAGGCTGAGTTACAACAGACAGAAACTCTAGCAGGAAATTTAATTACCTTGCACATATTAGATTTGATGAAACTGAATAAGATTTAAAATATGCAAATAGAATCAAGAAGACCGTATAATCCAACCCCGCCTACATCACTTATCTTCTCTCATTTTCACGTCCCTTCTCGTTATACTTCCATTCTTCTTGTCTCTTCAATTATATGCCCTGTCCGTGCCTCGCAGCGCTCTGTTGCAGCCTCTCTCCACCCAGCTTAACTTCCCTACCTCTCCTTCACCTTGCTTTGTCACTTCTTACCTTTCACCGCCCTCTCTTGCCTTACCTTTGTCCCCTTCGACTTTCTTGGACCCCTTTCCCCTTCCCTCGGCCCTTTTCCCCTTCCCTCGTACACCTTTTTTTCTTTCTTTGTTCCCTTATTTGTTTTCCCTCGCCCTCCTCCCTCTTGGCTTTTCTCTTGCCATCCCACGCTTCAGTTTGTTTCCCATTGCTATTTCATGTTTTCCCTCACCAATTAATGCTTTCCTTATTCTTCTCTTGCCTTCATTACCTTCTTCCCACCTTGCCTTACGCTCTCTTGCCTTTTCTCCTTCCCTTCTGCCTTTTACAGTCCCTTTCTACCTTTTTCCGCACTCTCCTGCCTCCCCTTGCCCTCTCCTTCCTCATCTCATCCCCTCTTGCTACTCCCTAGTCCCCCCTTCCCCAACATTCACCTCAATAGTAACTAGGTACAGTATCGCCCTGCCCCGTTATTTGAACCCTATAATCATTGCGCTTTACACGATACTGCTCCATCCCGTCCCTCTTCCACCCTTCCCTACTTAACCTACCTAACACGATCCAATTTTGCCTGACTCCAACAGACCTATACTTACCTGACCTTTACCTACCGCAACCTACCTGACCCGGACCTACTCCACCTTCCCTGATCCTACCTAACCACACACCTGACCTATACCAACCTCACCACCCACCTAAACCATGCCTACCCCACCAACCACAACTAAACCATGCCTAACCCACCTCGTCCCACCCCACCTAAACCATCCCTACCCCACCAATCACAACTAAACCATGCCTACCCCACTTCATCCCACCCCATCTAAACCATCCCTACCCCACCAATCACAACTAAACCATGCCTACCCCACTTCATCCCACCCCACCTAAACCATGCCCATAACACTTCACTTAATTCTTTCCTACCCCACCCAACCAGATCTCTGCCTGCCTCACCCAACCTGACCCCAACATATTTCGCCCCACCTAAACTCTACCTAAATCTCCTTCCCTGACCTATGATCAGTGTCTACTTCCTGACTGCGTACGTTTTACTTCTTCATTTTCCCAAACCCCTATGTTCCATTTCGAGTCTTCCTGCTTCTCAACATTCTGCCCTCTCCTACAAAAAATGCACACCTCATCACAAAACACACACACACACACACACACACACACACACACACACACACACACACACACACACACACACACACACACACACACACTACAAAACACACACACCTCTTACAAAACTGCTTCCATAATTTCAACCACTCATTAATCAGCTCACCCCTATCTGCCAGCTGTTTAGCCTCACCCAACCCATCCAGTCAGCACCATCCCTCTACCCCAGTTTTTGTCGATCTCTCAGACTTTGCCTCGTCATCCTCCCTCATTTACCCTCCATTAATTCCTATCCAGCTCACCTCTTCCATCGCTAAACACACACATCTCCTATGAACCCAACTTCATTTACTTCATATTTTTACGACACCCTCTGCCCTGTCACTCATACTTTCTTGTCAGTCAGCACTAATTTCTACTGCATTACTTGCTCATGTTTTCTATAAAGTTTATTCTGTTGTACATTTGTCTCACTCAAATTTTTTTTGCATTTTGCCCATCGGACCACTTTGTCGCATTTTGTCCGTAACTCTCTCTCTCTCTCTCTCTCTCTCTCTCTCTCTCTCTCTCTCTCTCTCTCTCACTACTTTTTTCCATCGTTCCATCTTGCATTTTTGTCCACTGCTTTTTTTTTTTTTCCCCCTTTTTGCGAAACGTTCCATTTTGATGCATATTGTTCATTGCTCCATTTTTTGGCATAATGTCTGTCCCTTTTTTTTTTTTTTTTTTTTTTTTTTTGGTGTATTTTGTCCACTGCTCTATTTTAATGTATTGTTTCCATCGCTCCCTCCTCCTCTCTCTCATCTCTCCTCATAGATATTCTATCTCTATTTTTTTTTTCTAATTTCTCCTTACCTTTTTCCCACCTAACATGCTATTACTTTCATTTCATCCTTCGCCACTCCAATTCCAACGCTAATTCGTCATGTCCCTTTCCTCTTCCCCTCATTTCTCGCCTTCCACTGTCTGCTTATCCACGAAAGAATGTGGCTAATCCTCTCCTCCCTTTTACACTACCGTCATTTCCACTTTCCTCCACATAGGTCATTTCTTTCCAAGTCGCCACAAACTGCTTTCCTATCTTGTAATCCCTCGTCACTCTCATTCGGCTTTAATTCATCTCCCACTGTCATCTCGCAGGAACAACCATTTACCTAACCACAGTACTCTATTTTTTAATACTTTTTTGTCATTCTCGTTTACCTTGTTCTTTCCGCTCCACTTTTTATCTACGTCACTCCCATTTCCTGTTGAATCATCCTGTCCCCCCCCACTCTCTCACGCTATCTTTCGCCATCTACTCCACTTTTGTCACTATCACTGCTTCCTTATCTTTCACGTTATCCTGCTTTAACTCCAATTTGCGCTCCGCCACTCCCATTTCCACGTTATATTTCCTTAATCTTGCTACCATCAGATAATCTGCATAGCCACAAATTAATCCTTCAGAGACCGCGAAGCTACCCATTGACCACCCATACCCCCACCCCATTCCCTAAAAAAAAAAAAAAAAAAAGGAAAGAAGGAAAAAAATACCGCGGCACCACTGTGAGAAAATAAATATATAGCTTTTCACCGATTTTAAACAAGTCTGAGGAAGGGATGAAGGACTGCTCATGCCGTAACCCAGAAGAGTTGAGAATATTAGATCAAAGATAAAGGTATACAGGATAAGTTTAAAGCTGACCTTCCTCTGTGACCTTGACCTTTAACTCATTGTTCTGAAAACTACTGAATTTGGTCTCTGGCAACCGTTCAATATCTCTATCAAATTTAATTTAAATTGGATGAAAACTGTTCGTTATCTCAAGGAGGAGTGTGTGTGTGTGTGTGTGTGTGTGTGTGTGTGTGTGTGTGTGTGTGTGTGTGTGTGTGTGTGTGTGTGTGTGTGTGTGTGTGTGTGTGTGTGTGTGTGTGTGTGTGTGTGTGTGTGTGTGTGTGTGTGTGTTCTGAGGCGTGCTAGAGCAGGTGGCTGGTGTTATGAATGTGTAATGAAGCAGAGTAAGGTGGCTGTGGGCTGGTAATGCGTTAGGCTGATGTTCACGATGGTGAGGTGAACCTACCAGTGTTGTCGAAAGCAAAAAATGCTGTAAGCCTGTAATTTCTTTAAATAATAACATTAAACACAGAGTATTATCGTGAATTATATGATCTATCTAGAGGCAAAAAAAAAAAAAAAATCTTGTAGGCCGAGGAAATAGACAACCCATGAAATTCCGATCGATAATGATACTCATTTGCCGCAGAGGGACGCCTTTACGTGATGGCATTGATATATCTGGCCGGATTTAGTGCCTGGTTATACAAATGTCACACAAGCACCATCCTGTCCCCCAAAACGAGGATGTTGGACTGCGGGAGAAGGGCAACTTAAGCCTGCAGTCCACCGAGTTTCAAATACTCCAGGGGACAAATCAACATAGAGAACATAATACCCATGCGAATAATAATGGTGTGACAAGAAGAGCAACTATGACCATTACAAAATTTACATCAATAGTACGGCAAAACGGTTGCGCCAGGAGACACATTTTCATGATAGCAGGACAGTTCCAGCAAAGACAAAAAGGGCAGCTGTATTTTCACATCAGCTGTGAGAGGGATATTTGCATGAAAAACACATCAATTGGAACAAAAATACAAAGGTATCGTATATGATTATCTCTTTCATTAATATTAACGATGTATGGCTAAAGCAATAAATTTTTTTCCCTGATGTTTGGTGATATTGGCGTCTGTCATGGGAGCACAAACCATGTATTCTTAATAAAGCATCAGCAGCAAAGAAAATAAATTGAGTTATGCAATACGGTACGCAAAACCTCATTTCCCTGTGTATCATCGCTGGGTGAAATAAGTAGCAGTAGCACAAGCAGTAACATTATAATATGTAACAGTAACGCGAGTATCAGAGAGATCAGTATTAACATCATCCTTATCGGTAAGTATAGTTTCCATATCAGTAACAGCAACATCCACACAGTAAGTCACATCAAAATAGACAACACTAATACAAGATTCAGTTACAGCATCATTTTTATCGGTAACACTCATCAGTATCGGTAATAGTAGTATCAGAGCAGTATCAGTAATATCGATAACAGTATCAGTAACTTCAGTAACCGTATCAGTAATTTCGGTAACGGTATCACTAGTATCGAGAGTAACATTAATTTCAGGAACAGTACTATTAATATTAGGAAAAGTTATCTCACTTTCGGTAGCATCAGTATTGGTAACAGTATGGTGATAAGAAGCACTTGTGGGCTGAGTGTGAGCAGTGGACTCATAGAGGTAGGATTAGGGTAGAGGCGGCGTGAGAAGGCTCCGGTGAAGCCAGAGAACTGTCAAACGGCCATATTGGTCAAGTCAAGAGGTCACGGCAACACCTACCTGACTTGAAGAAGATTGCTGTGCACTTCTACCTCTATGGCTGTTCTTGAGGTTTTACCCACATTACAAGACAAACTTATCTTCACCACTTTAGAAAGTCATATGTCTGCCAGTGACCCTCTGCACAACCACCTTGTCTTACTTATCAAAGCAGTCGCAGAGACATATTTACAAGTGCGGTATTCCTATGCAGGAAAGCACTTTACAGCAAGAAATATTGCCTTAAAAAATGTCAAGAGTAGGACTGCTATGAATAAGGTAGTACTGTTTAGTGGTTTATGAATAATGCATGAGTAAATAATTTGTTGCCATATAAAGTCTCAAATGTATAAACGGTTGTTTCTATATCCTTTTAGGTTAGTATGCAAATATAGATAAATAAATAAATAAAGATAATACATATTTTTTTCTGTTTGCAACTAAGAAAACACTCGCGCCTGGTCAGCAGAACCAAGTCAGACAGCTGTCAAAGGGGTCGCCGCCATGTTGGTCGAGTCAGGTCTGTCGGCTTCACTGACCTACCCTTGGTTAATCCCTTATGCCGCCTCTACCTACTCCTACCTCTATGAGTGGACTGGTGTGGTGGTGTGGGTGGTGTACTTGTATTGTATTCGTGTTGTGGTGTGGTGGTGTGGTGAGGTGGTGGTGTTCGTGGTGTAGTGGTATGAATGGTGCAGTGGTGTGGTGGTGCGGGTGTTGTGGTAATGCAGTGGTGTGGTGGCACAGTGTTGTGGTGATGTGGGTGGTAAGGTGGTGTAGTAGTGTGAGTGATGTAATGGTGTGGATTATGCCGTGATGTGAATGAGGAGATGGTGTAGTGGTGTAGCAGAAAGTGGTATGTGTAGTAGCTGGTGTGGTGGTGTAGTGGTGTAGCTGATGATGTAGGTGTGTATTGGTGTAGCAGATGGTGTGGTGTTTGTAGTGGGGCAGCAGATAGAATGGTGGGTTAGCGGCATCGTAGATAGTGAGATAGGTGTCCTAAAGTAATGGATGGTACGCTGAGTGTAATGGTGTATCGGTGTGGTGGTGTAGTAGTAGATAGTGTGGTGTGTGTAGCGGGATGGTAGATAGTGAGATGTTTGTAGAAATGTAAAGGAAGGTGCGATGTATGTAGTTGTGTAATGGTGTGGTGATGTTGCAGATGGTGTGGTGTGTATAGCAGATGGTGGGATGTGTATAGACGTATAAATAATGGTGCGGTGTGTGTAGTGGTGTGACGGTGTGATGGTGTAGCAGATGCTGTGGTGGTGTAGTAGAAGGTGTGGTGGTGTAGCAGTTTAGTAAATGGTGTGGTGGTGTAGCAGTTTAGTAAATGGTGTGGTGCTGTAGCGGTATAGTAGATGGTGTGGTGGGTGTAGAGGTGTAGTAGTTGATGTGGTGGGTGTAGCGGTGTTGTGGTGACCCGGCCACCTGCCCTGGTCCAGTAATGTGATGCCCGGGGCCCACCAGGTGAGCCCGTTACCATGGCAACCACACTACCTGAATCCCATACCACCTACCACCTAACATCAACACTCCCAGTGAACCACACAAAGTCCTCACGTAATCCAAATATCATCATCATCACAGTCATTAATCTAAAATAATGTTTCCAGGTAATCAAACATTGTTCTAAAGTAATCCAATCATCATCATCATCATCATCATCATCATCATCATCATCACCATCATCAATCACCTATCACAATGCTCCAAGGAAACCAAACATTCTCCTCACATATTTCAAACATCATCATCAACATCATACAGAATCCTGACCTTATTTCCCCACCTAAAGATGGGGGCAGTTAAATAAGCGTAGGAAACGTAGCCCCACTCCAGAACAGGTAATTCAAGAGCAGCACTTGTAACTTAATCCATATTTAGGCCTGGCTGATTCTCAGAGCCATAGTTAACCCTATCTTTTCTACAATGCTTTTAATCAGATCAACTTCCGCTTTCGCCTTCTCCTCCTCCTAATCCTCCTCCTCCTCTTCCTCCTCGTCCCTCTCGTCCTCAATGAAGAAAACTTGCACATTACTCACTCCCAACTGGGCCAGCAGTGGAGTGGAAAAAACTATACAGAGTGATCGATTTATGATCCACCGAATGCAGTCCGTCGACCCTCCATCAAAGCTTGCTATTCAGAGGACGAGAAAATTCATAGGCATACTTGTTTACCTTTACTTTTCATATAAACGCACTTAGTTAATATGATTTCGATAACTAACTGATTTAATGAAGCTGAGGGAATCCTAGCTGCCACAGGGTTTAAAATCACGAACATCTAATGTACTTCTATTAGATGCAAAAATTTTTTCGTTTTCATTGCACCACGCAGTTATATTCAGCGGAGAACAAATATATCTGTCAAAAAAAAATTTAAAAAATCATTGTGTAATCTAGTATCAATAATATAAATGTAACCTGTTCTGAAATACAAGATAATAAAGTATCAGGGAAATAAAAATGATAATATATACCACTCTGAAGTCTGTCCCGTTCCTGTATCACTGCCACTAGTGCGTCCAGAACCATTATAGTAATATTCCCCCAGCGTAGAAAACTCACGAGGTCGTAGTTCAGGGTGGGGGGAAAGGGAGGGGGTCGCTTCTTCGTCGTTACTCCCACACTCTTTCCTCATGCGATATTTAGAGGGCAGGTCGTTAGCGTCCGACAGTGGCGATATTTAGGGAAGCAGTTCGTTGGGGCGTAACAATAGGAGGCGCTGAGAAACTGCTGTTAGGGTGGGTGAGGAGTGGGGTCAGAGCGTGGGAGGGGAAACGCAAGGCACGGGCGCAAGGGAAATATGGGAAAAAGTTGGTGTGGATGGCTGGATGAAGGGCAGGGAGGGAAGGAGAGAGAGAAGATGGATTGAGTATGGATAGTTTGATGAGGGGCAGGGAGAGAGGGAAGAAAGAAGTAAGGATACATTGAGTAAGGATGCCTGGATGAGGGGCAGGGAGGGAGTGAGTGAGAACTGATTATGGATGGTTGGATGAGGGGGAGGGTGGGAAAGAGGATAGACTGAGTATGGATGGATCAATGAGGGTGAGGATGGGAGAGTGAGGGCGGGAGTATGAGATGAGTGTGGATGCTTGAGTGTGACATTGACGGAAGATACAGTATAGGAACGGTAACTCTTATAATATGTCAACTATAATCAGAGATTTTGGCCCTGTTGCAGTTCATTTTCCTTGGCTCTATGGTAGGAAAAGACGGTGCTTTGGCTCTGCATCCTTTCCCTCATACTCCTTTATGACCAGTCGTGTTTCATGTGTTAATCTCTTGTTAGAGTTCATCATTCAAATGAAAAGATGACAAATTTAGGTCAAGATACATATACCTCCGCATGTTTAGGATACCGTATAGGTTACCAATATCCTGCATAGGGGTAGGTTACGGGGTTATTTAGCTTTAGTAATTATAATATGTAAATTACTTCGAGAGAGGGTTTGGTAATTTACATTTCGGAGCCTTAATAATTCATATTCGTAAAAGTTACCGCTAATTAAATGATAAACGAAAAGTAGGATCTGCAATGTAAAATCAACGGCTGGATGCTATCGAGGATAGCTAAGGAACCAGGATTATGTAACGCTTTAGTAGTTTTAGATGTGTGTTACAGGATTTCCGTAGTTACCTGCAATGTCTGTGATGGGCTGGGGAATTAGTCTGATTTGAAATGGAATGGGTGATGAGGATAGAAGGCGTTCCGTCGTTGATAGCTTGACCACTACAGATTCCACCGCAAATTGCTAACATAATTTCTACTAATGTTAGTACACTGTGTGCTTCTTTCTTTGAATCACGCGCCGCTTTCATTAAATATTTGTTCTGTATGTTGATGATATTAATATTTCTTGATCTGATATGAGGGGAAGAACTATTGTTTTTCTGTTAAGTTGTATGCCATTGTTATACTGTATAATTTTGCTGAACTCAGATTTTTCTCTTCAAAAAGGCTGTTCTTATTAATCATTGCTTTTCTTTTTCTTTTTATTATAAGATTATGTACAACTAACTAATTGAATAACATAACTGAGTAACCAAACTGAGTAAGCAAATTAACTATATACTGTACAATATTAGGTTGTCACTAAAGGAGATTAAAGCAATTAACCATTCCTTGCACAGTTATCCCTGGGGCGGTGGGCAAATTCAGAGCAAACATTATTCCACGAACCTTGTTATGCAACCAACCTGTTCTTCCCCCCCCCCTTTCTCTCAAAAAAAAAAATGTTGCTTGTGGGTGGAAGGGACATAAGCGAGCGGATATTATGCAGCAAAGGTGGTGGTTGTGCGGTGGGTGTAATGTAGAACATAAAATAAAAAATAAAAATAAAATAAGTGAAAGACCTCAACACAGGTGGGTTGGTGGGGGTTTAGGGGGATTTTTTCTTACCTTTTTCCTTATTTTCATTAGATGAAGATCCTGGAAAGTGTTTTATGGAAAGATCGAAATGATGTTGAGAATAATGTATACAAAGTGAGGATTGTACAGATGAAGGGTAAATAATAACTATCAGCGTGGTATAGATGGGGTGAAAGATGTACTATTGCGGATTCTAATATCGATCCACTGCCTTACGAAAAATAACGAGAAAATAAACAATGGCTTTTGAAACTTATTGACGTCATCCTCGAAACCCAACAAGCTTTGCAGAACACTGTAAAAGTTTCATATTTCCTTGCCTAAAAAGTGATGTTCCTGACTGCGACTGTACCTTCGTATACGAAGGTGCATACAGACAAACTGTAAAATATGGCTCTGGGAATTATTAATGTCCTAGACAGTTAATGAGAAGTAAGAAAACAACAGAGAACGTAAAGTAGTGAACCAGTACTCGCTATAGTAAAGGAGGATATTATAGGCAAGGGAATCAGACAAAGTGTATATGTTTAAACAAGCAATTGAATTTTTTTTTTTAGACTATTTTAGGTTGATATATTCGTTGCATTACTTGAATTTCCCCCAAAACACACACATACACACACACAACATACACAAATGGATCTTGGCTGGATAAATGTGACGGTATTTGGAGAGTTATCGTTCGACATAAAAGATTTGAATTGCAAAGCCTTGGGTGTTTTTAAAAATGGGAAATTGGTCTATGATTCCTCGTTTGGTCTTTTCCTGAATGGGGGTTACTTGTGACGACAGTAATGATTCACTCTAATAATAGTTCCAATTATGATTATGTATTTCAAATAGTATGTGGAATGCATGTTATGAAAGGAGGTCATATTAGCATTCATGAATCTAAAAAATCCTCATATCTCTCAATTCTTTCATCATAGAGGGAAATACATACAGAATCTCCTAATATTATCTCGTAGTTCCTTCCCTCAGTTGCCCACTTATATTATCTACATTTTCTTTGCTTAACTATTTATGTACAAGAATGCCATAAAATCGTCGCGCCTAATTCTTCCTTCACCTCACCTGTTTCCTTAATAACTCATCACCTTTCTTACTACTAACCTACCTACCTACAAGAACATCGTACATTCTAGTGTAGTCCATTCCTTCATCTACCTACTCACCAATATTTGCTCATTTGCCTGCCTACCTGAAATGCAAACCTACACAATTCTATGGGCATCATAAAATCACGCATATTTTTTTTCTTCACTACTACTCATTTAACTATATCTTATTAATTTACCTACCTACCTACTTACCAACCTGTTTACCTATAAGAACACCTTAGAATCTCGTAAGCTCCTTCCTTTTCTTACCAACATAACTCACTACCCGCCGACAGGAACACACTGGTAACGTAATCTCATGCAAATCTTCTTTTACATACCTTATATAGCACTCCAAAGACACTTGGATCCCTTCGATGCAACACACACGCCCACTGCACGTCTTCCTTCACACGCGCTACAGCAGTGATTCATAAAATAAAGTAATAAAAACGCAGACACCAGACAAAGTAACGCGTGAAGAGGCGGTCACTCTTTCCGGAGAATAGACGCTCACAGACAGCGAGCCTCTCCTGGTGAGTTTCCCGTATACCGTATATTATTATTCAGTTGATTAAACAAACTTAAGAAATGATAATACCGCCACCTGTCCTGTCTCCCTGCTCAGATATTTTCATCCTCATTACAGTCTACCTCAATTTTGTCTACAAAAACCGATGATTAGTTAAAAATGCGTTTGATATTTATTAACCGTAGCTGAGTGCCAGTTTCGCTCCCTCTCTCCACAATCCCCCCACATTACCAAGTTGCCAGATCTCATAAACACTTTTAGTGAATTACAACCCTCAAATGACTCCTTCAACAGAAATTGGAATGTATAATTTCATCCTTTGATCCATTAGTCCTTCATATGATAAGAGAAGAAGTAATAAAGCAGGCAGTAAACTTGTGAGGAATGTTTAACTAGGTCATCTCCTCACACGCATCCTAATATCACGCACATCCTCCACCCCCTAACTTGCCCCACCTCACTTCCCTCAACCCCCCCTAACTCCCCCTCACCACTTCCCTCTCCCTCTTCCTCTCCCCGTCGTACATTCATCCCCCCCACCTCTTCTTCTCCGCAGCAACTTTCTTATGAACCTGAGGACTTTAATGCTGGGCGTTCTTAAATGCAGAGTGGTTTCTCAAGATTAAGCTGCAAACTAAGGAACACTGTGAACTGGTTGAAGGCGTTTGTTATTTATCCTTTGATTCTGATTAGTTTTCGTCTCGATATGTTGACTCTTATCCCTGTGTATCTTCTACCTCGCTCTCCTTCTCCTCTTCGTCTCCCCCTCTCGTCCCCTCCACTTATCTCTCATTCACCCTCCACCCCTTACCTCTCGTTCAACTTAAAAACAGATAAGTTTATCCTCTCTCTCTCTCTCTCTCTCTCTCTCTCTCACACACACACACACACACACACACACACACACACACACACACACACACACACACACACACACACACACACACACACTCACACACACACACACACACACACACACACACACACACACACACACACACACACACACACACACAAGGCTTGCACTGCCCATTATAAAGTACGAGGCGATCTAAACCCGATAAGAAAGAGCTCTCAAAGGAGTTCAAGCCAAAGAGAAAAGTTAGAAGCTCTATAGAGGCCAAGAGGCAGAGGCAAACAAACTGAACCTTGGGAGAAGTTGAACCCAGCACTGGCTCGGTTCAGGCCATCGTAAAAGTCTGAGTCGGTGTGTGAAGGTTATGGCCTAATTACAACCCTGCCTCGTTACGACCAAGTCCTCTAGAGATTTTCCGCCCCGAATGAGGGTACGACTGAACGCAAACAGCAATATAGAAGGAAGAAAATTAATGCTTAGATTCTTCACTCCGGTAACGTATTATATTTGTTTATTCTGTCTGGAATCGGATGTTGTATTTCATTAATCTATTCTCGTTACCTTTACACGATTTTATTTAGCTTATGTCCTCTTGCAGTGAGGCCATATTATCTTACTAGTTCCAGGTTCATATCAAACGTGAGCTCAGATGACTGCTGGCCGAAAGTATCCTCTTCCTGCAGTCCACCATCCTCCTTTTGGGGGATAGGGAGGAAAGTAAGGGACGTTTGTATAACCCGGCAGTGGAGTCACCCAGTCACATTAGTGCCACCATGTGAAGGCGTCCCTCTGCAGCACCAGGCTATATCTAACTTCTCAGATTCGTAACATCTCTCCTAGGCATAATAACACCGCCTGTAGCTAGCAAGAAAAATGTTTACAATACGCCATGGCACGGAAGGGGTAAAACTGCCACTTTTCCCCAGAGCTGATTTTCCAGGTGAGCGGAGCAGAGTGCATGCCAGCCGCCCTCATGACATGGCCCGTGATATTGGCAAAACCCACACTCTCCACTCTATAGTTCCTTCACCTTACCTGGACGGAGATTTTCATACTTCAACAGCTTCTTTCCCGAAACTCAACAGCGACAAAAGGCCACGAGGCAATGCTATGACTCAGTCTTCTTTCCCTTCCATCTTTTCCCATTTCTATACGGGGTTCATGAATACAGTAGCTACATCCTTTCCACTACATTTCAGCACTCAAGATGAGACATGACAAATTTAGGCCAAATTAAAATGAACAGTGTTTTGTCATGGCAACCTCCCTCTCCCCCCCCTCCCCCAGTTGGCCCGAGCATTTTCCCTCCATAATACAAAGGAAATCCCAAGCTCAGATTTCCATTATCGGGGAGAGGCCGTGCAACGATGCTGATAATCCACCAGGTATTAGATGGACTTGGGGTAGGTATAATCACCCTACACCAACCAGTCCACAGCACCATTATACACAAGACCTGATGAAACAGCTCGGTGGCGTATTGTGATTTGGCTCTTTGGTAATACACTTCTGCTATACTCTTTTCAGTGTAACTTGGCCTAAAATTGTCATCGCTCCATCTTAAATGCTGAGTTGTAACAATAGAGTAACATCGGCATTGGCAATAACATGAAGTCGCAAATTGCCATCTCTCTGTACTAGTACTAAATGCTGAGTTGTAACAAAAGATAAACACTAGAATATGCTAGTTACGAACAAGGGCTATGGAAAGTATTAGTAGTATTTAAAAAGCCGTACTTTTATCTTCTGTCACTAGCTACCTAAAGTAAACTGTAAAAGGATGAAAATTTGGGCCAAGTTATAGTGGAAGAGCTATTATTTTTTATTTGCCTATATATCTTGTTTAATCTGATCATCAGTACTCACTCACTCCTCAGCCCTACAAAGTTACTACAGTTCTTTCATCGTAGCTTGGCCCAAAGTTACGTCCTTCTGATGCTTATTGCACGTGGCTCAATGGCAGAATAAGACGATGCTGCGACTGTACATCCTTTCCATAGCATTTTTTGGTGACTAGCATCAAACTCCAGCGTAAATGTCTTGCTACACCGAGTACTAAAGATGGAAGGATGGTAATGTTAGGCCAACGTAAAAAGACTACAGTGATATCATTTCACTCTTAGATGAATGGTTCTCTTTGTTTTGTTGGAATTCTACCTCCTTTGCTCTACATATTTTACTTAACCCCTTTATTGACCACTAATTACGCAAAAAATTACCCGTGTGTCCTGCGTGAAATGAAAAGAAAAACGGGAAATGGTTTTCAGATTTTTCCTAAACTCAAGGAACTGAAGCTTCATAATGATGGATTGTCTACTACTAAATTTCAGTCCGACATTTTCAGCCAAACTTCAGTACTCAATGAATGGGTAGATCTCATAAACAGGCTATGAAAATCAGCAGACACAAAGAATATAATGAAAAATATCTCATGACACTGAATAGCTTAATATCCTTCCCTTGTATTTCACTGACTGGAACCATGTCGATATTAAAGTGACATAAATGAATTACAAGAGAACGTTAAGGTGTAGTATGAAAAATAAGTCACTAAAGAAGAGTTGTTATGAAGCCTTCGGTACAAGAGACAATGCTGGTCCATGGAAGTTGTTGAAGAGCAAATTGGTTGATATTAGGAGGTTGCTTTTGAAGGAAATGAAGCAGGTTAGATCAACTGGTGAAAATAGACGTAGCGGTAGTAGCAGTAGTAGTAATATTGGGCGTAGTAGTAACGGTAGTGGTAGCAGTGGTAGTAGTAGAAGAAGTAGTAAGGGGTTTAGGGTAGGGATGACTGAGTATTATTGAAAAAGTTGGAGGAATTAGACAGATTAATAAGGGAAGAGTACAAACATTTGCTGACGAAGCATGGCGAGTGAGAGAAATGCTGTGCTATCATCCTTAGAAATGGGCAGACGAGGGAAGGGGAAAGGAAGGAGAAAGGCCATTAGAACGATGTTTGCCCTGAAGTGAAGTTTACCATGAAGTGGCTCAAGAATGGAAAAACACTATGGGTGAATGGTGTGTGTGTGTGTGTGTGTGTGTGTGTGTGTGTGTGTGTGTGTGTGTGTGTGTGTGTGTGTGTGTGTGTGTGTGTGTGTGTGTGTGTGTGTGTGTGTGAGAGAGAGAGAGAGAGAGAGAGAGAGAGAGACGTTGATATGGCAAGAGGAAGGAGCAACAGTCTGAGCCTTTAACTATCCCCTGTGGCGGGGGGGACACAACCTGGCCGCACTATGGGGTGGTGCTACTACTCTGCGGCCGGGTTGTGTTAGGAAGAATACTGCCACCGTATTCCCTGCGTGTCGTAAAAGGCGACTAAAAGGGGCGGGGTGAGGGGACTAGGGACCCCCTCCTCTGTTTTTTTAGTTCCTAAAAAGAGACAGGCCAGAGAAAGGGACGGGGGATGGAGTTATCCCCGTACCCTGAAGATTGGGTCTATGAATGTGCGTGGATGTAGTACAATTGAGGCTAAAAGGGAGGAGATTGGGAGCATGTTTGTGAGAAGAAAGTTGGATGTGTTAGCTTTGAGTGAAACGAAGATGAAAGGGAAGGGGGAATATATGTTTGGAAGTGTGAATGGAAGATTGTCAGGTGTTGATAGAGGAAGGGCAAGAGAAGGTGTGGCCTTGTTAGTGAGTCCGGAAGTGCAGCAGTGTGTGATTGAATGGAAGGAGGTGTCATCGAGACTGATGTGGGTGAAAGCGAAATTTGAACGTGAGTTGTGGGTGTTTGTGAGTGCATATGGGCCTGGTAGTGAAAGGGATGAACAAGAGAGGAGTCTTTCTGGAATGATGTTGATGAGTGTCTGCAGAGTTTTGGAGCGAATGTGAATGTGGTAATGATGGGAGATCTGAATGCTAGAGTGGGAAATGTAGCAGTTGAAGGCGTAGTTGGTATGCATGGTGTGCCTGGAAGAAATGAAAATGGGGAACGAATGATAGCGATGTGTGTTGAGCGAGAGATGGTGATTGGGAATACGCTGTTTGAGAAGAAAGATATTTATAAGTATACATGGGTGAGACAGGAGGGTGGAAGGGTTGTTGATAGAGCCTTGATGGACTATGTGGTTGTGTCTAGGAATGTAATAGGAAGATTGTTGGATGTGAGAGTTCTGAGAGGGGGAGGGTGGAGGTATGTCTGACCACTACCTGGTGGAGGGAAAGTTAAGAGTAGGTAAGAGATGGGTGAGAGCTAGGAGGGTTAGGTGTGGCAGGGAGGTTTTGAAAGTGAGTGAGTTGGATAAAAGAGAGAAAAAGATAGAGTATCAGGAGAAATTGAAAGATGAGTGGAACGCAGTGAAAGATCGGGAAAATGGCAGTGTGGAGGAGGAATGGCAGTTGTTTAAGAGTGCTGTGGTGGAGCATGCAGAAGAGGTGTGTGGTGTGAGACGTGTGGGTGGTGGTGTAAGAAAAGGAAGTGAATGGTGGTGCGAGGAAGAAAGTATGGCTGTGGCTGAGAAGAGACGTGCATATGAAGTGTGGCTGCAGAGGAAGGATGAGATGTCATATGAAAGGTATAAGGAAAAGAGGAATAGAGCGAGAAGGGCTGTGCGTGATGCTAAAGTGGCAGCAGATGAGAGGTGGGGTAGGCGGCTGACAGAGAATTTTCAACAGAATAAGAAAATGTTTTGGAAGGAGGTGAAAAAGGGTGCGAAAGGGAGAGTCTGGGACGGAAGAACGAGTAAAAGCAGAGGATGGAAGGATGTTAATTAAGATGGATGCAGTAAGGAAGAGATGGGCAGAGTATTTTGAAAGATTGTTAAATGTAGGAGGAAAACGTGGCTGAGATTGTGGCAGATAGAAGGGTGCAAGGAATAAATGTGTTGGGAGAGTTGAATGATTCTTTGATCACGAAGGAGGAAGTGGAGAAGGCAGTAAAGGAGATGAAAACAGGGAAAGCTGCAGGTATGGATGGGTGTGCTGTGGAATGCCTGAAGGGTGGTGGAGTGACTATTGTTGACTGGTTAGTAAGATTATTGAATGTGTGCTTTGAGAAAGGTATGGTGCCAATTGACTGGGCAAGTGCTTGTGTGGTCCCGTTGTATAAAGGCAAGGGTGATAAGTATGAATGTACTAGCTTTAGGGGTATAAGTCTGTTGAGTGTTGTAGGTAAAGTGTATGGTAGAGTGTTAATTATGAGAGTTAGAGAGGGTACAGAGGGAGTGATTAGGTGATGAGCAGTGTGGCTTTAGGAGAGGGAGGGGATGCGTTGATCAGGTGTTTGCTGTGAGACAAGTGTGTGAAAAGTATTTAGCTGAAAGGCAAGGATGTGTTTTGGGCATTTATGGATTTAGAGAAAGCGTATGACAGAATTGATAGGGAGGCTTTGTGGACTGTTTTAAGATTGTATGGACTTGATGGTAGGTTACTAAAAGGGGTGAAAAGTTTTTATGTAAATAGTAGAGCGTGTGTAAGAGTGGGAAATGCTGTGAGTGATTGGTTTCCCGTGAGAGTGGGGCTGCGACAGGGATGTGTGATGTCGCCTTGGTTGTTTAATATTTACATGGATGGTGTTGTAAGGGAGGTGAATGCAAGAGTTTTAGGTGGTCTGAGTCTGGTAAATGTTGATGGAGGAGAGTAGAATCTGAAGCAACTGCTGTTTGCAGATGATACTGCATTGGTGACTGATTCAGAGGAGAAATTGAGACAGTTGGTAGAGGAGTTTGGAAGGGTGTGTGAAAGGAGGAAATTGAAAGTAAATGAGAATAAGAGTAAAGTGATGAAGTGTACGAGGTTGATAGATGGTAGGGGGATGAATATAGTTTTGAATGGTGAGTTGCTTGAGGAGGTTGATTGTTTTAAATATCTAGGGTCACATGTTGCTGTGGATGGAAGAATAGATGCAGAAGTGAAGTTTAGAATTAATGAAGTAGGAAAGGTGCTGGGAGGAATGAAAAAAGTGTTTAAATGTCGTTCGCTTAGAATGGATGTAAAGAGAAGGCTGTATGAGGGTGTTGTGGTACCGACTGCGTTATATGGGGCTGAAACATGGAATATGGGTGTAGCAGAGAGGAAAAGTTTGAATGTAATGGAGATGAGATGTCTGAGGAGTATGTGTGGAGTGACACGTATGGATCGAGTGCGAAATGATGAAGTGCGAAGGAGAACTGGAGTTGTCTGGGAGATGGCTGGTAGAGTTGAGCAGAGGGTGTTGCAATGGTTTGGGCATATGGAGAGAATGGATAATGAGCGATTGGTGAAAAAGATAACTAGATCTGATGTGAGAGGTGTAAGACTGAGAGGAAGACCACGAATAGGATGGATGGACAGTGTGAAGAGAGCGCTGGATGCGAGAGGGATGTCTGTTGAGCAAGGAAGAGTGGCTGTGCGTGACAGAAATAAATGGAGAGAAATTGTGAATGAATAAGTGATTACGCAGCCCTGAGGGGATATTCTCCCGCATTTGGTCTGATCAGCTAGTCAGGTCAGGTGCGGGTAAGGGGATGGGTCTGTTATGATGTGGCAGGGGTAAACCAGTTCTGCTGTCGGGCCCTGCTGTGGATGTCACTGCTTGCATTGCGCAGTTGACCCTTGTGCGGTGTGATGCGGTGAGGATCTGTCCGTTCTCCCCTTTGGGGCTAAGATGCGAATGAATGTGTTTGAATGGATGAGTAAATGGAGAGTGAGTCATCCTGTCTCGGCTACCTCCCTTTCCTTGGGGGAAGCAGCCTAGGTATATAGATAGATAGATAGATAGATACATTGGACCCAAGAGAAGGTACCTGAATATTGGAAGGAGGTGTGATTATATGAATGCTCTTGGAAACTGAAAGGGTAAGAGAAGGAAGTGTGTATCCCCTAGGAATACCTACCTCTTAAATGTAATGGGAAATGATTATGGAAAAGTATGTTTGGGCTGATCTAGTGGAGCTAGTATTTATGGAGCAATGGGACTTCTTAGATGCGGGCAAAGAATGTAGAGATTGGATATTTCCCCTATGATATCTAGCAGAGAAGAAATTCATCCCTAATAGTGGATGGAGAGAAGTATATGTCACAGCACAGGGCAATTTATTATATGTGGACAGGGTACTGAGCAAGGTGACAGTGCGAACATTGGAAGGGGATCTCTCTCTCTCTCTCTCTCTCTCTCTCTCTCTCTCTCTCTCTCTCTCTCTCTCTCTCTCTCTCTCTCTCTCTCTCTCTCTCTCTCTCTCTCTCTCTATCTCTCTCTCTTAAGCTTCGCCCCCATGTACAGCTAATTCAGTGATTCCATGAGGTATGTAATGCATGTGGCACAATCTGGAACAGGAATAGAGCGAAATAAAATCCCAACGTACAATAATAAGAGCAAAGTGATAGAATTTAACAGAACCGCAAAGACGAAATGTAGTGCTGGATGAAAATATATGGACGTTGATAAATATAAGCAAACTTGTAATATTGTAAGCCAAGATGGAAAGGTGGAGTTTGAAGTGAATGAAAGGATACAGCGAGGAAAAAGACTACCAAGGGGGTGTTTGAGGGTAGTTACAGGAAATACAGAATGGGGAATGTGTGTATTTACGGTTTTGGGATCGGTAAAATGAAGTGGGATTGTGCTTGTGGGAGTTGATTATGTGGGGCATGAAAGTATAGCTCCATTATAGACTCTCATTAGTAAACGAGGTCACTGCCTGAATCGAGACCGAGATCAGAAGTAAAAAGCTATTCTAAAAAAACGTGTGGAGTGACGTGGAAAGGGAAGAAGTGGAGTGTGGATGATGATGAAATGAATAACAAAAAGAGAAATACTTTGAGGCAGTTTGGGTACGTAGGTAAGTGGTAGATAGCGGAAGAGAGAGAGAGAGAGAGAGAGAGAGAGAGAATGGATGACGTCGTGGTATTTAAGGCACTGATGAGGAACAAAAAAAATAATCCCATCTCTACAACCCTGCCACCTAATATGTGTAAAACTGTCCCAGGATGACTACACGAAAAGGAAATACATCTCTGAGCAGGTGTTAATAGGGCTGTTTCTCACCCATTAGTCACTAGATGTCTAACTTTAGCTAAATAAAAGCAAGGGAGGGTAGGACGGACAATATCGCCAAGTGTAAAAAAGCTAGATGCGGGAGCTTCAGAGCCCTTTGGTTATTGGCCGCTGTGGTGTGGTGGGGTGTGGTATGGTGTGGTATGAAGAAGTGTGGTGTGGCATGGTGTGGTGTGATGTGAAGTGGTGTGGTGCGATGTGGCTTCACAAAAGTCTGCGGGAGTGAAGCACCTAGCAAATATCATTAATGAGAGACAGATGGACGGGACCGATCCTAGAGATGCATTCCCTCAATAAATGAAAAAAATAAAGCATTGTATGAAACAAATATATCAATAAATAAAAGGATATATGTAAAGGAAGGGAATTGGAGGGCACTCGAAGCATTCATCTCAGAATAATACATCCAAATTCAACATGAAAAGTGAAACGTTTAGAAATTATCACAGGAAGAAAATGATGACAGGAAATTAAAATTGATATTATTTTGGTCATATATTATCTATTTTGAAACCTTTGGAAAATGTTTTATAGAGCAATATTGTGAATTTTGTGCTATAAACACACACACACACACACACACACACACACACACACACACACACAAAGAAGCATATGACGTTAGGGGGCTCTACAGTATTTAACACTGCGTCCCAGGGTATTATTCCCACATTGTGTTTCACAGAGCTCCACCTCCACCAGGACCCACACTTGATCTCTTGCACAGAAAACAGTTGAGCCAATTAACTGAAAACGAAATACCACATACAGACTCCATGGACATATTGACAATTTCCCCTCTGTTGTGTGGGAAACAGCGGTCTTTACTGAGTAGGGACAGGAGCTCCTTGAGGCCCATTTCTGTCAAGGTCACCCCTCACAGGATGCACCCTCAGCTAACAGATAGATGGATAGACAGATAAATAGAAAAATGGATAGATAGTTAGATAGACAGAGAGAGAGATAAATGGATGGGTCGATAGATAGGTAGATACATAGATAGACAGATAGATAGATGGATGGATAGATAGATAGATAGATAGGTGGACAGAGAGACAGACAGATAGATAGACAGATAGATAAATAGTTAGATAGATCGGTCTTGCCCTTAGTTTCGCGACTTGTTCATATGGAATAAATAGATCCAGCTACTGAAACTATTATTCTGAAAATAGATAAATAAATAGATAAAACGGTCTTGTCCTGACCTGGGCCCTCCTCAGTATGTATCGTGACAATTACTGCGGTACTTCAATAGGTGGCAGTAGTTTTGATGATGATGATGATGATAATGATGATGATTTCTTCCACAGATAGATAGTAATGGGAAAAATAGATGATAATGATCATGATGATGATTTCTTCCACAGATGGATAGTAATGGGAAAAATAGATGATAATGATGATGATGATGATTTCTTCCATAGATGGATAGTAATGGGAAAAAATAGATGATAATGATGATGATTTCTTTCATAGATAGATAGTAATGGGAAAAAATAGACGATAATGATAATGATGATTCCCTCCATAGCTAGATAGTAATAGAAAAAAAATAGATGATAATGATGATGATGATTTTTTACATAGATAGTAAAGGGGAAAAATGATGATGATGATGATGATGATAACGATAATGATGATGATGATAATGTTGCTGCTACTGATGATTTTGATGTAGATGAAGATATCAGTTTTGATAATGATGATGATGATGATGATGATGATAACGGTAGGCATAATATCTCTCATAGCTACAGATAACAATACATAAGGCCGTTCGCTGCAGGTGCTACAAGAGGTACTTCACTGAGCCAAGATGTGACTGCCTCTCACGCTCGCCTGGGAATTACCGTGGAACTAACGCTGGAGTTGTGTGTTTAATAACGAGACCAGTTAGAGCGGCGCAATTTGATTATACTGCAATTACCGCGTTAGCTTTATGCGGGGGGCCAAATTTGTAGGTATGAAACTAGCATCAGGTGGCAGTAATTACAGGTAAATGCTCCAGACAATTTTGCGTCGCCGTAATTACTGTCGTGCTTTGTCGAAATTGAACTCGGGAAGTGTTCGGGATGAGTTCGCTTCACATCGGGGTTTGATACATTAGAGGTCATAATGAGAGGAATTGAATCCTTTGGCAGAGCATCCTGACGTAAATGATGTTGCTGCTGCCAGGCGTTGTGGGATGTTGCTATGGTTACCGATGATTCGTGGGTAGGAGAGAAATACATTTTTGATGAAAGTAAAATATAAATATGTTCTACGTCTTCCTATCATTATTAGTATGATTTTGACATTTTTTATTCATGGGTAGAAAGGAAATATTTTTAGTATCGTATGATATTGTATACATATAACTATTCTGCCTGTACCTATCACTATAATGATTCTTATGTTTCCCTACCAAATCAGACCATAATGGTTGGGGGAATGCCATCCTCTCGTCCACCGTATGCTATGCAGAATATAATTCAAATTTTTCCTTATTGTTGGACTGATTCGCATTATCTGCAGAACTGAGGTCGGAATTCTTAATATAAACCTGACTGTTTTCTTCACGGGGTTATCTGGATGGCTCTTAGTATAGGACTCTGATTTAATTTTTGTCGAAGCCATTTTATCACCGCTTAGCTTCCCCCATCGCATAGAGGCTCATGCCAATTAGCAATATAAAAATATATATATATATTTTCGCTTCTCGTTAGAGTAATTAGAAAATTTGTTCTGTAAATTAAGCGGTTCAGTTGATCAGTTAATTAGTGAGGGACGAGGCAGGCTGGGCCAGAGCTCACATAAATAACAAAATATAATCGAGATCCTTTTGTTGATGAAAGCTGCCCTTGAGCCGCAGCCCCCATGGTAACTAGCTCCCGGCAACTCCACTCAGCTGCATAAAGAGGAAGACAGGACTAATATAATGTACTTCTCTATCAAGCAGTTTATAGCATTGGTAGTTGATAAATGAAACTGACAGAACCAGAGAGGAAGCAGATTAGGATGTCTGAACTTGTGTCAGTGGAGGGTTATCATGAGCAATGCGGAGCTATTACAGTCAACCTACTAATCATTTAAGCTGAAAATTGATGAGACAGTAAAAAATATCAAAAATGACTTTGTTCATATAAACGTTGATCTACATTTATTATATTTCATATGGTAGTTAAGTGGTAGAAGAGATCAAGATATAGCCCTCCGTCTGAGATAAGGAACATTTTGAGGGACTAGATTTAATTGCAGCAGCCTTACGTGATCTTCCATATAACTGAGTCGTCATAAGAACATCCTCGCTAATAATATCACATCATTTCTGAATGAAAATAGCCTTGACACGTTACAGTATAGATTGTATGGTACTAGCCCCAGGAGTGAATACAAACAAGTTCTTCATTGACCTACAGCCACCTTGTACATGAAGTAAATAAAAGCAGTTTAAGTCCCAAGATGTGTACCAGTGACCCTAGAAGCACAGGCGTACTTTGGTTATACAAAAATGTGAAGAGGATGGTTCTGGCGAGGACTGAAAAAGATTAGAGGGTAATGTTATCAGTGTTAAAGTGACTGTGGTACGGTAGGTTGCTTTAGAGAATTTTCTGAAAGGATGTTTTGAACGGGGAATATTACAATGTACTTAAAAGGGGAATTAAGGAGACAGATTAGAGGGGAGTAGAAAAGAGGGGGAGGGGGAAGATTAATCCAAAAAGAGTAAAAAGATCGGAATGAGAATGAAGAGTGAGGAAATAAGAAAGCTTAAGAGAATAGTTCAGGAGAATTCGGAATATATTGAAATGAACAGTTTTGAAAGAGTTCAAGGAATGGTTTAAATATAGTAAAGGAATGACTGCATAGATACTGCTTCTGAATAACGGTAATTGTTTATTAAAAAAAAAAAATAGTCGATTACTATTTTCCTGACATTTGCATAATTATGAGGTCTAGTACAATAAACACATATTATAGTACCATTTCTTTCTACATCTCGCAGTTTCATGAGGATGTAGGCTCTCCTAACGAAATCATTCCACTAAATTCATCAAGGAAGAGTGCTATATAACTGTACACAGGAAGAAGGACGAAATGATAAGGAATTCCTCAAGATATTTTACAACACGAATTCATCATTTGAAGAAGAAGAAGAAGAAGAAAGAAAATTTGCGGGTTTGCTGGTGTTGGATGATACAGGTAAAACCATTTATTAATTAACCTTGAATACATACAATATTTCCAAAGTCTAGTTAGGCTCACATAGAAGAAATATTCACGAGTTACTCGTAAGTGACTGGTGCTGAAGTTTTATCACGAGACTGGTCAATGTGACAGTTCTTCTACAGGAAGGAGCATGGGAGAAGATAATTCTGAAGGGAAGACTGTTCAAAATAAAGAGCCAGAAGGGTAATTAATTCACAAAAAGCCTGAGGAGCAAGGGTTTGGGAAGGGCAATTAATTTATCAAAGGCCTGAAGGGCAAGGGTTTGGGTTATTTCTACAGAGTGTTGTCCAGGTACTATACATAAATAAGCACTGCGTCTAAGGTTACTTCAACACTACCTGAGATGTAGTTCCTATGGTTTTTTTATAGGCATCTTGGTTGTCCTAGGGTTGAAGGCCCCATGGGCAGTGTAGGCGATTCTGTAGAGGTGACAGAAGACAGGAGACGATGAAGTCGAGGACGACACTGATGATATAGTCAAGGAGTCGTTTGGTACGTGTTAAGGATTGTTATGGGTTTTTGACCCTTGCTTCATTGTAGTCTGGTCCACAGTTACTTGGGATAAATGCCACGCGGATGGCTCACTTCTCAGCAAAAGCAAAAGCGTTGCTTTGTTAAGGCATGAGCGTCTGGTTGTTGCTTCCCTAGGCGCTAGTTTGTTGTTGCACTTGTTAGTCTAAATTTTCTCTACGTTTTCCTAGTACCTTTTCCTCCTCTCCGAAACCCTAATATCTCTGGTAATGACAAAGGGTTACTATGAGAATATACCTTTGTTACAGATTCCTTTCACATTGCATGTTTCCTAAGAACTGAATTATTAATGTATATGTCATGTCTTTGCAGTCATAGTAGGCCCTCACTGTTGTGTATGGATTTCGTATGACCAGAAAGTATCTACAGCACTACACTTTCTGGTTGTAAAAGATGACAGAAGAGACCCTTTGTGCTTTAGTAGTAGGCAAAAAATGAGAAAGCGGAATCCCAAAGAGGCACCATTTTCCATCTAGAAATGGATCGTGAAATATGACAAGATAATGCCATATGCCTTGTCGGATCATGGGTAGAGGAACAGGTCAGATCTTTTGGCCCTCCCCGTCTAGGAATACTGATGGAGCAAAAGTACTGAAAAGCGAGCTGGTATCTGGAAATAAGGACACTGAAAGCTGACACAGATGCTCCTACTGTTCTCTCTTTGTCCGGCAAGGGTATGGCTCTTTTGTGTATATAGATGTACCTTTTAGCTTTATATGAGAGCAACTGGCCCCCTCTCTTCCTGTCTGTGTGTGTGTGTGTGTGTGTGTGTGTGTGTGTGTGTGTGTGTGTGTGTGTCTGTCTCTCTCTCTCTCTCTCTCTCTCTCTCTCTCTCTCTCTCTCTCTCTCTCTCTCTCTCTCTCTCTCATTCCTCCCCAAACCATTTCTTCCCTGCAGGCCACCAGCACCACCCACTCTTCTCCCTCACCGCTCCCGTCCCCCACCTTCCCCTCCCTCTGTGCTTCATGCCCTAATGCCTCTATTGTGAATGTGTTGTTGAGCACATGAATGGAAACCCCGAGGAGCATAGAATGGGACGGTTTCAGTAGGAGGAATATAATACTGCTATTGTCCCTTTCTGTACCTGCAGCAGCCAAGTGGGACTCCTGAAGGGTTTGCTCTGGTTAGCCCTCGGTTCCCCTCTTCGCCGTGGCCTCCTTCGCCGTCCAATAAACCACCGGGATGAGGTGCAAATAGATGCAAAGAGGAGGGCAAATTGAGGCTCTGAGATGGTCTGGTCTCGCTCTCCCTCCTCTGGTCTTCCCCTTCAGTGTTTCATAAGCAGCGTGGAGATCGTGAAACCCAGCATGTCTGAGCGATTAATATTCATGATTAATGATGGCTTGGTCCCGCTTGTGTGCAGGGGCAACGCGGATTGAGACTGTGAACTTTGAATGCACTTTCCTAAAATAAAATAAAAAAAAGTCTAACTAAAAGACAGAATAAGAAGATCTGAATACCTATGGCTACACTACAGAACATATTTAGAAGCACTGATGTATAGTGTCATTCCTTCACTTAAAAAATATATATATTTGTAACACTTCGTGCATTAGAAAAACTGTTAATCGTAACAGGCAACTGCACAAAAAAAGACAACAAATGTAAACACAGGTTAACGCAAGCCTTCCGCTTGTGACCAAAGAACAGTCCAAACAAGTCCTGCAAGGAGACTGCATTATTTCTACCACTAGTGGTAGTAGTAGTAGCAGTGATGGTGGTGGTGGTTGCTGTGATGGTGGTGGTAGTAGTAACAGTAGCAGTGGTGGCGGTGGTGGTGGTAGTAGCAGCAGTAGCACTCGTAGCAGTAGTAGTAGTAGTAGCAGTAGTAGATGTAGTAATGAGCGTGAACTCAGTGGACTGCAAACTGAGATTTTCGTACTCCGGCAGTCCACCATTCTCCCTTTAAGAGATAGGGAAAGGGATGAAAGACATTTGTATAACCAGGCAGCTGAGCCATCCAGTTATATCGGTGCCACCACAGGAAGGCGCCCTCTCCAGCATCAAATCTGGAGGGCTTTGATTGTCTATCAGAAAATCACCTTCACTTCAGATCTCTCCTGTTGCACTCAAACTCCTTGGCCAGCATGCTTGTAGGTTAAGAAGGCTTCCTGACATCTCTCCTTTACCTATTTATTTCTACATATGAGAGAAGTGGAGGAACGATTGGGCAAATATGAAATGGAGCAGATGGGGGACGTGGAAGGTGTGTGCAGTATATTTACAGAAGAAATATGTGCAGCATGTGATGTGGTGTGTGGGAGGAAGAGAAGATGGAGGGGGGTGCAAGGAACAGCATGGTGGACTGAAGAGGTGAGACAGGTTGTGGCACAAAAGAAGAAAGCATACAATGAATGGATGAAAAATAGGGGCGTGGAACAAGATGAGAGGTGGAAGAGAGAGTTATATGTAGAAAGAAAGAGAGAGGTGAAAAAGTTAGTAAGAGAGAGTAAGAAGAGAGTGGATGAGGAATTTGGAAGGAATTTGAGTATAAAGTGGAGGGATTGTAAGAAGATGTTCTGGAAAGAGGTGAAGAGAGTAAGACAGGGTGGAAGTGAGGTTAGCAGGGGAGTGAAAGATAAAAAATGGTAGATTACTAGTGGAGAAGGGAGAAAAAGTGAGCAGATGGAGAGAACACTTTAAGGAATTGTTGAACATACAGGATGGAAGTAATGCGAATATAAGTGGCTGGGGAATGGCTGGGAGAAGGAGGGAGGTGAGAAGACAGGAAGAAATCAGTAGGATAGAAGTTGTGGAAGCAATGAAGAAAGTTAAATTGGGGAAAGCCCCAGGAATTGATGGAGTGTGTGGTGAAATGCTGAAGCATGGGGGAGAGAAGTAGTAGAATGGATGTGGAAGATGTGCAGATTGGCCTGGGAGGAAGGTAGAGTCCCGGAGGATTGGAAGTCAGGTATAATTATTCCCTTGTACAAAGGAAAAGGGGAAAAAGAAGTGTGTGGTAATCATAGGGACATTTGTCTTCTTAGTATAATAGGAAAAGTGTATGGTAGGATACTTATAGACAGAGTTAGAGAAAGAACAGAGAAATTAGTTGGAGAAGAACAGAGAGGCTTTAGGAAGGGAAGAGGTTGTGTAGCTCAGATATTCATTCTTAGATCTTTAGTGGAAAAGTTTCTAGAGAAGGGAAAGAAGTTGTATGCGGCTTTCATGGATTTGGAGAAAGCATATGACAGGGTGGATAGACAAGGATTGTGGAAAGTGTTAAGAATATATGGAGTAGATGGGAAGTTGTTGAATGCTGTGAAGAGTATGTATGATGGTGCTAAGGCTGCAGTGCGTGTGGATGGTGAACTAAGTGAATTTTTCTCTTTGGAGGTTGGGTTGAGACAGGGATGTGTCATGTCTCCATGGTTGTTCAATCTGTTCATGGATGGGGTAATTAAAGAGGTACAAGGTAGGGTAGTGGATGTTGGAGTGGCCCTGGTGAGAGAGGATAATGTTTGGAAACTCCCTGTACTGTTGTTTGCAGATGATACTGTGTTGTTGAGTGAAGACGAAGGGGAGCTGCAAGGCTTGGTGGATGAGTTTGGGAGAGTGTGTAAGAAACGGAATCTAAAGGTGAATGTAGGGAAGAGTAAAGTGATGGTCTTTGAGAGAGGTGAAGTCAGTGAATGTACAGCGAGGTTGGATGGTGAGGAATTGGAAAATGTGAGTATGTTTAAGTGCTTGGGTAGTGTGATGAGTAAGGATGGAGGTTTGGAGGGTGAAGTGCTTGAAAGGGTACAGCAGGGAAGAAAGGTTGCTGGTTCTTTGAAAGCAGTGATAAGAAACAGGGAAGTGAGCATGGAAGTGAAAAAGTTACTACATGACATTATTGTGATACCAACTCTAACGTATTGAAGTGAAGCTTGGACATTGTTGGAAGGACACAAGTCAAGAGTGAGAGCAGTGGAAATGAGTTATTTAAGAGGAGCCTGTGGAGTCACATGAAGAGACAGGCTGACGAATGAGGATACAAAGGAGCGTTGTGGTGTGGATGTGGATGTGATAGGAAGTGTTATGAGGATCACACTGAGGTGGTTTGGCCATGTAGAGAGGATGGAGGGTGAAAGACTGACGAAGAGAGTGTATGTGAGTGAGGTGGAGGGTGGAAGAGGGAGGGGGAGTCCGAGGATGAGATGGAGGGATGGGGTGGAGAGGTATATGAGAGAGGGGTGTGTGAGTTGGGAGCAGGGCAGTGAAATGGCGGGGGACGGGACGACGTGAAGGCGATTTGTTTGTGGCCACCCCAAACGGGATTGAGACGTCTGGCAATAGATAGATAGATAGACACGGTAATATTCTCTAGTATGTTTTTTATGTCAAGGCCTAATTTGTGTAATCTGTGCTGGTACTGAATAGAAATGCAGAACGTAAACGAGAAAAGCAAGGTGTAATATGCAAAATAAATCGCTAAGGAAGAGGTGTTAATAAATTTGCAAAGATCACAAACTATGGACCCTAATTTTTCCTTCATTATCATTCTCCTAATCTCTCACCTTATCATTGTCATATTCTACCTCTACCTCTTCATTATCATACTCCCAACTTCTCCCTCTTCATTACCATACTCTTTACCTCTCACTTCTTCATTATCATCCCTCCTCTCATCTTGACTCACCAGCTAACATTACTCTCTCCTCTTTTCCTTCACCCCATATACCTCTCCCCACTTCTTCCGGCCCTTCCTTCCGGCTTCGATGGCCTAAAGTGACCTCATATCATACGGTCCTCTCCTGTCCTTCTCTTTCTCCACCAGACCTTAAACTCTCAAATGTTTTAAGATAAGACAAAGAAAACCGTGACGTAGTATATTGATTACCCTCTAGTTTTCCTTTCAGTTCGGGAAGCCTGTAACACTCGTTCTCACCGCAGTATTCTCCCTCTTATCCTATAGCAAATGCCTTGTTACCTTTTGCCAATTACACTAAACAGCACGTAAGTAGGGCTATGATCTCATTAAATGGCTGGGTTCAATGGAGGGTCGTTTAAATTAATGGCCTCTTGCAATGGCTGCTTTTCTCTCAGCCAAGATCCAATTTACGAGGTCTTTCAGCGGGGCTTTGGGGAGGTAGGGACGAAAGGTGCTGGATATCAGACGAATACCTCGGGGGCTGAGGCTGGTGGCGGTGCAGGAGAGGCTATTGATCCCAGGACAAACCCGGTATTGTTTGAGTGGGGGTTGAATTAATTATTGGGTTTCTTCACCTCACCGGGAATGGCTTAGCGACTGAGGAATGGGAAGGCAAAGGCGGGTTTCGGGAAGGGGGAAAGACTGCAGCAAGGATTTTGTTGTTGAAGCTGCGCTGGGGAACCTGAGTTGTAGGTAATGATAACCGAAGCAAAATCAAGCTACGAAACACAGAGGTTAAAATCTTAGGGAATCCCAGCTTTTGATTATGTATATCTGTGACTTCTGATATTTTTCTACCATTATACCTGTAGATATATATAATGTCCAAGCATTGACAACTTTCCTAACTTCACACTACTATAACTGCACTTTAAGACTGTACACCGACCATGATTCTAGTGTATGTGCCAAATATAGTTTTCGTGGAGACAAGCTTGTATATTACAAAGACTAACACTGAACACCTTACCCTTGTTTGTATGCTCTGGACGCTATATAAGATTACTGGAAATTTTTCACATTCCAAAGAATCCGTTATAGCTGACAGAAATGTTCGTTTGAGTGGTTATTCTAAGAACAGAGAGCAGATCAAGATATACAACGACATTTACTGGTAATGCACTGGAAAATGTTCTCCGAGGAAGACATGGGACGAAGTGGTATGTGTTGACCTTAGATCCAGAAATATTACTAGAGAGCGGGAGCAGAAAAGAGCAAGGTGGAGGAGTGCTCTCAGCTGAACGCGGGGCTTTGAGACTGAGATAAGAGCAGTCACCTTCGTCAAAATTACACGTTTCTTTTGATAAAACCGGATACCCAAATTGCTGCAATGACTTTATGGTGAGTATGGTAAGCCTTGTGAGGTGTTCTAATTAAAAGTCGTAATAACCTAGAGCAATCTGTCCTAATAACAGTGAATGCCTGTTTGTGTTATGTATTAGGGCAGCATTTTACTTAACTCCTACTTTCTGATGATGTAGTGCTGGAGAGGGGCGCATTCATGTGGTGGCACCGGTATAACCATGCGGTTCCACTGCCCGGTTATACAAACGTCCCTCACCTCGTTCCCTATCCCCCGAAAGGAGGAGAGTTTGCTGCAGGAGGAGGGCAATAGTTCACTGGGTTCAAGTTCAGATGAGCCTAGGGGTGCAGCTACTACTACTATTACTACTACTACTACTACTACTACTACTACTACTTCTACTACTACTACTACTACTACTATTAATCCGATAACGTATTTCCTTTTCAGTTCTTGCTAGTTTCTGAGGCTTAGGTGAGACTTTTCAGCTTGGAGGGGTTACGATAAAAACCTCTCACTACTGAGTATCCTTTATATATTAAGCAACATCATCTGGAGATAGTAAGATTACCCGTCATTGGATTAAAGATATAAACAAATTACCTCAAGTTCCCTTCAGTAATAACTTGTAATTATCCTGGGCAGGGATCCACAAAGACCCTTATAATTGATTCTCTCTTGTAACTTGGATTTGTCTCTGTAGGATAAAAAAGGGACAAAGGAGGATTCTGCAGACCTCTTTTCCTTACCCATCCTTCAAAACGAAACAGCGGTAATTGTTTCTCATACTCAAGATTTATTTTTGCAGGAAATGAATAAGTAAATGAATGAATGAGTAAATAAATAAATACAGTAAAGGAAAATTCTCCCCTCTCCTAGTCCTTCCTATGTAAAGAAATTAGTTACGAGAAGGAATGGATCGTATATTTCTTACTGAATCCGGAGCCTGTCGTTGGAGTATGGATTTATTTTGGGGGAGGGGAGCAAATCTGATGTCGCATTCACAAAAGATTCAGATTAATTTTTGCCACATGCAAGGGGGAGGGGAGGGATAAGCCAAGTGTGTGTGTGTGTGTGTGTGTGTGTGTGTGTGTGTGTGTGTGTGTGTGTGTGTGTGTGTGTGATGATGTATTCTAAAAATATACCTTTAGGCATCAGTGTATATTAAGTGTTCAGCTCTGGAACTAATCGTAGCTCTTTAATACAGTACAGTTTTATTTGAACGTATCTACTAGCATCCCCTAAGATTGATAATTAGACGATTTAGGCAGATGAGGGGAATTCTCTAGTAGTGAAAGAGTGAACGAAATTTATGAATACTGAAAATATCGCCTAGAGATAACAAAAAAAAAAAAATAATAATAATAATAATAATAACCACCATAATCAAGCAACCGAGTTTTTATTTTTTAGCACTACTAGGATAATGACAGTAAACAAACATGTATTCTCACTCATGCCACCTGTCACTATGTTAGCGTAATTGGTCTCTGGCATTTTGGGCTTGAAATGTAATAAAATAAATCTGTAATTAAATCCCTCGTTAGGGTCACATTGGTGATGTTTTACTTTCACACTAATTGCAACTGGAGTGACTTTGTTTGCACATATTTTTATCGGCATTTGTTTATGTTTTCTTTTAACTGCTAACTATTCTTTAAAATTCTGAGCTACATTTCTACCATAGAGTATCACCCTTATTACTAAATTCTATAGCCTCCCATAGAATGTGCGGTTTTTCTATATAACAACAACCCGCACCACAGTCAAAGAAAATGCAGTATCATATGGGTAACGCATTAAATTCGGATCAATGTTTTGTGTTTCAGATACTGAAAATACAGGTAAACAATTATGTATTTGTCAGATTTTTTTCCTTGGAGTAAATTTAATTAGCTTTCTTTTACGATAAATTTAGAACATAATTGGTGTACTACTTATTTGCGTTATATATGATCCCCTTTTCTTTTCCAGCTTAAGATTATCCTGCCTAAGCAGAATTTCCTTTATGAATATATATAAGTCTTTGAGGGCTGTGGGTAAAATCAGGACTTTTTCCAAGACAGAGATCAAAAATTCGTGAAAATAAAGCTACCGTATCAATAGCCTGTCAAGATGGTACAGAAATTATGGATTTATTCAGTACTTCCCAGCTTATCCTTCCTGTACCTTTTCAGAATTGCTAGGAATAAAGTCATCATTCATAATATGATAACTAACAGCACTCAGGTAGTCCATACTTCGGCCCATGGCCAAACAACTTATCCTTTGTCTTTGCCTCTGGCATCGCTTATATCAGACATCTCAGATCACCACCAAAATTTAATCAACTTTTCCTTGGCCCATGACCCACATATCCTAAATATTTCACTGAACTCCAGCATTATTTGTTTCATGTATCTTATGGACAAACAAACAAACAGAGGTGAACACATAACCTCCTCCAACCCCTTTGGTAGAGGGAATTATATCGTCACAATAGATCTCACATTCTCAGACCTAAGGCCTGGCATTAGGGGTAGTTCTATAGCGTAAATGCAATTACATTTACCTAAATGAAGCCTCAGGTGACGAACTTGATGTTAAAGCTGATACGTGATATAGGAGAAAAAATTATGAAAGGTTGTGTGAATAATGCAAGTGTTTTGACTGAGCATCATTTTCTTTTTGTACAAACAGAAATGACTGGTAAGAAGTGCTGTGACTCTGTATGCATTTCTTTTACGTTCGTGTGGGGAATGCGAGGCGTACCTACGGAACGGTCTGATATATGATACTTCAAAAACTTTGCCTGTAGGGAGTAGCAAAGTAGACTGAGGCAGATGCAGATTCTCGTAGTCGTCACAGCCCAACTCCATTACCTGATTGGCTGGTTGGTTTCCGGTGCTCGTGGCCTGGAGAGTAGCAAACATGATTGGTTGGCAGACTGATTTTTGACTGATTTTATAATTCTGCTTTCATGGTAAATTTTCTACGATATCAATAGCTGTTTTATGGGTGTGGATACTATTTCAGACACTGCTAATGGTTGTTCATTCAGTATTGTACTTTGATTTTACTTAATCAAATACCTGATATACAGGTTGAAAATAAATGCCAATAATATTTTTGCACCTTGCACTGTATTATCCCAGGTTTTTATACATTTTTGTGGTGATGTTATGTTAGATGAGCCTGGAGTTGCAATTCCTCCTTCCCTAAGCACTGACCACTTTTAGACTCAGGATATGTAAATACTGTACTTCATTTCTCACGCTGATGTGTTGGGGGATGCTTTCACCCTTTTCAGATTTCCTGATTTTTTGACTTAGTTTACGAATCATCGAACACTTAAGCCAGTCAATTGCTGGACCGAAGCCTCTCCTGTCTTTCTCCACTGAGACTTATTTGTTGTTAGCGTGTTCCTTCCAGCGCCAGCAAAATCTCAGAGTTTCATGTCACCATCTTGTTCTTCTGCCTCTTCCTTCCACTTCATATCTGGGTTGCCACTCTTTTATGCTGGTTGTCCATGTTTCATCCATTTTAAGACTGATGTGACCTGCCCATATCCATTTCTGCCTTTTAGTTGTCGTGCTTATACCCTCTACTTTCGGCTGTTACATGCCCAGGAATCTCTCTTCATCTGACACATGAGCATAATTTTCTCTGTTCACCTCTGAGTTAATGAAGACATTTTCATGGGCAATAATTTTATTTACAACATTACTTTCTGCATTTTTACCATCATAAATACGAGGATGATGGTAAACACCAAAGCGAACCGAACTTGTATGATATCCATCGTTTGTCAACAGGTCAGTGTGTACCCTGCAATCTCACGCACGGATTGCTGAAGGTAACTGTTATTTATTACCACTTTTTTCTCGTAATTATGCCTCATATAAATAAGTAGCTGACAACACAGTTTTTCTAGGTCATAGCAACCTACATACAGAGAGAAACAGAGCCACAATGGACAGAAGTATGAGGCAATTTTCTATTCCTTGTTTTTTCCCCTGAGTAAACATGCAATATTCTCAACTTTTCGATGAATGTGGTCGCAACAGGGAATCTTCCTCACGTGACCACCCCACGTTTCTCTTGTGCAAACTGTGTAAAGAGCCAGTCTGGCGCTATTCGCATTTTTGTATACGGGGGATTTCCTTTTTTTTTTTTCTTTTTTTCTTTTTTTTTTTTTTTTGTAGACCGAGGAGATGGCTGGTAAAAGGTGGTTCGGAGGCCAAGGAAGGCAGTGACCAAAGAGGAAGATGATAAAAAAAGAGCTACTGAAATTAATAAGCATCAGTTAAATTAAGATTATTTATCAGTGCCCAACTGGTGACATGTGATGCTGTGTTCCTGCATCTGAGGAATGTCCGGCTTTATGCGAACTCAGATAAATCGACTATACACGGTAAGGCTGTTTTTCTGTTGGTCAGGTTTCACATTATTCAGTATATCTAATTTACTGCTTGCGGTACACTAGCAGTTGTAAATCAAGTATGTTCATCTTAATCTTGTCGCCAAAGGTCAAGATTTTTCAGCACAAAGGAAAATTACTCAACCACACGAAGCGTAAAGTTCCTCAATGTTTATCACTCTGAAGCCACTGTTACCCTCTCATCATCGAGGCAACTGTAGTATTCTACTTCAGCTAACGTCAGACGATTTTATTCAGCTGAGAGTGAGTCATGGGAGCTTGGGCTTTAATACTAGTACATCAAGCCTCTCGTGAACGTGACAGTTCTAGTATTCTATTGTGGTCCAGCCAACGCCATTATGATTGTACAAGGTTGAGAGGGAGTCATAGGAACCTAAGAGTATGTAACTGGCCTGCCCTAAATTATATCTTAAAATTTTCCTTGGAGTTACATGATAAATTGTAGCAGCCTACCCTCGTAACAAAGCCAGCCGGCCCCACTGAACGATTTACTGATTGAAACAAGGGATCACTACCTGAGTCTATCATGAAGCCTCCCATTTATTCTGACTGATGGTTATCCTGTCTAAGCGGGATTATTTTTATGACCATTTATCTTGCTCGAGAGGAACGTAAATCACCGCAGGATATTTTTTCGGGTTTATTTTCTTTACTTTTTCTACGAGCCTGCAAATCAGTCTCTATGGTAAGACCTGACGTTATAAAGAGCCTCTTATGAAGGTAAATATATAAGTCTTACTCTGCTGTTTTATCTTGCTCCTACATTTTGTCCTTACGTATTTTGTCAACATTTTCGGTCTTTTACTTTTATCCGGGGGGATGGGGATATTTACTGCCATCTTTTTCCTTAATAAGACGCTTTAACCCCTTCACCACGAAGTTTTCCACCTGCTGTGAACGTCAAGTGATGGGATGAGTAAAATATTAAAAAACGTCATCGTACCATAAAGGTAAACGGTAGATGCTTGTAACATTAATAGCAGTCTCAATTTACCTGAATGAAACTATCTGGCAGAAAAAAGAATATTAGAGAGAGAGAGAGAGAGAGAGAGAGAGAGAGAGAACAGAGCCCAAGAGCTTATACAAATTGCAACAAAAAATAAAAGCACAGAAGTCATGCAAGGTTCGTTAATTTTGCAGTGTCTGGACAATTTGTTTCAGCTGAATGTCAAAGACATATGACACTGAGGAAGACAGTTCAGAAACGCGGGTGCCAAAGAAAAGGTAGTCTGTCTATCTATCTATCTGTCTATCTATCTCTCCATCTATTTCTGTTTATCTCTGTCCGTCTTTCCATTTCTCTGCCTATCATCTATCTATGTGATATATATATATATATATATATATATATATATATATATATATATATATATATATATATATATATATATATATATTACACACACACACACACACACACACACTCACACTCGGCGAGAGAGAGAGAGAGAGAGAGAGAGAGAGAGAATTTCATATCCGGGACCATCAAAATTTGGAGTAAGATAGGTATGAACGTCGCTAAATCTGGCGCCCAAATCTCTAAACCGGCAATCGTGGTTCTATATTAGTTTCTCAGGTTTATTCTCATCTTCACTATATAAATTCCTCAGCCATACTTTTATATCCTTATTGTAGTCACTTTCTGTTTTCAGGACAGCCTAAGTAGGTTGGGCTTAGCTAACTGAGTCTGCTAGAATTTGTTTAGGTTAGGTGAGGTCAAGTTAGTTTAATTTGTTAGT
Organism: Coenobita brevimanus; assembly: GCF_032717465.1. Taxonomy (NCBI): domain Eukaryota; kingdom Metazoa; phylum Arthropoda; class Malacostraca; order Decapoda; family Coenobitidae; genus Coenobita; species Coenobita brevimanus. The sequence continues at coordinate 6,744,167 of NC_136975.1, read as the reverse complement.
GTTGGTTAGGTTAGGCTCAGTTAGTCTAGCCTCGGGGTTAGATTAGGATAGGTTAAGCTTAATGAATCTTTTTTTTTTCATGGAAGGAAAAAGGAACCAAAGGCCAGAAGCCAGTAAGACTGTTCCATCCAAGAAAAAATAAAAACAATAACAGAGAGACAAATTCAACATCCGTTCATCTTGAGATGCCTAGACACACTGCGTTTATAAGACTGGAGGTCATAAGCAGTAGGCAGTAGGAAATACCGACAGAGGGAGACAGTTCTAGAGTTGACCTGTTGCATACATAAATAATTGGGAATAACAGTTAACTCTTGCATTAGAGAGTTGGACAGAAAAGAGATGAGAGTTTGTTGCTAGACGGGTGCTTCGCTTTAGGGAAGAGTACGTAACTTTAGGTTAGGTAAAAATTAGTTATTCTGTGAGGGTTAGGTTAGTTTAGGTTAGTGTTTTACGGTAAATAAAGTAAAAGAAAGCGCGCTGGGAGGAGAAAACTTAGCGAGTGGTGTTGAAATGTTCTGTAGTTCGGAAATGTGCTTCTCGGTCTATTTCTTATGCACACGTTCCACCTCCTCTCCTGCCTCCCCCTCCCCTGAAAACTCACCCTCCGCCTCCCTTTCCTTTCCTCAATATTTGTACTTCGCTGCAATTTCCTGACAATGGGAGCGGAAAAATAACTTGAGAAGATTACAAAGGCTTAGGGGAGAGGAAAAGATGATAAAAGAGGCATATTTGAATCGGATGATAGAGGAATTAAAGTGAGTGGTGAGCATATGAACAATCGCTTTCTTGATATTGGTAGAGTGTGTGTGTGTGTGTGTGTGTGTGTGTGTGTGTGTGTGTGTGTTTAATCAGTTGAGTTAGAGCGACAAGAAATAATCATTATGAGGAAACGTCTAAATCTGGTCGAGATGGATGTCCCTTGATTTTTTTTTTTTTTCGCTTTTTTGCTCCTGCTCCTGTGAAAGTGTTGGTCCCGCCAGGACAAGTGCCAGCAAGTATAGCGACGGAAAGTACTTGTCACAAATATTTTCCTACAACTTGTCCTGTAAATAGGGAAAACTAGGAAACAGCTCTAAAGACGACAATGGAGTCTCATAATTTCCATTTCTTCTGTAGCTTACCATAAAGTATATAGCGAAAGGGAAAAAAAAGCAAGGAACTACTGTTTATTTCTCTCTGTTTCGTTGTCACAAATTCTCTCTCTCTCTCTCTTTCTCTCTCTCTCTCTCTCTCTCTCTCTCTCTCTCTCTCTCTCTCTCTCTCTCTCTCTCTCTCATCTCCTTGCGTTCTATACTTTGTACCCCCACCCAACACTCGTTTCAGCATTCATCGACTACCCTACCAACTCTGTATCCCCCTCCTCTCTCTCTCTCTCTCTCTCTCTCTCTCTCTCTCTCTCTCACTCTGTATCCCCCTCCTCTCTCTCTCTCTCTCTCTCTCTCTCTATTCCCCTGGCCAGTAGCACCGATCCTAGTCATGTATATCGCCTCCCTTGGCCCCCACACATCTCCCGCCGGTGCCACGGGATCTTATGGCCTCTCGCCTACATTTCCTCCGTCGTGTACCCGCCTCCAGAAACATCGTAACATTACTCGAGGGAACTGTAAAGAAATATCCGTTCCTCAGCGACACTGTTTGCTTCCTTATTGCAACCTTACTCTCACTTTTTCTTTATGTTGTTATTTATCTATTTTATTTTATGCAAAGAGACGGAACCAAAGCCAGGAGTCTGCAAATTTCTCCCTCCTAGAAAAAAAAAAAAATAAGCAAGATAACAGAGAGCCAAGTTCAAGATCCATTCATTTCGAGATGCCTGGACACATTGTGTTTGAAAGACTGGAGATCATAGGCAGTAGGAAAAATAGACAGAGGGAGACAGTTCAAGAGTTGCTTTTTATGCTTTTTATATATTTTAATGCTGTATATAAATTTGGAGTCCGTATATCCGTCACCAGTGGATGATATTGTGTATAGTACTTGTAGGAAGCTGTCGACCAAGGGTCTCTGTAAAAATTTTGGGTTCCTAGCAAAGTCAGTGAAATCTCTGAAGGTTTTAACGATAACTTTCCTTCTAAAATATTTTCCGGCGACGTTTTTTTAGATTTTCAGAAAACCATTTTTGTCCGTAACTAGCTAACTAATCGGCGAAAATGGGCATTAATAAGAGGAAATCATAAAACTGATAAGGAATAAGTAGAGGAGTATTTCATGGGTAAGATCTCTGAGTTTTCCTTTCCCTTTTCTTTACTATAAAATTACTGAACGAAAAAATGACATATTTTTAAAGAGATGGTAAATAGCTAAAGTCGAATGACTGATAATGAGGATAAAGTACATCTTTAAAGTGGAAAAACAGAACAGGATTACTCAACATGCAAACCGCGATTTAAACCCGAACCGAAGCGGACTTTGGTGTTGACCCCAGCCGCTTTACACGCTCTGGGAACACATTTTGGATTTTCTCTCTGTTATTATTTGTACTCCTTAGATATTTCAGATGCTTATTTAAAATACTACACGTAACTTTTCTGTGTGAGCTAATAAAAAAAAAGTTTGTTTATGACTGTTCCGCAATATGTATATCGGGAAGACGTACGAACAGAACCTAATCGTGGGTGCATTTTACCGGGCGAGTTTTGTCAAGGGAGAGGGGACTAATTTTCCAAGATTTCTCAAAGCCAAAGTTTGCTGAGAATATCTTGAATACAGTGCTCGGAAAGTATTTACGAATCTAACTTACAAGATAATGTAGTCTTGAAAGAGGAGGATGGTGACTTATCCGATTTTCTTATGATCTTCACCTGAAAAGAAATTACATATCGTTTCCTTACAAATGTAAGCTCCACATACTGCTTCACGCTTACTTTCTTCACATTGCACTTAGTGAAAAAGAGACTACCATAACTGCTACATCACTTGTGTCAATTTCTTTTATTAATGGAGAACGCGTGTAATCTGATGAATAGATTTTTAAAGATCTAATTTGTTTGTCCTTCCTCTCTTCATCTTCCTTAAAAAAAATAATAATAACTAAATGAAGCTTAGTGAATACAATGTATTGTAAGCTGGTCACTCTGTACGTGTTTATATCCTAAAGTAAAGCTTCCTACTACCATGAATAACTATCAGGTAAGCACACGTTACTCTTATATACCCGGGGCCGGATATGCAAAGGCTCCTATGCTTCAGGTGTGTTTAGAATTGCTTTTTTATATGTTTCTGTTTATCATACGGCAACCGAGCACATCATTGTCAAAGTGGAATGCATATTAGAAGGATATATAATGTGATATGGTGTGATAACTGTGTGTGTGTGTGAGAGAGAGAGAGAGAGAGAGAGAGAGAGAGAGAGAGGGAGAAGAAGAGAAGAGGGGAGGATTAGGATGAAGACTAATTTATTATCCATGTTCAGACTGAAAGAGGAGGGTTGGAGGGTGAATTAAAGAAAGGTGGAGAGGACGGGAGGGGAGACGAAGATGAGAGGGTGAGAAAGGTAGAAAGCAGGGAAGGATAAGAGTGAAAATAAGAAGACAAATACTAATCAGAATCTAAGGATGAATAGCAAACCCATTCAGCCAATTCACTGTGTTACTTAGTTTGCAGCTTAGTCTATAGAAATCATTGTGTATCATAAAACGTCCAGCATTAAAGTCCTCGGGTTCATAAGACAGTTACTGTGGAGAAATAGCGGTGGTGGGGGTAGGGAATGGAGGTACGTGGGGGAGAGGAGAGGGAGAGGGAGGTGGGGAGGGGGAGTTGATGGGGGAGAGGCAGAGAGAGACGTGGGGGAGAAAGTGGGGGGTGGAGGGACGTGAGGTGGGGCCAGTTAGGGGATGGAAAAAATGGTGAAATCAAGATGTGCATGAGAAGGCGGCCTAGTTAAGCACTCCTCGCAAGTTTACTGCCTACTTTATCGCTTCTCGCTTATCATATGAAGGACTAATGAATCAAAGGACGAAATTATATTTCCCAGTTTCTTCTGAAAGTGTCATTTGAAGGTTGTAATTCACTAAAGATGGTTATAAGATCTGGCAACACAGCAGTGTGGGAGGGTTAGGGAGAGAAGGAGAGGAATGTGTAATCAGATACCGTTAATAAATATCAAATGCATTTTTAACTAATTAATCGTCGATTTCTCTAAATAAAGTTGAGGTAGATTGTAATGAGGATGAAAATAGCTGAGTACGAAGAGAGGCGAGGTGGTGGTACTATCGTTCCTTAAGCCTGTTTAATCAGGTAAATAATAATACTATCGGGAAACTCATCAGGAGAGGCTCGGTGCCTATGAGCGTCTGTTCACTGGGTAGAGTGACCGGCTCTCCACGTGGTAGTTTAATTGTCTAGTGTCCGCGTTTTTATTGCTTTATTTTACTTTGTTTATCATTTAGTGCTTTTGCCAGTGTGAAGGAAGACGTGCAGTGGGCGTGTGTTGCATTGAAGGGATCCAGGTGATGTTGGAGTGCTGTATAAGGTAAGAAAATTAAGAATTGCGTGAGATTACGTTACCAGTATATTCTTGTCGGCATATAGAGAGTTAAGTAGGTATATGATGGAAGGAGTTTACGTGATTTCGTGGTGCTCTTGTAGGAAAATAGGTAGGTAAGTGAATAAAGTAGTGAAATAATTAGGTAGCACTGAAGGAATGACTATGCGAGATTTCATGTTGCCCTTGTGGTAAAGCAGGTACCGGTAGGCATTTTAGATTGACATGTAAATGAACAAATGTAGGTGAGTAGGTAGGTGAAGGAATGGCTTACACTAGAATATACGATTTTCATGTAGGTAGGTAGGTTAGTAGTAAGAAAACTGAAGAGTAAGTAAACAGATAATATGAAGGAAGAATTACACACGTCGATATTATGTCGTTCTTGCAAATAAGAAGTTAAGCGGATATAAGTAGGTAAGTGAGGGAAGGAATTGCGAGATAATACGAGGATTCTGTATGGATGCGTGTGTTGATGAAAGAATTACGAGATGATAGGAGATTTTTTTAATGCGTGCGTTCCACAATGAACTCCATTCACAACACGCATTCCACATTCTACCTGAAATACGGAATCATAACAAGAACTATAATTAGAGTGAATCATAACTGTCTTCAAAAGTAGCCCCGATTCAGGAAAAGACCAAACGAAGAATCATGGACCAATCTCCCACTTTCAATAACGCACAAGGCCTTGCAATTAAAATCCTTTATGCAGAGCGATAACTTCAAATACCGCCTTAGTTACCCAGCCATCCACTGTGTGTGTAGAGAGGGGGGGGGGGCATTAGACTTGACAGCTCTTCATCCAAGGCTCAACACCTATACTGCATACTAGAGTACCTCACATATCACCACGTCGGCACTGTCACCAACCATTAGTGTTGAGTGTATACTAGGACGGCTTCACTGGGGATTGATGTGATGGCATTAGCGAGAGGGCTTTCAAGGCATCTCAGTTTTACGAAATTGGAATAATCAACTGTTGTCTGTCTCGGCTTGAAAAGGAGCTCGCGTTCTTTCAAGCGCACACCACTTCTCTAACCACTTGACCACCACTTTTTTTTTCTTTTTCCTCCAATATTTTTAGTGCAGTTTTTAGCCAAACCTGGCTGTTGAAAGAATTTTCTAAATTTTCCACGACAGGTCAACAGTTGTATTGGCAATGTTTTGTCAGTGCATGTGTTGTTTATCTCTTCACAAACTTTACCGACTCTCCAACAATGGAATATTCTCTCTCTCTCTCTCTCTCTCTCTCTCTCTCTCTCTCTCTCTCTCTCTCTCTCTCTCTCTCTCTCTCTCTCTCTCTATCTCTCTCTCTCTCTCTCTCTCTCTCTCTCTCTCTCTCTCTCTCTCTCTCTCTCTCTCTCATGGAGTAAAGCATAATACCCACACCTGCATCGCGAGCACGGGTATAAACAGTAGTTAAATGGTGATAAGATTCTTCATAATAGTTCTCAGAATTTCACACTGTCCTAGTCCTTTAGTGACGTACGCCCAAACATTTACACCAAAACAAAAGCTGTGGACGTCGAGTAAACAGCAACCAAGGCAACACCAACAATACCAGGCAGCCAGACAAGAGGAGGCCGATGGAAGGGAACTTGGACAAAGCTAATACGGCCGGAGAAATGAGGAACCCCGCCGTCAGGAACTTCTTTGCTGTATGTGCAGTTTGGGATCAAAGGCCGGCACCTCCCGCCCAGGCACAAGTTTGGCGGGACACAGACAAGCACCAAGCGTTGCCTCATTGCTTGCTCACATCGTTGTACCGGTGTCTCTTTAATGCCGCTTCTCTTTAATACTGAGATTGCCGTTTAAATCTCTCTCTCTCTCTCTCTCTCTCTCTCTCTCTCTCTCCATCTTGTTTCAATTCCAGTCCTCAGTCGTTCCCACCCCCTCGCCCGTAAATCAGTGGGCGTACTCTGATCATGCCTAGATAGAGGCAATGGATGCACAGAACCGGACAGAGCGACCAGATTTATTTAACGTGACTGAAAGGAAATAAGTTTGACGCCAATTTAACAGCCTAGGAAGTCTTTCGAAAATGCCTTTCTTCTCAAATTAAGATCTTAAAGCCGATGATTATGAATTGTTTAAGGAGTGTGAGTTAATTATGAGGGTTACTGAATTGATCATGGTCACTTTTTATATATTCGAGGCACTTCTTTATAAAGCCAAGGAACGTGACTCCCAGTGACCAAGGATGTCATAATAATCTGGTGCAACCACAGAAGACAGATTCATTCTTACGGTGATCATTCTTTCCTTCGTTAGATCATCGTAACACACATTTTCACGGTGTTTGTAGTCCTCAAGCCATAATTAACAGCGATAATGGAATAACTAACCATGATGGAAGTCAGCATTACTCCAGAGAAGGGATGCTTAGAATCTCAGGGTATGGCTGGGTCGGTTTGTAAATTGAGTCACACACACACACACACACACACACACACACCTTGACTTGAGATACTGAATAACCCATGAGGGGAAGGAACTTCTGGGAATTACCGAAATATCACTTCGTAACCTCATATTATAAGCATAGTATTATCATTAATTCATTGCTGGTATTTATGACTTTATTGTTACCTTCATAATATATCTAAATCCTCTCTCTCTCTCTCTCTCTCTCTCTCTCTCTCTCTCTCTCTCTCTCTCTCTCTCTCTCTCTCTCTCTCCAGTTCGTTTTGTTTCTTTCTTACCCCTATATTTTCAGTTAATATCATTCACCCTTCCTCCTCCTCCTCCTCCACCTCCTCGTTTACCTACTCTGCCTCCTCCTGGTGTGGCCTAAGCGCTCGCAACCCCTGGCTTAACTACCTTCCTTCGTTCTTAAAGCCTGCCTCCCCACCAGACCAATATCGGCTTATTGATTGACCCATGACGATCCTCTGTCTATCGGGCCCTCTAGCCTTCCGATCACCAGATTTCTCTTTCCCTCTCAATATACACTTCTGCCGCGATAATAACCCAGTACCCGATAAATTTGTTACTAAAGGTCCCACCCATATATTAACCCCATCTATCTAAGGACGTAGTTCAGTCTTTCATTCTCACATATACAGAGTGACACTAAGAGCACCCCAGTACATACTCACCTGGGGGTAATTTGTGCATTGTGGTGACGGCTCAGTCTGCAGGTGTGGGCGTAGGTGTGGCAGTGGGACCACGAAAAAATACAGGAGGCAAGGCAGACATTGATACCGCTGACTGAGCCTTCCTTACACAATAAAAAAAAAAATCGCTTGACAGTGAAAGAGGAGCGTTATATATGGACTTTATTCACCTCTTCACCCCGAGTACGTAATAGTAATCTACTTTATTTTCCCCTCGATTAACCCCTTCCTTCCGACGAGTTCATTTTTACCACATTCTCCAATACTACAACTCCTTCTGGTCCAGGACGCCATGTTAATCTTGTTGTCCCTTATATAAACCCATTCAGTCCTAGTATATCGTTATTTATGCTTTTTATTTCCTGACATTTTACTAAACTTGACATTTTTTGTATAATCGAAGTGGGAGTTTTAGCTCCTTCAGTCCGATGACGCGTTATCTATACCGTTTCTATACCCTGTTCACCCTAGCTTGGCCAAAAATTGCAGCCCCTCCATCTTGAATACCGATATGTAACAGATTAACTCTAGAATATGATGCTAGTCACAAAGAAGTGCTATGGAAGGGATGAAGAGCCGTAGTACGTTTTTTGTTGGGGGGGGGGTCACTGAGCTGAGTAAAATAAGCTACAATAGGAGAAAAATCTAGGCCAAGTTAACGTAAAAGGAATATAGCTTTCCTCCTCATTCGAATAAAACTGACCGATAACAAAAATAATGTAAAATCGACGTCTTCGTGTTGAAGTGAATAAAACATAGCTGGAAAATTAAGGGTAGTCCGCAAATAGCGCTCAGGTTACGGCTCAGTCTGCTGGTAAGGGCGTGGATTTGGCAGTGAGAGTTGGAAACGAGTAGATGATGCAGGATAGGCATTGATAACACTACCAGAGCCGTCCCCGCAACACACGAGAAGTGGAAGAGGGGTGCTGTTTATGGACTACCCTGCACATGTGAATAATTTATGAATGTCTCTCACTCTTTTTTCCAATTTAAATCGTTCTGGTTTCCTCATATGTTATCGCTGTGCCATTTCCGGGAGACGCAGTATTAAAAAGGAATATATTTTGCATGTTATTCCAGCTTTCTCTCTCTCTCTCTCTCTCTCTCTCTCTCTCTCTCTCTCTGAAATTTTCCTTTCAAACTCTCCTATCCAGTGACGATTTATTTTATTTTCCTTTTGCCATTTGCAGACTATTTTATTCAGTTTAGGGAAGCCCTTTAGACGTGGAGGAGTTGGATATAAACTTGACCCTTTCAAACCCAAGACGCTTGTTATAATTTATTCTATTTCAGACGATTTTATTTACCTCAGGGATTTTTCTAACTGAAGGGATTAGCAATATCGTTGATTAATCCCCTTACTACCACAGACTCCCTTAAAATTTATAATCGTCTACAATAGGACTTATCGGAGTGAAGCTGTTGACATCTTCCCTAATATAAGCCTGTCCTAATCTGAATAGAATCCTTTAGATCATAATGGAATGTGAGATGAATGAGTTTGGATATGAGAGACTGTGTACAGTAATGAAGGGGACTGGATACTGTTAAATTGCTCTCCTAAGCTAAATATTATCACACTTCTAAGCTACATATTATCACATGGCATCAGGAATAACACCACGGAATGACGTCTTACGGCTGAAGAAAGTTTAAAGGAAGACTGTGACTCTCAAACACACGGTGAGTTTATACAGGCGTTCCACCAAGGCGTCCAACAAACTAGCTCACATATCTATCCCGCTCCTAGTGAAATGGCCTCTTCTCCCGCCCATAGGCAATGTCTTCCTTCCCCTTACGACCTCTCTTCTATGTCTGTCTGCCTTCCTGGGTCCCATTTCCATAGATAGATAGATCCTCTCTCCCTGCCGCTCTCTCTCTCTCTCTCTCTCTCTCTCTCTCTCTCTCTCACACACACACACACACACACACACACACACACACACACGCACACATTTTCCTTGCCTTTCCCTGCATTGTACCGACAAATTCGATTCTGAGTCTCTTCAGTATTTCTTTCTCTCTCCATTCTCTCTCTCTCTCTCTCTTGCTTAACGAGACGCATATTGCAATCTCCATGGAAAGTAGTCTTGGCTTTGCACCCTTATTGTGGACCCGTAATTATTCTTTTCCTCTCTTTTTTCCTTACTTTTTAAATATTTTCGTATTCCTTCGTTTATATTCACAAATACGCACTCGTAGACATATTCCCACACACGTACTTATGCATCAAAACGCACATTGGCTCATATTAACTCACCGGCAAAAGAAAATGCACATAGGCAAAATTCACACACATGCACCCACATACGCACAGTGACGCACACAAACGCGCCTTCTGTACAACAGGAAATGCACATGGACAAAATTCACACTCAGACCGCTCACATTTATTTATTATTCCCAAAACTCAGACGATTCAGGATGCATGGAAAAAATAATACTCCGTTCTCCATTTGCATATTGAGAGAGAGAGAGAGAGAGAGAGAATTTCAGTTTTACGCATGTGCCTAGTGCCCCATATCCCCGGAATCCTTTTCTTTACTATGGCAGTGTGAAGGGAAAAAAAAGTAAAATCCTGGTGACAGTAAAAAAGTTAATCATATTTTCACCCTCTGATCTGAAAGTCAGTAAAATCGAGGAAATCAAGTTACCGGGGCTAAATCCATTGCTTGCTCACCCATAACGCGGATTATAGGAACTGTCGCATTTTACGAGGGCGTCCCCAGGCTGATTAAAGCTTAAGCTGATTTCACTAACAATTTTCGGGGTAACATCATGTCAGGGAAGTAATCCAGTTTCACTCGTGTTCCTCTGGCAGAAATTAATTGCTTGTCACAGGCATGAAAAAAGGTGGAATAATGAGTTTAGAAATGAGAACCATGTAAGCATTAAAAATTTTGTGATGGAGGCGGATATATATACTTTTTTTTTAACAGCACTAATTAGAATATTATAGAGAAAATTAATTATAATGCGAGTTTTACATTGCTTGAAGTATGTTATGTTGTAAAATTAATCATGGGGCAATGATCTGTTGTCCCTGGGTAAACAGGATATGTATTGATAGATCTAATGGATATATCTAATGACCAAAGCAACAGATTAGGTGGACTGTGAGAATGACAGATTTGTGGGAATGGACAGGTACAGTCAAATACAGAAGGCCTTTCGCCTCTCCTCCTCATCATCGCTGGAAGCATAAATACCTGAATAAGCTGTAGTGGACCAAAGTGTAAATTATCACGCACACATAAAAGAAAATATGCTCCTCAGTCCACTACGTCACTTTCAAGCATCTATAAATCCAGCGGTGAAAAAGAGGCAGGAGCGGCGGACAGACTTTTGTATTTCACAATATTGTCGAATAAAAATAGCGTCTGTGGGGACTTGATGGATCGGTGAGGGTACAAGAACGGGTATAGGGGTAATGGACTGGGGTACAGGAGGTGTGAATGGTTTGGACATGTACGAGTTTAGGGGGGTAAATGAGAATGGTAGAAAAAGAATGTCCTTGGTGTGTTGTGGTGTGGTGTGGTGTGGTGTGTGGAGGAATGATTCTTTGCGGTGTGGTGTGGTGTGAGAGGGTTGTAGGGTGTATTGTATGGGGTGCTGTGGTTTGGTGTGATGTGGCTTCACTAAAGTGGCTAAAGTCTACAGGAGTGAAGCACCTCGTTCCCGAAAATCATTAGTGAGAGACAACCGGACAGAGCTGCTCTTAGAGATGTTCCAGCATCTAAAAACAGATGTTAATAGGAAAGAGCATGGGGTACTATAGTTCGTTCACTTTACCCAGACTAAGATTTCCGTTATATTTCCCGTAGGTCAACAGCAGTGTAAGACAAGGTTACGGATGTGCATTTTCACCATAGCATTCTGTGGCTAGCAGCTTACTTTAGTGTTAAATTTCTATTATAGTCCAATGTCCAAGGTGGAGAGAGGGCAAATTTAGGCCGATTTAAAGTAAACGGAGCATATCACGAGGGAGGCGGGTGACAGAGAGGTGCCCGGATGCTGAGAATAGGACGTGGTGATGGGAGCAGGGAAAGAGATGGTATCGAGGGTAAGGATGAAAGACAGGGAACGAGATAGGAAAAAGGAAGGATGGTGTGGCCAGTCTTGCAAATTTCCGAACTGTGAACGAGCTGGGAACGTTTTCCTTTCCACGAGGGGCTAGGTGAGCTCAGGTGAGATTATGTTATGCTGTTAAGGTTGGTTTAGGTTTGGTTCTTGGTTAGGTTTTCAGGGTTGGGGAGGGTTGGGTTGGGTTGGGTTGGATTTCGTATGGTTTGGTTGGGTTTGGTTGTTGGTTAGACCGTTAAGGCTGAGTCTAGTTTCATTAGAATGTTAGGATTGGGTTAGGTTAGGTTAAGTTAGATTATACTGTCAGGATAAAGTTAGAAGGATTATCCTAGACAGAGAAACATGACGTGCATGCTGAAATGGCATACAGGACGGAGATATAGGGTTGGGTACTGATCTTGGAACAAGTACTACATAGATGTGAGACCATAATGCGGTTTCAATAGTGATGCAACATTTGAGTCTTCGCAAGACTGGAGCATCTTGAGTGTGAACATCCTTAGAGTGCGACTGACTGGCGGGGTTTCCTATACAGATGCTCCCACACCTAAAAAGGGAATGGTCACCAGAAGCAGCCACTGGAAATAACAGTAAGGGATGCTTGTGGAGAATCAAATCACGTACTATACTCTGTCCATGTTTAACAGAAAAACTGCCATCTCCCTTGAGTACTGAACTGCAGCAAAGTATTAACATCATATTATCGTGTTTGTGACCAAGAGAACCACAAGCTGGCATCTCCCTCTCAGCTCATAATAAATCCAACTGAAACGGAAGGCTACTGAAAATGAACCTCGTACTAAAACTAAACTCCTGTTGAAATATTAAAATTAGATCCATATTGAAAACTAACCCTGCTGAAACTACATGTAAGACTGTTGAAACTGAACCTGTGACGCAATTTAGTCTGAAACTGAACCTGTAACGCAAATTAATCTGCAACTGAACTTGTGATGCAAATTAGTCTGAAACTGAACCTGTGACGCAAATTCACGCGAAACGCACAGCCAGTATTGAATATGAATCTGTATAATTACGGACCTTTCCACGAAATGCACCTGCTAGCTCACGGAACTCGGGGGAGCATTTTTGCCTTAATAATAATGTTGAAGAGGTAACACGAAGAGACGAGGGTTAGGTTAGAGGGATGTTGTATCTGAAGGTACTGGGTAGTTATGTATTTAAGACATTGAAAAAATACTCAGTGATTCTCTTTTAACCCCATTAACACATAACATACTTATCCCCCCAGTGTTATAGTTATATTCCTGAAGATGTTATAATTTAAAGTCACACTGAACATATAATATCAATAACAGAAGATATGTGTGGCACTATAACAAAACTGCCAGTTATATGAACAAATGTTATTCGCAAGCATTAGCATTAATTAGCTTGCACATAATATTTCATACGAAATTCTTAGATGTTGTATGACAACATCGAATAAATGTTTACATTGTATAAAAAGAAGAACTGCCCATACTTGACTGTGATAAAAAAAAAAAAAAAAAAAAAACTTCATTGCAATCCCTCCCGTATGAGCATGATAGGTAGCCATGCTTAGTTTATTAAATATTGATAACGCAAACTTTTGTTGCACTACAGAGGCATTAGTTTAGTGACTTAAGATAGAGGGACTACATGAGTTTGGTGGTGGCGACAACAAAAACACATTCCGATGATAACACTGCTTTCTTTCATTTAACAATGAATATTTTAAGTAAAAGTTATGATAATTCATTATTGCATAATAGACATACGAATATTATCTGAGGTCAATGTCGAAAAATAATACCGAAGCGCTTCAGTGGTTGAGAATGAAATTCGAGATCGAAAACACCCGCTTCTTCCATCAACTTGCGTTATGTTTCCTTGTCTCCCACCACGACCACCTTATCGTGAAAGGAAAGGATACCTTGGAGCAGTATGAAGGCTGGAGACGGAGATGGGGTGGGGTAGGCAAGGCTGAGTCTCAGTAGGACCCCAAGAACATTTGTGACGAGGAATTCATATTATCTTTTACGATACAAAACAACTCAGTACCTTCAGCACCAACACTCCCCTTTACCTGACCCTCCACCACAGAGCCCCTTTCCAACAATATTTTATCAAGGAAAAGAGCGAACCATCCATTTTCAACAGCTCTCAGGTGTAGCGCGCGGAAAAAAAAAAAAATTGTCTGTAGTCTACTTCAACCTGCAGTGAAACGGAAACAGAACCTGTGTGTGAACCTGGCAGGAGAGACACCATCCACCACTTCCCTTCCAGCTCACAATGAATCCGATTGAACCTGCACCGAAACTGAATTCGTGCCAACACTTTGCCTGAACATGAACCTGTGCCGAAAGTGAACCCGTGACTGAACCTGACACGAGAGCAACAACTCGTCATGGAACTGAACTTGCACCGAATCTGAACCGTATCCAAATTGAATCTTTGTCAGAGAGCCAGAATCCGTATCAAGACTGACTGCAACGAAGCTTAACCTTTACCTGCAACTGAACCCGTACTGAAGTCGAACCTACTGAGTGAGGCCTCGAAGAAAGGCACAGGCCTCCACGTTGCCCGAGCTCAAAATGAAAACCTGAACTGAAACAGAACTCCCACCAAAACAGACCCTAAAACTGAACCCCGAATAGCAACTGAACCCGTGAGTGTACCTGACAGGAGACCCACAAGCCGCCACGTCCCCGCCGGCTGACGATAAATCCGGCCAACCTGCCATAAATCTCCATGAGTGTCGCGGGGTGCAGCGGCGGGGCTTGGGGCGTAATTTTCATGGCAGATATACACGTAAAATCACAGGCAGGGGAATTTCAATCAGTCCGAAGCTCACCCTTTTTAAAATCTTTTTCCCTCCCTTCCCCCTGCTGGTAATTTTTCTTCTTACGGACAGGCATGTGCTTAATGAAGCGCTGAATAGATATAAATGCTCATTTTATTTTACCTGCGGACGTACTAAAATCACTGTTTTGTCTGTCTATCTATCTACCCATCTATCTATATCTATCTGTCTGGCTGTCTATCAATCTATCTATCTATTATATATTTATGTATTTATTTATATTCTATCTATCTATTGCCAGACGCCATAATCCCGTACAGGGTGGCCATTTGACTCTGAGTTATTTGTTTTACAGGGAGGGGCACTAACCCTCCACCAACCCACTTGACACGTAGGGAGCACGTATGGTTTGGTTATATGGTTACCACCCAGTGTTGTAAATGGTTTCTTGGCTTACAGGAAACCTTTTGGCTTGTCACTCAACGTAAAGCCACCTGTAACGGAAAGAAAAGCAATAAGTAGTGACAGGAAACATGGGAGAAATAGGAGGAGAGGAGGGCAGGGACAGAAAAAGAATGATAAAGGCTAAGGAAGAAGTAGGCAGCACTACATCAAGTGAGTGGATGATGGTCGCCACCACCTACCACTAATATATATATATTGTGTGTGTGTGTGTGTAGATAGATAGATAGATACATACATACATACATATAATACTATGAAATGTCACACAATCATGTGCATACTTATAGTTAAGCATGTACGAGTAACTGTATCACATGAAGAGGGAAAGCTCTGCATATCTGTAAAGAAGTAACAAGAGTCTGTTTCATAACAAAGACTGACAAAGACAGAGTAATACCGTAGCAGAGAAAAGTAGGCAGCTGCTGTTAGCGCCAGAACGCGGAAAAATAGGCGGGTAAACTTTCGGTTGAATATATTAGGTGGATGAAGCAGGTGAGAGAGCGTGCCCCTCACAGCAGCAGCCTGGTGAAGGAGGCCGGGGATAATGAGATTGGCACTGCACCAGCCACTTTTACAGCCGCTGACTGGGGAGCTCAAAGGTAACTCAGCCCTGGCCTTATCAGCTCCGAGGTAACACGCCAGAGACTGATAAGACCCGCAGACTCGACCAGAAAGATATTATTAATGTGAAAGGATGGCACTCCTTTAAGAGAGATAGGAATTAGTAAAATAGTGATGCTGCCCTGACGCGATGAGAGGTATAAGCCAGCCAAAGCTAGATCAGCCACTCAAGTATGATTATATCTGTTTTAATTCTAGTTTTCCAGTCCACAAAACAATTATATTAAGTCTTTTCAGATCGGGATTTTTGTCATGATTAACATCAGACGATTTTATTCAGCCTTAATAAGACTTTCTCACGCTATTCTTGTTGGTCTTGTGGTGTTCTCAGGCTTTTCTGAACACGTACCCAAGTGACTGCAGACTGAAGTTTTTAGGGGCTGGAAACAACATCATGTAGTTCAGGGGGTCAAAATAATTCTCCATTAATTCGATGAGTACGTCGACTTCTTCACTTATTTTTTTCTACAGAGACTCTCAATTATGGGTAGGTCACACAAACTGAGGGGGTTAAAAAAACAAAGTAAAGCGGATCACAATATTCAACTATGTGTAAAAGCTAAATATCAACGAACAAATTATATTCTTTTTGCGCTGATTCGGACTAAAATTGCCAGCTTCCCGTCTTGAATGCTGAGTTGTTGCAATAAAGTAACAGCAGAATATGATGCCAGTCAGAATGAGTGCTATGGAAGAGATGTAGAGCAGTAGTATTGTCCCTCATCTGCTGCTGGCCTACGTGAAGTGAGCTGCAAAAGGTCGATAACCTAGGCCAAGTTAAGGTGAAAGAATTATAAGTACGGTAGGTAGCCCTGGCTGCTGTCAGTATGCAGTAAAAATATAGTTCACTATTTCAATACATGGATGCGTTTTATGAATAAATTTTAGCTACAAATAACTCTCAGAAAAATGGGGCTTTTGTCTCGGCCCTAAATTTAAAACCAACTGAGCTAGGGTGAAGGCAGATCCCCAATATTTGACGATAATTTCTGACACATCTTGTAAAGACAGAACTTATTTGATTTTCGTATACCGTACCTTACTATACTCTGTTATGTGGGATCCAATCTTCAACCTTCAGCTGTTTAAATCAAGCTGTTGCAGATGTTTTGTGAATGGAGGGTGACTGTAATCTGTATGGATTTTTTTGTATCTAATTTGTTTTCCTTCCTATGTTCAAAATCTGTTTTTAAGAAATACAGGGAAACCAAATCAGTTAACAATAGAAACTCATAAATGACCGTGAAAATTCGGAGATATTGTTTGCACCTTTCAGCTTCAGTTTTAATAATACAGCACAGTGTCAGTAATGCGGATCAAGGTCTCTCATTATATTGCATTACCCCTGCATATTTCACCCACCCCGAGAGCAGCGCCACCTCAGCTTTAAATGTTTACTCATTCGCATTATAATGAATCGCGGGTATTTGTTTCGCTCCCAGATGCCATAAATGGTAATTAACTCGATTATGGCTTCACGTATATAGTTATTTTGTTTAATTTTCACTTTCAAATGAGTAGAGAATCAGAATATTGCTTGGTAATATCTCGCCTCTCGCTAAGGGTGAGGAGGCTGAGTGTGAAACTGCGAATAATATTTCCATGTTTGCCTATGTATTATTTTGCATGCTTTTTCGCTTCGTCTGTTTGCTGGATTTTGCAACTCTCCCTCAGCAGAACAATGGATGCTATGCTTGTTCATACATAAAATAAAAATCCATGTATCCACCATTCATTGCCTTGTTGCCCATTTTTTTACAGTAGATTATAGGCCCGGGATAATGATTTCTATTCTATTATTGTTGTACTCTCTTTTTATCTAGGAAAGTCTAGGTTAACTTCGGCTTGATTTGTTAGTATCAGAAATATTTAGTTGTAAGTCAGTTAGGTTAATTTGTTAGGTTACGTTAGGCTAGTAGAGAGAGAGAGAGAGAGAGAGAGAGAGAGAGAGAGAGAGAATATGGAAGGTGAATATCTTGTGGAAATGAAGTTTGGCACATAATCCAAAAAATTTAAACAGAACGGAAATAATCGCCCAGGACCAGGCTACTCAATGTAGACACTTAAGGAGAATGGGACGACTCGCTTACCTAGGAGAGACACTTTTCGATCGTATGACCATTTATGCTGGTAGTTTTATTTTTACCTCCGCAAGACGATTTTACTCAAGTCTTGGGAAGCGTTTTAGCGTGAAGGGGTTAATGGAGAATATATCTAACCCCTCTAGTTTAAAAAAATCTCTCGATATATATAAAGTCGTCTGTTAGTTGGAAAAATCAGTGGACTCGGGAGGAGATTAACTGAATATTTTATCCTAACCTTTCCTCGGACTTCGATCCAGATGGGCTACACCTGGTTAACCTTTCATTATCCCACAGAACAGGTGGCACTCTGATGGTCATTGGAATGCCGTCTAACGTAGTAAATAGTTTTCTTGTTTATGGAAAATCATTTGGTTTTAACTCAGAGAAATAGCCTGTACAGTAGGTACCATTGCATCATGTGAGTTGATGAAGGTCGTCCCCATTCATCATCATCATCATCATCATCATTATCATCATCATCATCATTATCATTATCATCATCATTATCATCATCATTATCATCATCATTATCATCATCACCATCATCATCATGATCATAACAGTAATAATATTAATAATTATTTCAATGGAGATAATGATGACGAAAAAATAACAGT
Source organism: Coenobita brevimanus (assembly GCF_032717465.1). Lineage (NCBI taxonomy): Eukaryota > Metazoa > Arthropoda > Malacostraca > Decapoda > Coenobitidae > Coenobita > Coenobita brevimanus. The sequence goes on along the minus strand of NC_136975.1, from coordinate 6,725,901 downwards.
AGGCCCTAATAATAATGAATAAGGCGTGATAAATGTATTAAGTTAACACAGCTTCATGCCTATTAACCCCACAAAGGTCATTAAGACAAATAACTAATAAGGACTCAAGATTTTAGAAAAGGAGGCCCACATCCCTTGTGATAATACTGTAATATAAATATTTTTTTTTTTTTGCTACTCTAGGTCAATATTATACTCTGTTCGTTTTAACTAGGCGGTAACTGCTGTCTCGACATCTTGAATGTTGCGCTGTGACAGGAAATTAAACACTAGAATATGATGCTAGTCATGAAGAAGTGCCATGAATTTAATGCTGAATCAATGTACTATCTTTTCCTGACACTGGGGTACATAAACTAAACTGCCAAGGGACATATATCTTCTCTTCGGTAAAAATCATTGAACTTTAATTCTACTGAAAACTTCATTAACAGTTTCTTCTGTCCTCACCTACTGCTGGTCTTTATCATGTCAAACTAAAGTCCTTGGAATCAGACGTATATTTAGAGTTAACTCCTTGAATCTAATGACGTACTTTTGATCTTATTCTTGTTTTATCCAGGCAGTTTCCTTCAGTGTAGGATGGATATTCAGACTGAAAGGGTTAGATATTTTCTTCATTATTCCTCTCACCACCAGCGATCTGTCCTGAACTGAATGGAACTGTCCCAAGTTAGCAAAAATAAACTTAATAAAATATTACTTCCTGGTGAGAGGGTATGGAATGGATGTAACGATGCTCATCCCGGCTGAGATGTGGGTCACTGGGGAGGCTCGGAGTATAATTTGACGGGCAAGGGTGAGGGGTGGTGGGATTTACAAGTACTGGCGTAGATAGATAGATAGATAGATGGATAGACATAGATATAGATATAGATAAATACCTCCAGCATTAACAGTATGTCATAAAGAGATAAGACTGCTCATCATTGTCAAATGTAGATAAGCCTTAATGCTTGATCCAAAGTAAACTTCCAGGAATCATCCAGTGTTGTTTGCACCTTCATGGACCGTTGGGACCCGGGACCAGGCAATTGAGTTCAAACGTTTGAGTTGAGGTTGGTCAACTCCACTCGTTCTGAATAGCATTAAGTGAGCAATAAACCCAGATCAGTTCTTAGATGGATCTCCTTAACCCACTAAACCACCAGGCGTTAATGTACTCTGCCTACAGTTTACTTAATCTCTTCAGCCAAAGGAATTACTTTTTATTTTAATCCTGGTGTCTCAGGATTCTAATATTAAACTTATGGCAGAAGTCGTGTAGTGATGGAGGTATTGGGAGCTTTGCCTATCTCATCCTGCTCGAAAGGTCTCTCCAAAGCTGAGTAAAATAATCTGTAGCTAATAAAATGAAAAGATAGCATTGCAGTGAAATGGTAAATGAATGGAGTAGTTAGTTAAAAACAAAAATAACATGGCAGTGACGTGGGTTATTGCAAGAAGAAAAAATAAAATCAGAGTATGAGAACAGACGCCCTCCGGCCCGAGCTTGTATGTACACAGGTGGACAGGTGGGGAGTGGGGAGAGGAGGGGGTCGGTGGTGGTCAGGCGGGGAGGGGAGAGAGGAAGGGGGACGGTGAGGACATGGCAACCAGAAAAAAAGGAAAAAGAAAGCGTGTTCCATTGTAGCAGACAGAATCTAACAACCATCAGAGGACACCAGAAAATATGAGTCTGCAGAAGGGTAGCACAACAGACCAGTTAGGCTTTACTATATTAGAATAGAATGCTTTCCCACGGTTTCCGTTGCATTGGACTGAAGATTTTAATAACTGGTAAAAGATGCTGTAGTATAAACCACAAACATAATTCTCTCTCTCTCTCTCTCTCTCTCTCTCTCTCTCTCTCTCTCTCTCTCTCTCTCTCTCTCTCTCTCTCTCACACACACACACACACACACACACACACACAACTTTTAAATCCCTCTCTTGCGTACCATATTCGTGTATTATTGTAGTTAGTACATGAACAATTAGGTATCAGTAAACCTAGTTATGAACATTTATGAACTCTCCTGGTATTATACAATTATTACAGTTCTTAGATTGTATGTAGTTGGGATTAGTTGGGTTCTAGATATGACTAGTCACGTGTTGGGTTTCTATTCCTGGTATACGTAAATAAATAAGAATAAAAACAACTGAGACTGCTGTTAAATGGCAATAAATTATCGTCATATACTAAAATGCATATCTTGGGTAGGCTCATCTCCAGCAGGGCACATCTTCAGTAGGGCACATCAGTAGGGCACCTCTCCAGTAGGGCACATCAATAGCGTACATCAGTAGGCACATCTCCAGTAAGGCACAGTGAACGTGGGACTATTCTACTCTCTTCTCTCTCCGTCCTTCCTATGAAAACACATCATAGTTACGACTGGGACGTGGTCGTAAATTAGTCCGAGAATACGGCCTCTGACATGTGAAGGCTGGAGAGACCCAGGTCCTAATTTGGTATGGAAGCTCCCTAGCACCCCTTCCTTGGTGAGTTATTTTTGGATATGGCTGCTTAATATCCTTTGGGTACGCTGCCGCGGCCATACTGAAAGGATTTACGTAACACAGAAGGAAGGAGTAAGGTATAATAAGTAAACTAAGTCGCTTAGCAAAAAAAGAGTTAGAGAGCTTCCTTCATCGACGAGAATGTGGACCCACGAAGCTCTTTTTTTTTCTTTCTTTCTCTCGAACACTTCACATGGTCGCGTCACGGATCCTTACAGCGTCTCAAATCCACGGACTCGACATCGGAGGACGGGGGATTGCTTTTCAATGCTTCTGAACTTTTCCCGTAACTAGGGGACGACAAACGGAGCGAAGAGATGAACTCCCCATGTTTACGACGTTCCCAGAATGTTTAGTCGGGGTCTGTACGTTTGCCATTAGTGTCCATCCCCCTGCTTCCTGACTGGCGGCTTTCACGTCTCGTATATCTGACCTCTCCGTAATGGCTGTCTACAGTATATTTTTCTGACAGCTAATTCTCCTTCATCCACTACAGTGACGATCTTTTTTTCTTTTATTTTCAGCCTTTGCCCATTTCACCTCTATATGATCCTTCCGATTTTTTCTGCTAGGTCGGATATTTATATTTTCTCTGTCAACTTTTATCCATTTCAGTCCTATAATGTCTTTTCATATTTTCTTCTCCGTGTATTTAATTTTCTTTTGTCATCCCTTACCCATTTCAGTCGTATAAATCTTTTTCTATTTTCTTCTGTGGCTGGTGTTTATTTTTCTTCTATCAGCCTTTACCCATTTCAGTCTAATATTTTCTCTCCTATATTCATCCAAGATGTATATTTTATTTTTCTTTGTCAACCATTACCCATTTTACTCTCTATAATGTAATTTCTATTTTATTTTGATGAGAATATATTTCCCTTTATCAGATTATATTTTCACTCCTTTAATGATTTTCCTTATCTCTGGCACTTTCTGAGTCATTTATTTAGCTTAGGGGAGACTTTTTAAAATTTGAGATAACAGGACACAATTTTCACAGATACCTTCACCAATACCGAGCATTCCTACGTTGAAGAGAATCAGTTGGCAGTAGAAAAATAATATTTATATGACGTCATCTGGCTGATGGAGTTAAAAAATGGAAGGGATGATATCAAGAACTAAACTGATTTCAAATAATTATATGCCTGCATTACGGCAGCTTTAATCGGATGTAGCACTTCACCTATGGACCAAGTGTTCTGTTTTTCAAAACAGAGAAATATATATAGCACTAATCTCCAAGGTTCTCTAAATCTGGGGCTTGAAAAATGAAGATGTTTTACTAGTTCATATATTAACTTTCCAATTAACGTACAGTTAATGAAAAGGTATCGCACACCTTGAGTTCCATGGATGAGAAAAGGAACGAAATCTGCAGACACACACGAATATTAGTAACCCAGTGCCTTAAAAAGTATAGCACGCAGTATGTAACCCTTTTATGTTAATTAGCGTTTAAATTCTTACCATAGACAATATTAAATTTTGCACATCTCACAGGTGGTCCCATATATAACAATGCTATGTCCATGTTTCAGAATGATAGGTGCGCTAAGATGGCCGATACATTTTTGGTTGTGTGTACTGGCAGACACAAATATATTTCCAGTTTGAAGAATGCATAGCTCAAAAATCGAACATCTGAAACACGCGCCATTAAAGATAGGGTTTTCATTGTATTTCGCCAGTTGCAAATTTTCTTCAGTCGGAGGTGGGAAGGTAATTGTTTTTGTCACTGTACATCGAGAAATACAGTAAGTTACCGTGCAGAGTAAAGCCACATACGGTCGGAGGAAGCGCCCACTCTCCACTCTTGTACGGAGGGTGGGATGGAACGTCTCTTGCTGTGTTATAACTCCTTCCGAGAGTAATTATTTCCGTTATTAAAACCACATTGAATTCCCATAATTCTTCTCTCTCTCTCTCTCTCTCTCTCTCTCTCTCTCTCTCTCTCTCTCTCTCTCTCTCTCTCTCTCTCTCTCTCTCTCTCTCTCTCTCTCTCTCTCATCCAGAAGTCATGAGAATTCTATCCTGATTTGGGTCCTTCCTGGTAATCCATTCCCGGCCTCCTTCTCGGCTTTCTTCCTCTCTCTTCCTCCTCCTCCTCCTCTTCCTCCTCTTCCTTCTCCTTCTTTTCTCATTTACATCTCAAAACTTTATACCGGCCTAATTCCATTATTCTCCTTGTTTTCTTCTCTCACTCCTTCCGCTTCTTATTTTATTCAACATTTTTCCTTTCACAATATAATTTCAGACCAGTATTTTTCCTCTCTCTCTCTCTCTCTCTCTCTCTCTCTCTCTCTCTCTCTCTCTCTCTCTCTCTCTCTCTCTCTCTCTCTCTCAGGCGTCTCTTTCTAGGCATCTTTGTTAATGTTCAGCTTCATATTTTTCCTTTTTATACCATATCTTTTTTTTTAATTCTTTTTATTATTCATTCCCAGATTACACATTTGCCTTCCATTCTAATCAATATTCTTCCCTGAATTATTTTATACCCCCTGATTATCTCTTTTTTCGTGGCTTTCTCATCTGTTTCTTAATCCTTGTCTCTTCATACTCCTGTCTTAATTTCTCTCCTTCCATCCTTTGCTTCCCTCCTTCTCTTCTCCCATTTTTCCTTCCTTCCTTCATTTCATCCCGTTTCTTCTCGCTGTTTCTCTGTTTCCCTTTTTTTTTTCTTTTTCCCCTCTTTTCTCTAGTTTCTCTGGTTCTTCATGCCCTTTACATTTTCCTGATTCCACTCTGTCCAGTATAATTCTATGTATTTCTTCTTCCTTCCCATCTAACTTTTATTGCATTATCTTCAACATCCTTTGCACATTGCTTCTTTTCATGCTCACCTCTGCCTCTTATTTTTATCTTCCTCTCTTTATATCCTCCCCAACTTTTTTCTGTGATTTTTTCCTCCTTTCTTCACCTCTCTTCATTCTTGCCACTCACCCACTTCCTTTCTTCTCCATGTCCACATTCATCTTGTCTCCTGCCTTTTTCTCCTCAAAATATTTTCAGCTCTTTTATTTCTTCTTATTGCATTTCATCTTTCCTCTTTTCAATCTTACTGTTTCTTCCTCTGCATTTTACCTCTCCTATCATTTATTCTCTCTCTCTCTCTCTCTCTCTCTCTCTCTCTCTCTCTCTCTCTCTCTCTCTCTCTCTCTCTCCTCATCGGGTGCTGGAGGTAAATGGTAAAGAATTAATGATTTATCGCGGCAATTAAGGGGCGTGTGAGGTGGAGGGAGCGAGTGTTGAGGAGGTGGAGGAGGTGGTGCGAAGGAGAGGAGACGGAGGCGTTAAGAGGAGAAAGGAGGTGCAAAAGGAGAATGTAGGAAGGAAGACGGGTGAAGGAAGGTGAGAAAGTGAGGATGGAGGGAAGGATGTGTGAGAACTGAGTGAGTGTGGTGTGAAATGGAGGAAGTAAGCGTGAGGATGAGCAGGGGGGGGGGTGTAGGGGGAAGAAGGAAGAAAGAGTCGTGAAGGAGTGATGAAGGAGTAGTGAGAAAGGAGACAAATAGTGTGTAGGAAAGGAGGAAGGGGTGTATAAAAGATAGTGTAAAGGAAGGACGAGGAAAGGAAGAGGTGTGAAAGTGGAGAGAAGGAATGGAGAGAGGCGTAAGGATGGTGGAAGAGATTAGATTAAAAGGCGTGAGGAATTTGGTTGGGAAGAAAAGTGTAAGGGTATAGGGACTGGCGCGAGGACAGAAAGAGCTGTGAGTAGGAATAAAATAGAAAAATAAGTAACAAAAATATGCAGAAGGTCCTTTGAAGAAGCTGTGTGGAGAGCTGAAAGAAGGCAGTGAAATATAAAGAAGCAATATTAGGACAGAGTGTGAAGGAAGGAGGTAAAGGAGATGTGGATGATGTGAAAAAGAAGATTAACAAGTAAGGGTATGAGGAAAGCTTATTGAAAAAACAGTAAAGTATGATGATATTAGGCCAGGCGATATAAGGAATCTAGTTTAGGAGGGTTTAAGCAGGAGAAAAGCGAGTATGAAGGAGAAGAGTGTCAAGCGAGAGGAAAGAGAGTGCTTGAAGAAAGATATAATGAAGTATGATGAAGTTGAGTGCGAAAATGTGAGAAACCTTGATTTGGGAAGTTTCAAGAAGAAGAGTGAATTGTGGAGAAAGATGGGCAGATGATTTAAGAAAATAGCCAAGTAAGAACAGGGAGAGTATAAAGTTTTGAGTTAAAAGATTGAGAAATCTGTGGAAGAATTGAAGGAGAGTTTGGCAAGTGCCGGTAACAAGAATGCCTATTAGCTGATAACGAGCGATTTAAGGTGAAGCTAATTGCACTAATGATCGAACTTAAGTGTGTGAAAAAGGATAGAAAAAAGGAAAGCTCTCCCCCACCCACCACAAAATCTGTGATCGTAGTCGGCAGGAAAATGATAACCGTATTCTCATTTCTTAAGGATGTTCCCTAACGCCTTGCCCTAAGCGATTTATTTTGTTTATCGCACCATACTGTCGTCCGTGTTACATAAATCCCTCCAGTATTGCCATACTCTGCATGAATAAAGTGCAAAAGAATATTAACCAGCCATATCCAAAAATAAATCACTAAGGAAGATGTGTTAGGGAGCTTCCTTAGCCAACGAAAATAAGGACCCACGAGTGTTGTAAAGAATAAACACGGAAATTTTATTGTAAAATCAGGAGGAAATACTACGCACTGTGCTGGCTTTAATCTACAATTAATAAAAAGGAAGCACACACAATAACCATGTCCTCTTATCTAATCTATCAACTCAAAGGCGTCTGCTCTTACGTTAGTTAGGAAATACACAATGCTAAATTGCCTGTCAAATTATTTACATAGTTGAGATTTTTAAGATTATGCATACTTCTTGTACTAATGACATTTACAAAAAAAAAAAAAAAAATCTCGTCATCTTCACCTGGCCCAGATTTTCGTCCCTTATCAGCTTATTTCACGTAACTCAAGCAGAGTCAACGCTGTGCCTCTACATCCTTTCCACAGCACCTCTTCGTGACCACCATCATATGCTACCATAGTCTGCTGTTACAACTTGCCATTCAAGATGGAGAGATGACAATTTTTGGCCAAAATAGAGTAAAAAGGGTATTGAAGTTTAGTTTACTGTTGCACTAAACATTTATCAATTTTTTCCGTTTATTGGCAGAGCGTTGCAATACTAGAAAAGATGTTGCACACGACTGTTACTGCATTTTATTCCAGCGTTACACTGAACAAATATTTAAGTAATTTTCATCAACATAATGGTATAGGGGTTTAGACAGAAGGGAGTTGTGTGTATCATTTATGTTGGGAAAGGGGAAGGACACTGAAATATGAGGAGAGAAGACGAGTAGTGTTGAGAATGAGGGAGATTACGTGGTTATGAAATGTGAAGGAATTGGGAAAGGAATCATTAGGTATGAGTAAGGAGGAGAAAGACTCGTAAGATTTAACAGAGGAAGAGGGAGTATTGAGATAAGAGAGGACGGGAAAACAACTCATGAACCAGAGACGGGAGGAGACATTAATAGATTTGATGATGGAAGAGGAAGGAGAAAAAGATCGGACGAAGCGAGGAGGCGGAAGAATCATGTCTACCGCAAGAGCAAGATATAAGGAGAAAGAGAGAGAGAGAGAGAGAGAGAGAGAGAGAGAGGTGGTTTATGAGAAAGAAGGATTGGATAATATTAGGCAAAAGGAATATAAAACCGAATTATTAGAATTTGTTTCATGAAGCAGGATTAACTATCGAGAAACGAGGCATGTAAGGTAGCGGGAAAAAGAAGAATATGTTTCAGGAAGGTCAAATTAATGTTTACAACGAGATGGGATGCGATATCATTAAGTGAAATGAAAGAAAACTGTCTTATTAAAACTGAATTAATGAAACATGATACAGATACGGAATATGAAGTGTGTGAAGCGGCAGGTGAAAAAATTCTAGGGTTTTAGAATGGCCATAAGTTCATAGGGAAGAATGAAGAAATATTTAACCGCAGCCTAAAGAAATAGCAATTGTGTGAGAGATGCTGGATTGAAGAAGCAAGCTGGTGAATCATAAAACGTCTGAGGAACTAGGAAAAAGGAATCATGGGCTCTGAGATTGGAAATTGCAAGAACGATTAAAAGACAAAATATTTTAAGCAAAGAAAGTCGCGTGTAGTAAGAACCATGATGCAGGATCAAGAAAGAAAGCGGGTGAGGATGTGGGAGAAGGAATAATGGGTTCCTAGAAAGGAGAAATCTGGTGTTTGTAAGGAGAAGAAAGGAAGCAAGATGAGGTGTGAGGGAGGCGGAGGAAAGCTTAAGTGGGATCGTCTTACCCGAAATGAATCCTCTTACTCAACTACGACCCTCATGGAATTACCCAGGTCGTTCTGGTTTTGTGGAGATGATTGTGGTGCTTCTCTTGTTCTCCTTCAGTTCTCCACTCGTGTTCATTTCTCTCGCCCTATATATCCACTCTCTGCGTCCTCCAAGTCCTCCTTCACTCAGCAGTGTCGGCTAATTAGGGACCTGGATGTAACACGAACTACAGCAGTTTGTGTTCAAGGGGACGACTGAGACTTGGAAAACATTGTATATCTAAATGACCCTGGTGTAGCCAACAAACAATATTCTGTATCTTTACCTTTCTTTAATTACGGTCCTCTGTCTTTGCTTCTTCTCTTACTGCCTTCTTTACTACTACCTTTAATTGCATGTTGTAAAAAATGGAGATAGTACCGGTATTCTTTTTACTTTTCTTGGCAAAGGAACCTTTGCTGCTAATTTATTAAGATAATGAAACGCTGCAAAATCTGGAAGTACGATTTGGTATGTTGTTGAAACCGGGATTTAAAGGAGAAAGCAAGAACAAAGGTTTGATGTTTAAAAGTGGCAAAGAGAGGTGAGACAGAAAATTTGGTAAAAAGATTAAGGCTAGAGCAGCCAAATATTGAGGCAGTGTTTTTATCGATGTTGGAGAACGAATGAACTAGAATTGCAAGATGGCTCACTATTTCCAGCAAAGCCCTATAGCAGTGAGGAGCAGACGATGATGAAAGGTTAAAATCAGAAGAATTATATTAAATGCCAAGATTATATATAATTTCAGTCCATTCTTAACTCGGAAAGAAACTGGTTGAAAAGAAACCTGAAATAGCTCCACAATAGAAAACCACCTCCAAATAACCCAGCTTCGTCGGCATAACAACGCCCATTACGCTTGGACAAGGGAGAACACAGAGGGACCCGAATTGGCTGAAAACATCACGACTCGGCCATCACTCGACCTCCTCCCCGTGAAAGCCATTCCCTCGCCAAGTGGCACTCCCCTCCGTTGACACAAGTGACACTCTCTGTGGCACAAGGGCGTATCGACCAAAATGTGAGCGCTGGGGTAATTGAGATTGGAGTTTCTGCTCTTTGTCCCTTGTTATGATGTATGTGTAACAGGTCATACGATGACTGATGAATATGGTCTATGAATATATGAGATTTATGGCTGTATTAATAAAACTGAGTGCGCGAAAGTGTAGACAGGCCCTTGATATTATGATGGTCAATTTAAAACCACCTGTGAGGTTAGGAAATTGTTAGATTTACATAATGCAATTAGAAATGATGTTGAAAGACCAGTTTTCTTGTATTGTCTATCTTTTTAGGATGTTAAATGTTGTCAGTCTGCTTAACTTACACAATCTCACTTTGTATTATACGTCCATTAATCTGCAAAGACAGTCAGTATACGACCTGGCCAACCAACGAGATCTTACGACGATAAGTTCAGGATTATATGCAGTAACAGCCATGCGATTTCTTATGAACACAGACTCAAAAGATATGATATTTAGTCAACAAAAATATTCCGTACCCATGCACCTGCCAACTTGTTGTTTAGATTTTCCTCCCTTTGGGAGGACCGGGCCAAATATGGGCCCGCCATGACCTGCCAACTGTACTCATTCCACTTTATAGCCTTAAACTGCCGTCTCCCCATCTTAAATGCTGAGCTATACTGATAGATTTACACTTAAATATGGTGCTTAGCATGAGTAAGTGTTATGGCAAGGATTTAGAACCGCAACACTGTCTTTTTCTGCCACAGCGCTGAGTGAAATAAGCTAAAAAAGAAGGAACATCTGGGCCAAGTTAGAAACAGTACTGTAAACCAACCTCTTACATCGTGAGACCTAGAAGTTTATAATGAATCTCAATAACCAGCCATAGGGTTAAGGATGAATGTAAGGATTAATGTGCCCCCCAATTTTTAGGAGAGGTAGCCAACAAATATATCAATTAAACCTACACCAAACCAACCTTAAACAATGTGGAACCCAAATGGCGATGGTTGGCTAATTTGCCCTTTTACCCTCGAGGGCTAAGGGTGACTGGAGAGTCGCTCGTTGTAAGACCCGGCACCGTGCAACAAGGTGACTCGTGACTCGTATTATTGGCAGTGTTGTTGATGCGAATTTTGGGGAGTCCCTTTTACTCTTTCCCTGACCCGGTTTCTTATTTTCTCCTTTCCATTTCCTGTGTCTTGTATCACATTTTTTTTTTTCTTCTCAGGTGCAATTTTCTTTTGCTGTTTGTGCTTCCATTTTCATTTTATTTTCTGCAATATTTGAGTCAGCCTTTCACTCCTGTCGTCACCCGTTTTCCTGTTGTATTAATCCTTTTTTCCTTCCCCCACCTGATTTCTTATTTTCTCCTTTCCATTTCCTGTCTCTTGCATCATCTTCTTTTAAACTTCTCATCCTTCTTAAAATCATTCTTTTTACTTTCTCTGAATTGAAAATCTCTCCTCCTCCTCCTTCTTCATCTACTGGTTCCTTAAATATTTTCTGACTGACAATATCTCTTTATTCTTCACTTACTTCGTTTTTCTTTATTTTGAGTCATTCTCAACTCATTCTTTGCACTTTTTCTTTCCTTCACCCTCGTGTCCCCGTCACCTTTCGTTAATATTTTTCTTCATTATTAAATTGATATTTATTTCCAAAATTATCCTTTAATAAGGCTATCGTTTCAATTAATTTCTTATTTTTTAAATTTATTCCTTGTACCTCTTTTTGTGTGAAAGCACCCAACATACTTTTTTGCAATTATCTTCTTTTCCTCATTTTGTTCACGTAATTATTACCTTCGCCATTGGGGCTGGAGGAGGTTATGCATTCACCCATGTTTGTCAGTTTTTTATTCTTTTATCCACAAGGTATCTCAAGATGGTGTTGATTGATTTCAATGATATTTTGTGGATATGTTGGTCATGAGCCAAAGAAGAGATTATTAAATTTGGGTGGTTTTCTAGTTTAGGCGTTGGCGGAGGTATGCGCTCTCTGAATGCTGTCTTCTTGCTTTTGCTCTTAACTATAGCAGTCTTATATGCTTTCTTTTCCTTTTCAATATATACTTTGCGTCCCGTATCTCTTTCATCAGTCTCTGGCACTCATTTTCTTCATAATTCTTCATCTCTCTAATATTTCACCCCATTTCGCATTTACCTGCGGCATTCTTTACATATTCCTCTCCCCTCTTTAATCATTCATTCCTCCCCTGCTCCCCTGACGTCCTCCATAAACCTCTCTTTTGGATCTCCGCATGTTTATTTTTCTTATACATTCTTTATTTACTTATGACATTCCTTTCATATTTCTTTTCCATAACTACTTTTTTCACTAATTTCCTTCGCTATCCATTCACCTTTACCTTCCCACAATTAGTTTTTTTTTTTTTTTTAGCCTTCTCATTAACCAACTTCTTTCCATTTTTCAGTTAATTTTGACGTCTGTTTAAAATATTCTCTCGCATCTTAAAAGATTCTCTGCAAGTTCTTTTTTTTTTTCCTTCACCCTTTTCTCATACTCACCTTTCTTTAGTAACTCTCATTCTTTAATTCAATTTATTTACTGTCATAAAAGTTGCAGCATTCTTCAGTTTCTCACTTCATTCTTTACACCATTTCTTGCCCGACATGCTCCATCACTCTTTTCCTGTCCTTGCTCTTTCTCCGTTGACCCCTCACCCTCATCCTGTTTCCCCTCGTCCCTCACCCTCACCCTCGCTCCCCTCGCCCGTTCTCGCCGTTCCCTGTCTTGTCTTTTTCTTTTTTCCCCTCTTCTGTCTCCGTTCTCCCTCCCCTCCTCTGTCTTCACATTCTCTCCCCTTACTGCCCTTAAACCTGCACCTCTTCGTCTTTCTTTTCTTTAAATTTCTTTGACTAGAAACTTTCTCCTCTCTCGCTGTCTCTCCCGCTGTCTTTTTCTCTGTCTGTCTGTCTGTGTGTATGTATGTATGTAAGTATGTATGTCTCTCTCTCTCTCTCTCTCTCTCTCTCTCTCTCTCTCTCTCTCTCTCTCCCCCTCCAAATGCCATTTTGGCCACACAAATGCTCAGCACTATGTCTGGGAAGATGCAGTATAAAATCTGAACAGAAGAAATCTGGACGTGAGAAAGTAAAAAAAAGAAAAAAAAAGTAAAAAAAAATTACACTCCATGCTGAAATTTCCGCCAAGATAGAGCAGTTTCGGCCTGACTTGGACCCTTTTCATGTAAACTCGTGTGTGTGTGTGTGTGTGTGTGTGTGTGTGTATATAGGCTATATATATATATATATATATATATATATATATATATATATATATATATATATATATATATATATGTATATATATATATATATATATATATATATATATATATATATATATATATATATATATATATATATAAAGCGGAGAGAGAGAGAGAGAGAGAGAGAGAGAGAGAGAGAGCGCAATGTGAGGGGGGGATAAGGAGAGTCAACTAGGTTAATAAGATTAGTGTGACTATTACAGGAGATTTGTAATGTTGTAGTTCTCTAGCCAAACAACCAAGAAAGCGACTAGAATGCTCAGATTTAACACAAAGTTTTCTTCTAAAAATGTGCATTATTACTGTTATACGATTTTCTAGCTCTTAGAACAAATTTGAATGATTTTGACCTTTATGCTCTATCAAAGACACAGCAAGATTAGCATAAGTACGTCGAAAAACTAGAAATTTATTCATTCGAGTCATTATAAGAATCATGTAGGTCAAAGCAAATATATCTCTACCTTTTATCCAGACGGAAATTAACGGCAATACAGTTAACTATTGTTTTAAATGTAAAAGGCCGTGATAACGTTAACGAAGTGGTTTCTTCACGTTTGCCCCAAGCATGAACAGTCAGAAATAATTAAAATTAATTGGGCACAGCATCAAAATGTCACCAATTATTTCTTCACCAGGTGTTGATTTCATGAGCAAAACAGGACAGTGTTCTAAAAAGCACAATCATATACATATTATAGAATAGCTAAGTTATACTTTACTAAGGAACCTTTCAAAAATTTCTAATATTCTTTCATGCGCGTACTCACATACCATCATATTAAAGTCTATGAGTAATTGTGGGTATGTTTTAGTGTGCGTGTCATGTATTCTGTGTTTTACACTCGGCGTGCTGTGTGTGTGGCTGTTCTTCAGTCCAGCCTTGTATTATTGTATAACGCAGGCACACTCTGAGGTATGTCGTGCGCGTGATGGATGTTGCTAGTTTTCAGGGGATTACACACTTCTTTTTCTTCATGAGCATTACCATTAATGTCTTTATGCGCAGTTTAAAGTTCGAGTGTGTGTGTGTTGTTGATCAAACCCCAGTCTGTCTGACCGAGCAGACCCATCAAATGCAGCCAACTGCCCCAGCAGGGGCGTCCTGTGCAGTAAACCGCCGATGTTTCCTTGCGGTTGACGCCACCTCGCAACAGCGATGCGCGGGGAAAAGTGTGGTTTGGTTCCCGAATAGAGCCCACATTTGCGTATCTCCACCCAGTTAGCAGGGGCACCGTAGCAGGCTCCACATCACCCCGTTTTCTGGTTATATGGTTACCACCCAGCGTTGTGAATGGTTTTCTAGGTTGCAGGAAAACATTAGGCTTGTCATTCAGTATAGAGACATCTGAAATGGAAAGAAGAAAAATAAATAGTGACAGGAAAGAAACTGAGAAGTCGGAAGGGAGGAGGACAGACAAAGTAACAGGATCATAGACGTGAAGAAAGAAGTAGGCAACATTTCATCAAGTGAGTGGATGATGGTCGCCACCACCGACCACGAATGTGTGTATGTAAAGAGCAGATTCAACCCCGTATTGTATGGTGTTACAGTGTGATTAACCCTCAGGAAAAACTCACCTCAGTTTTTGTGTCTATGGGTGCGTGTGTGTTGGGGCGATTTGTGTTGTGAAATGAGCTCAGGCTTAATGCTGTTTTTTTTCCTGTGTCTGCAAGTTCCATTCACTGCACATTTTCAGTACCCTATGCTTGGTGTTGACCGATTCCAGTCGCCATATATGTTTCTTCATTTATTCTTGCGAGAAATTTGTGCAACATTGAATATTCCAAGATTTTCATGCTTGTTTCTTTTTTACAATGATGTTTCCTTACTTCTCCAAAACATATAATATTGCATCGCTTCCTTCGTGGAGAAAATGCAGTGGTACGTGAAGCATAATGATCACCTGTTGTTTTTTTAGGAGCGTTTATTTTCAGTGCCATATTATAAACTCCCGTGCCGCTATTTTCACCAAGCCTTCCAGAACGACAAAACATGTCAGTGCTCTTCCATTACCATCTTGCAGTACGACAAGCCAGTATTCTTCGGCTTTAAACAAACTTTTCGAGTTGAAGAGTTAGCTGAAGCCTTCATTACTCTCTTCATTATGAGACATCTTCCCTGGACTGAATTGCATTATCTGGTGACAGCAAGAGTAATTAGCAAAAAATATCAATAGCGACTTTTCAATGATATTTTGTGGATGAGGGTAAAAAAGCAATTAATATATTTTTTTAGAATGAAGGTATAAAATGAACTATTGGGTTTGAAAAAAGAATATTCGTAAACAAAAATTGGTGATAGGAGGCATCCATCAAAACGATGTTGTAATTTTTCTATTGTATTCTTGCAGACTAGTGAGGATTCCGTTAACCTTAGAGAAAGAGAGAGAATTGTTTTTATATTTAAATCTTCATACGATTTAATTAAGCTTTAGGGATATCCTTCGCAGTAAATAAGTTAGAAGTGGTGTCCATTAACTCCTCCAGCATTAACAGTCTCTCCAAAGCCAAAGAGTATAATCATCTAAATGGCAGCAATAGCAGAGGGAATTACGAGTAAGTGCCCACAGCCTGAAGGTGCCAAAGGAATAACTCGGTCGGGATAACAACCTATGATGCTATTCTTTCCTTTGTTATAGCGACTGTTCAGTCATAATGCTGCCTGTTCCTTTGTTATAATGATCAGAGGAAAGTGGTAGGGTTTGGTGGCCTCTTGTAGTCTATGGCTATGTTAGAAAGGATCTCGTATGCTTCAGCTTTCACGGCGCTACTCGTTCCTTTGTTATGGACAGCAAGGGAAAATCTCGTTCATTTCGGTATTTCTGGTGATAGATATGATGGTATTTATGGTTATGGTGGTGATTTTGGTGATGGTGGTAGTAGATTTGGTGATGGTGGTAGTAGATTTGGTGATGGTGGTAGTGGTGGTGATGGTGATGATGGTGGTAGTGGTGGTGATGGTGGTAGTGGTGGTGATGGTGGACAGCTGCCATGCTACTTGTTCTTTCTCCATCCATTCCTAGTAAGAGTCATGATGTTCCTCGCTCCCCTACTATAGCCATCAGAGGAATCATCTCTCAAAGTCATGTTCTTACTTATTCCTTTGGTATGGCCATTAGAGGAAGCATCTTTTTCCTCATAACAATCTGGCCTCTGTTGCTGCTCGTCCTTTGGTATGACCATCAGAGGAAGCATTTCGTCCACTACAAGTATCCAGTTACTCTTACCGTCATCACCCAATTACTCGTCACTTCACCACCCATTTACTCGTCACTTCACTACCCATTTACTCGTCACTTCACTACCCATTTACTCGTCACTTCACCACCCATTTACTCGTCACTTCACCACCCATTTACTCGTCACTTCACCACCCATTTACTCGTCACTTCACCACCCATTTACTCGTCACTTCACCACCCAGCTACTCGTCACTTCATCACTCCGGGTCACTCTAATTTCACCCTCGACTGATATGATTGACCTAGGGGTTGATTAGTTTGGACTCATCTCTCTCTCTCTCTCTCTCTCTCTCTCTCTCTCTCTCTCTCTCTCTCTCTCTCTCTCTCTCTCTCTCTCTCTCTCTCTCTCTCTCTCTCTCTCTCTCTCATACCGTACAAGTAACAATAAAATCTTCTGAGATATATTAAGCATGACACGCAGCTTCCACTAGGTTAGTTCGAAGAGATAGAGTTTGTGTGTGTGTGTGTGTGTGTGTGTGTGTGTGTCATAGAACATTAGTTATAGAATTTAAGTTGCTCAGTATGGTACCCATTATAAGATTAATTATTCGTGTTGAAGTTACAGACCCACTGGCCTCTCCTTTCGAAACCGCAGAACTCTATGATTTGCATTGTCTATTACGTCACTGATAATATATTTTCTTATTAATGTCATACGCTGGCACACGTAATGCTTAGTTTTTAAATAATAATAATAATAATAATAATAATAATCTTTGAATCTAAGTCGTATTCAATATTCCATGACTACTAATCATCAATTGATTCGTCGTTCGCAGCAACAAAAAACAGATTCATTACCGTCAGTGAATGTACAGCGAGGTTGGATGGTGAGGAATTGGAAAATGTGAGTACGTTTAAGTACTTGGGTAGTGTGATGAGTAAGGATGGAGGTTTGGAGGGTGAAGTGCTTGAAAGGGTACAGCAGGGAAGAAAGGTTGCTGGTTCTTTGAAAGCAGTGATAAGAAACAGGGAAGTGAGCATGGAAGTGAAAAAGTTACTACATGACAGTATTGTGATACCAACTCTAACGTACGGAAGTGAAGCTTGGACGTTGTTGGAAGGACACAAGTCAAGAGTGAGGGCCGTGGAAATGAGTTATTTAAGAGGAGCCTGTGGAGTCACATGGAGAGACAGGCTGACGAATGAGGATATAAAGGAGCGTTGTGGTGTTGATGTGGATGTGATAGGAAGCGTTATGAGGAACACACTGAGGTGGTTTGGCCATGTGGAGAGGATGGAGGGTGAAAGACTGACGAAGAGAGTGTATGTGAGTGAGGTGGAGGGGGAAAGAGGGAGGGGGAGGCCGAGGATGAGATGGAGAGATGGGGTGGAGAGGTATATGAGAGAGGGGGGTGTGAGTTGGGAGCAGGGGAGTGAAATGGCGGGGGACAGGGCGACTTGGAGGCGATTTGTTTGTGGCCACCCCAAACGGGATTGAGGCGTCTGGCAATAGATAGATAGAGATAGACCATTCCAGTAAAACATTTTCAAACATATGGAGATTATCAGAAATCATTTCCCTAAAACAGACTTGAGAAAGTCATGTAGCTGTGTTTGTAGCGCCCAATGCAATGGTGAGGTCAGAGCTAAATTATTCAGCTTAGACAGGTCAGGTTTAATTCCCTTAGCCTGGCCTAATTTGAGGGTCTCACTTACTTAATTTGACATTCTTTCTCAAAATTTTCAGTGAAACCTTCACTAATAAAATTCCTGTTTCCTCCTTATTTCCATTCATTGCATTCTAAGCACCATTACCTACTTTACTTAACTGCTTCCTTGTCATCTCCATGGAGTAATTCTGCTGTTTTTACATAGGTTCTCTATCATTCCCTCCTCCCTTGCCTATCTGCCCCACTCTGCCACAGTAATGAACAATCTTTTTTTTTCTCCCCCACCCTTTCACAGTTATATAATTTTTCTGATTCTCTTGTCAGTATTTTTAAGTTACTCTTCGTTTCTACAACAGTTATTGACATGGAATTACTTTTTTATCATAGGTAAAAATTCGTGAATCAATCTACAACAAAAACTCAATTTTTGCCTCGTGATATGCAATCAGAGTTGAAAATTGTCTTTCAGGTTAATCGGAGACAACGAGAATTTTACGTCAAATTTCTTTCAACTTTCAGAAAATTTTTCGGCCTTTCGTAAAAATGCTGAGTTTTGTTTAATCGGTCCCGCACCAGAAATGAGAAACCTTTACATTTTTTACATTACATTTTAGATTTGGATGAGCACTTAATAATTTACGCTTCGTCACCCACTTCTATCTTTAATGTTATATTTTCTTAATTTTTTTACATAAAACCTAATTAATTCTTAGTCTAGCTCGTTTTCCTTTTTTGCGCTCTTGCAGACTAATGTTATCGTATGGTGCTCTCTATCTCTATGGCTACCAAACACCCTTTTTTTTTTCCAATAATTTTTGTTGTCTGTTTTATAGCATACTCTTTTTTTTTTTTTAAATCATAATTCTTCAGTTTTTCATACAAATTTTCGTGCTTGGTAGCTTTAATTTTTTTATTCCCACTTTTTCTCTCTCGTCTTAGTTCTTCTAATGATCCTTTCCTTTATCCACCCTACGCTTTCAGCCTCACACCATTTGCTTCACGTGGCTCTTTTCTTTATTCATTTGTTAAATATGTAATTCTTCAGATGTTTGTTTCTGGTGGGCAATATAAGAAAGGCCAAACCTCAAGTGAGAGAAAGCTGAGTAAGGATGGTTATGGACAGAAAATGATGGGATATTTCAAGTCTACTGTATGATCCAATGCCGCTTGCTGACTGTGAATAGGACCTTTGCAAAATGGCTGTTGGATCCTTAATTCGATATTTGTACAACCTTTGACTTAACAGGCAAAACGATAAGGAAAAGAAGTGTACGATGCATGTAAGACAGGTTTAGATATGAACATTATGTTGTACTTACATATAGTATTTACAAATCAAGGAGAATGGGTGAATTTGTTGTTTACTGAGGAATTTCACCGTTCTCAGTATTCGAGAGATTTTTGCAGTGATAAAGATCAGATGTGGGATTAAATGTGGATTTTTTCTCTCTCTAAATGCGCTAATTGCAGAAAATTGTTTCATAAGAGCAGATGGACCAAAAAAAAGAATGTGTTTCAAAGTTTTCCTTTTTGTGCTCGTCTCAGAGCTCCTATGCTGTCTTAAAGCAAACAACTATCCTGATAACATCTCTAGACAGTTAACTTGACTTACCACAAATAATTATGGCCCTGCCTCCCTCAATCCTTCCTCCCCTCCCTTTCCCCATTCTGCTTTCCCTCCCTTCCTCTCCCCATCCTACTTTCTTTCTTTCCTTTGATTCTTTCCAGTTTCTCCTGCCTCTCTCCTTCTTCTCTTATTCACTATGTATGCGACTTTAATTTGAATTTTATCATGAATTCAGACTTGTTATAAAAATTTTGTCTTTCTAGGTACCCCATTGAACACCTGCGTACCCCATTGGATAAGCGTACTCTAATTAGAACCACAGTGGCCTAAAGGACACAAGTGAACCCGGAGAATAATGATCGTACTCTATATCTCTTGACCAACTTAAATCTCTGTTCTTTATACACACCATCCGGCAGGACGAGGCTCACGTGTCGACACCGAGCCTGCCCAGCGTGATTACAGCCAGCCAGTTCAAAAACCAAATTGTGAATCTTTTGGGTCCCCAGTAATATCATCCTGGGAGGTTGGGTTATCTGCACATTCACAATGCCATTTCCCACCCATCTTACACTCATCCTCCCACTGGGCCATCTCACAAACCACACCCAATGAAACATCTCACACAAACACACAAGAGAGAGAGAGAGAGAGAGAGAGAGAGAGACTGATTGATAAATAGATAGACATTTAGACATATATAGTTCAGGCATGGGAGAGGGAATTAGGTAGACAGCTGCGAAAGTTAAAAGGAACTGCGTTAAGTGACGTGGTAAGCAAAGACAATCGAGAAGATTTTATAATTATGCCTGTTGTGAATGTGGTAATGATGGGAGATCTGAATGCTAGAGTGGGAAATGTAGCAGTTGAAGGTGTAGTTGGTATGCATGGTGTGCCTGGAAGAAATGAAAATGGGGAACGAATGATAGCGATGTGTGTTGAGCGAGAGATGGTGATTGGGAATACGCTGTTTGAGAAGAAAGATATTTATAAGTATACATGGGTGAGACAGGAGGGTGGAAGGGTTGTTGATAGAGCCTTGATGGACTATGTGGTTGTGTCTAGGAATGTAATAGGAAGATTGTTGGATGTGAGAGTTCTGAGAGGGGAGGGTGGAGGTATGTCTGACCACTACCTGGTGGAGGGAAAGTTAAGAGTAGGTAAGAGATGGGTGAGAGCTAGGAGGGTTAGGTGTGGCAGGGAGGTTTTGAAAGTGAGTGAGTTGGATAAAAGAGAGAAAAAGATAGAGTATCAGGAGAAATTGAAAGATGAGTGGAACGCAGTGAAAGATCGAGAAAATGGCAGCGTGGAGGAGGAATGGCAGTTGTTTAAGAGTGCTGTGGTGGGGCATGCAGAAGAAGTGTGTGGTGTGAGACATGTGGGTGGTGGTGTAAGAAAAGGAAGTGAATGGCGGTGCGAGGAAGTAAGTATGGCTGTGGCTGAGAAGAGACGTGCATATGAAGTGTGGCTGCAGAGGAAGGATGAGATGTCATATGAACGGTATAAGGAAAAGAGTAATAGAGCGAGAAGGGCTGTGCGTGATGCTAAAGTGGCAGCAGATGAGAGGTGGGGTAGGCGGCTGACAGAGAATTTTCAACAGAATAAGAAAATGTTTTGGAAGGAGGTGAAAAGGGTGCGAAAAGGAGAGTCTGGGAAGGAAGAACGAGTAAAAGCAGAGGATGGAAGGATATTAATTGACATGGATGCAGTAAGGAAGAGATGGGCAGAGTATTTTGAAAGATTGTTAAATGTAGAGGAGGAAAGGGTGGCTGAGATTGTGGTGGATGGAAGGGTGCAAGGAATAAATGTGTTGGGAGAGTTGAATGATTCTTTGATCACGAAGGAGGAAGTGGAGAAGGCAGTAAAGGAGATGAAAACAGGGAAAGCTGCAGGTATGGATGGGTGTGCTGTGGAATCCCTGAAGGGTGGTGGAGTGACTATTGTTGACTGGTTAGTAAGATTGTTGAATGTGTGCTTTGAGAAAGGTATGGTGCCAATTGACTGGGCAAGTGCTTGTGTGGTCCCGTTGTATAAAGGCAAGGGTGATAAGTATGAATGTACTAGCTTTAGGGGTATAAGTCTGTTGAGTGTTGTAGGTAAGGTGTATGGTAGAGTGTTAATTATGAGAGTTAGAGAGGGTACAGAGGGAGTGATTGGTGATGAGCAGTGTGGCTTTAGGAGAGGGAGGGGATGCGTTGATCAGGTGTTTGCTGTGAGACAAGTGTGTGAAAAGTATTAGTGAAAGGCAAGGATGTGTTTTGGGCATTTATGGATTTAGAGAAGGCGTACGACAGAATTGATAGGGAGGCTTTGTGGACTGTTTTAAGATTGTATGGACTTGATGGTAGGTTACTAAAAGGGGTGAAAAGTTTTTATGTAAATAGTAGAGAGTGTGTAAGAGTGGGAAATGCTGTGAGTGATTGGTTTCCCGTGAGAGTGGGGCTGCGACAGGGATGTGTGATGTCGCCTTGGTTGTTTAATATTTACATGGATGGTGTTGTAAGGGAGGTGAATGCAAGAGTTTTAGGTGGTCTGAGTCTGTTAAATGTTGATGGAGGAGAGTGGAATCTGAAGCAGCTGCTGTTTGCAGATGATACTGCACTGGTGACTGATTCAGAGGAGAGATTGAGACAGTTGGTAGAGGAGTTTGGAAGGGTGTGTGAAAGGAGGAAATTGAAAGTAAATGAGAATAAGAGTAAAGTGATGAAGTGTACGAGGTTGATAGATGGTAGGGGGATGAAAATAGTTTTGAATGGTGAGTTGCTTGAGGAGGTTGATTGTTTTAAATATCTAGGGTCACATGTTGCTGTGGATGGAAGAATAGATGCAGAGGTGAAGTTTAGAATAAATGAAGTAGGAAAGGTGCTGGGAGGAATGAAAAAAGTGTTTAAATGTCGTTCGCTTAGAATGGATGTAAAGAGAAGGCTGTATGAGGGTGTTGTGGTACCGACTGCATTATATGGGGCTGAAACATGGAATATGGGTGTAGCAGAGAGGAAAAGTTTCAATGTAATGGAGATGAGGTGTCTGAGGAGTATGTGTGGAGTGACGCGTATGGATTGGGTGCGAAATGATGAAGTGCGAAGGAGAACTGGAGTTGTTCGGGAGATGGCTGGTAGAGTCGAGCAGAGGGTGTTGCGATGGTTTGGGCATATGGAGAGAATGGATAATGAGCGATTGGTGAAAAAGATAACTAGATCTGATGTGAGAGGTGTAAGGCTGAGAGGAAGACCACGAATAGGATGGATGGACAGTGTGAAGAGAGCGCTGGATGCGAGAGGGATGTCTGTTGAGCAAGGAAGAGTGGCTGCGCGTGACAGAAATAAATGGAGAGAAATTGTGAATGAATAAGTGATGACGCAGCCCTGAGGGGATATTCTCCCGCATTTGGTCTGATCAGCTACTCAGGTCAGGTGCGGGTAAGGGGATGAGTCTGTTATGATGTGGCAGGGGTAAACCAGTTCTGCTGTCGGGCCCTGCTGCGGATGTCACTGATTGCATTGCGCAGTTGACCCTTGTGCGGTGTGGTGCGGTGAGGATCTGTCCGTTCTCCCCTTTGGGGCTAAGATGCGAATGAATGTATTTGAATGGATGAGTAAATGGAGAGTATGTCGTCCTGTCTCGGCTACCTCCCTTTCCTTGGGGGAAGCAGCCTAGGTATATAGATAGATAGATAGAAGCCTGTTGAGTACACTAGAGACAATAAGGAAGACAAAAAATATTTACATAGACTAGTTCTTTCTCTAAAACACGATCCGCAGTTGGCGAGATGAAAGTGATAACCCGGGTCATTCAGTAAAACCTGATGTAAAAAATAATAATAATAATAATCTTGACCACTTTCAAGCGTCTTTTTAAAGCAAAACTATCTAAAAAATAATAATAATCTTGACCACTTTCAAGCGTCTTTTTAAAGCAAAACTATCTCCCTGTTTTAGTTCCCTTAATGCACTTCCTTGTTTCCCACTTCATTACGTGTTCCCTTCCCGCCTCACCGACACACACTCACCGACCTCTCTCACTCTGATATATACTCCTTACTCTCCGTCCCTCTCTCCTCATAGCCACTCGCATTTCCACGGTCACTTTCCCGTCTCCTTCGCTCTGCGTCCCCTACTACTCTTTTACTTTTCCACCCCTTTTTCCTGTCAGTCTCCCTACCTTATCAATACCTCTCTTTCTCCCCGTTATTTCTCTCACTGTCTCTGTTTTCCGATCCCTCATATTTAATACATTTGAGTTCGTTATCATCATGTTCACTGTTTTTCGGTATAGCCCCACCGATGCGTCATAAAAACACGCCCATTAATGCCCGTTCCATAACATCGGATTTTAATTATATTGTATATCCCTTATGTAACACGAGAGGGATAGCAGGTGTTATGCTATTTTTACTCTAGCTTGGCCTAAAACTGCCATCTCTCCATCTTGAAAACAGAAATATAGCAATGAGTTAAAACTAGAATATGATGCTAGTCGCGAAGAAGTGCTGTGAAGAACGTAGAGTATAGTATCCTCCTCCTCGCCCACTGATATAGTCTTCTGTTGCTGTTTCGTAGGTGAACTTACTTGACCTCGTGAACGGACTCTTAAAAAAATGTAACTTAATTGTGCAACTCTCATATTCCTCTTTATTGTCTCTTCCATACCCCTCCAACTCTCTTCCTCTCCTAATTTCCACTCCCCTTACCATTCCACGTCTCTTTCATCCTTTTTACCCTTCTCACACCCTCTCAGATACCCCTCCCACTCTCCCAGATACCCCTCCCACTTCCCCAGATACCCCTCCCACTTCCCCAGATATCCCTCTCACTTTCCCAGATATCCCTCTCACTGCCTCAGATACCCATTTCACTTTCTCAGATACCCTTCCCACCGTCAAATACCCTTCTCATTCTCAGATATCCCTCTCACCCCCAGATGCCTTTCTCACCCTCAAATACCCCTCTCACCCTCAGATACCTTTCTCACCCTCAGATACCTTTCTCACCCTCAAATACCCTTCTCATTCTCAGATACCCCTCTCACCCTCAGGTGCCCTTTCACTCTCAGATACCCATCACTCTTAGATACCCCTCTCACTCTCAGATACACGTGTCACTCTCAGATACACCTGTAACTCTCAGCTATCCCTCTCACTCTTAGATACCGCTCACTCTTAGATACCCCTCTCACTCTCAGATGTCCCTCTCACTCTCAGATATCACCCTCACTTTCACATACTCCTCACACTCTGTAGAGTAGATCTGACACTGCATACGGTTGTCCCTCTTCTACCTCAAAAAATTTCCGGACTTGTTTTTCTGACAAGCATGATGGGTTTTTTTTCCTATCTTTTTTCCTGGCGGTTGTCTCGGATGGTGTGGTGGGTGAGGGAGAGCCCTCCTCTCTTCTATCCTTTTCTCTTACACGTTGGATAGATCTTAATAGTATTAGCAATTTTTCCAACAGATACTCTCGTCATGCGCCACCAGCCTCATACGGTATGTACCCCTCTCTCTCAGATCCCCCTCTCTCTTCCTCACTCACTCTTTCATATCCCTCTCTCTCTTCCTCACTCTCACTCTTTCATACCTCACTCTCTCTCCCACTAATCCACTCCTTCCCCACCTATTTCCCGGGAAAAAACGACCCCCAGTCCCCCACCTGCCCACATTTCCACCAACCCCCATAAAAAAGTGCATCTAACCACCCCACATCTCTCCCCGGCCACCGTTTCCCCTAGGGCAGGTCCACCCCGTAATTTTCCTATCTTATCTCTCCTTATCTGCCCCGGTTCCATTTAATTCCTTTCCGCGGCGACCTCCGGGAAGAGAGGAGAAGAGATGGGGGGAGCTGAGACGGTGAGGAAGAGAGAGAGAGAGAGAAAGAGAGAGAGAGAGAGAGAGGGACAAGAACTACATAGAAAATGAGTAAAAGAAGAAAGAAATGAGATGTGCAAGAAAAGGAAGAGAGAGAGAGAGAGTAAACGATGTGGGGAGTACAAAGAGCAAGGAGAGGAAAAACAAAGAAATACAAAGGAACACAGAGAAGAAAGCAAAAGAAGGAAAAAAGAAAGAGAGAGGGACAGGGAGATAAAAGAGAGACAGACAAAGGAGACATACAGAGAACTTGGAATGAATTTAATTTGTTTTTTTTTTCTTGCCAACATTTCAGTCTCATGCATATTCCAGCCTTTTTATATCCAGCAAAAAAATACACACACACACACACACACACACACACACACACACACACACAGGAGAGAGATAAAAAAAAGCCGAAACTGGGGCATAGCAGAATGTTTTCGCGATCCTCCTCTCTGCATTGTACGACTACGTTTTAATTAATTATTTTCATTCCACTGCGCGGAATTGGTCGTCGCCAGTGAAATGAAGCGAAAGAAACACACACACGGCTGCAAAGTTGAAATGACCTGAGCGTATGCAGTTTCCCTCGGCCAGGTCCACCCCCGACAAAAATAAGACCGGGTGGGATTGTGTTTTTGCTGTTCTTCTTGTGTGTATGTAAGGATTTTTTCATCGGAGATGCGGATGGTACGTTTCTGGCGGTAAGGTTTGCGTGTGTGAGGAAGGGAGGTTTTGTGTGTGTGTGTGTGTGTGTGTGTGTGTGTGCGTGTATTCTCCAGCTGGTGTTTGTTTTTGTGTATATAAGGTTTTTTTTCACGGCAGATGGGGAAGCTGTATGTGGAATGTTTTTTTTAATTAACTATTTCTTGTGCCTGTATATGTTTAGGGTACTTTTTTTTTTTTGGGGGGGGGGTTAGTTAAATTTTCCTTTGTGTTAGTTTCTCTGAGTCGGCTACATATGGCTGCCTCATGGAAATTGCTGCTTTTTATTTTCATTAACTTTATTACTTATAATTGCATGTAAGGCATTTTCATGGCAGGTGTGTGTGTGTGTGTGTGTGTGTGTGTGTGTGTGTGTGTGTAATTTTCCGTGGTTGTAGTACAGGTGGTACCGATTACCATACACTTTCATGACGTGACATTAACTTCAAGTGACTCATTAACAGAGTAACAACCCAGACGGTCTCCTGTAACCTGTTACTACGTTGGATGGGTAGAGTATAACGAAATGGACACCTGATGGTTTGGTGGGTTAAAGTTCCTCAATCTAATGTAGCTCATTAAAGTTTACATTGGAAGAATGGTTGGGCTTTTTTTGCACATTATGATGTCACAGAGGGGGTAGCCACATAAAAAGACCTGAATGATAGATAATATTATGAATAGATAGATAGACAGAGATAGATAGATCGATAGGTAGATTGATTGACCGATAGATAATTTCACATCCTTGTTCTTCATGTACTTATATTAGCTTTTTTTTTTTTTGGCGTCGTGCTTCTTGCTGTGTTATGTTTGTTTTCCTCTCACTCTTGTTACCTATTTTCTCCTGATCCTCTTCCTTCACTTTAATCCATCTTCATTTTTTGTTCATACCATTTTTTTTACTGACTTGAGATCTGAAGTGGAAAAGTTTCTAGAGAAGGGAAAGAAGTTGTATGCGGCTTTCATGGATTTGGAGAAAGCATATGACAGGGTGGATAGACAAGGATTGAGGAAAGTGTTAAGAATATATGGAGTAGACGGGAAGTTGTTGAATGCTGTGAAGAGTATGTACGATGGTGCGAAGGCTGCAGTGCGTGTGGATGGTGAACTAAGTGAATTTTTCTCTTTGAAAGTTGGTTTGAAACAAGGATGTGTTATGTCTCCATGGTTGTTCAATCTGTACATGGATGGGGTAATAAAAGAGCTACAAGGTAGGGTAGTGGATGTTGGAGTGGCCCTGGTGAGAGAGGATAGTGTTTGGAAACTCCCTGTACTGTTGTTTGCAGATGATACTGTGTTGTTGAGTGAAGACGAAGGGGAGCTGCAAGGCTTGGTGGATGAGTTTGAGAGAGTGTGTAAGAAACGGAACCTAAAGGTGAATGTAGGGAAGAATAAAGTGATGGTCTTTGAGAGAGGTGAAGTTAGTGAATGTACAGCGAGGTTAGATGGTGAGGAATTGGAAAATGTGAGTACGTTTAAGTATTTGGGTAGTGTGATGAGTAAGGATGGAGGTTTGGAGGGTGAAGTGCTTGAAAGGGTACAGCAGGGAAGAAAGGTTGCTGGTTCCTTGAAAGCAGTGATAAGAAACAGGGAAGTGAGCATGGAAGTGAAAAAGTTACTACATGACAGTATTGTGATACCAACTCTAACGTACGGAAGTGAAGCTTGGACATTGTTGGAAGGACACAAGACAAGAGTGAGAGCAGTGGAAATGAGTTATTTAAGAGGAGCCTGTGGAGTCACGTGGAGAGACAGGCTAACGAATGAGGATATAAAGGAGCGTTGTGGTGTGGATGTGGATGTGATAGGAAGCGTTAGGAGGAACACACTGAGGTGGTTTGGCCATGTGGAGAGGATGGAGGGCGAAAGACTGACGAAGAGAGTGTATGTGAGTGAGGTGGAGGGGGGAAGAGGGAGGGGGAGGCCGAGGATGAGATGGAGGGATGGGGTGGAGAGGTATATGAGAGAGGGGGGTGTGAGTTAGGAGCAGGGCAGTGAAATGGCGGGGGACAGGGCGACTTGGAGGCGATTTGTTTGTGGCCACCCCAAACGGGATTGAGGCGTCTGGCAATAGATAGATAGAGATCTTCTTTTCATATTCTACCTCTTATTTTCCATTTCCTTTTTTCCCAGTTTTCCTCCCTCATTCACTTTTCATTCTCCTCGCCTTTCATGCCCGTCATCTTCAGGTACCCCCATTCATTCAGTTTATCAGTTTTTCATTACATACTTCATATCCTCCTGCTTCATCTGTAACCCCTGTGTTCTATCTCTCTTCCATCCTTCGTCTTCTACATCTTCCTCGCATTCCTTCTCCCTCCTCTTCCCTCTCACGTCCTTCAGCTACCCTCTTACATCCACGAGTTATCTTCCCTCCTAATCCTGTTTACATTCTTGATTCCCATGCCGGCCACCAGAGGGCATCAAAAGCAGAGGGTCATTCATCCCGCCACACAGAGCTAAGATAAACATGGGAGAGACGGGGTTGGATAAACAAAGAAATGGGGAGGGAGGGAGGGGAAAGAGGGGAGAGAAAGTGAAAGATAAAAGAAAGACACGAGGACTGGATGGTTTTGGAACGGAAAGAGGGGTAAGGAAGAGAAAGTGTAGCAAAGCGTAAAGGGAAGAGGAAAGACGGATGGGCAGAGGGAAAGTCGGAGGGAGGGAAGGAGAGAGCAATGGGTAGAGGATTAAATGGAGGAAGAGGAAGCCAACAGAGAACAAGAAAGGGAGTAGCGGAGGTTGAGAGAGGAATGGAAGTTAGTTCAGTGTGCTGAAACAAAAGAAAGAAGGAAGGAAAAGAGGAAAGAGTAGTAAAAACACTCTGTCATAAATGAACAGAAGTGGGATAAAAGGCGAATTGCTTTTAACATACTGCTGAAGACTTCACAGACTCGTGGATGGGTTTTGTGGAGTGAAATAATCAGGACTGCTGAGGGCTCGTGAGATTAACTACCTATTTAATTTGCTGCTGTGCAAATTTGAGGATGTTGGTGTGTTTTCATGTCGGAGTACTGTTTGCAGTTGCATGTGTGTTTGCTTTTAATGTGGGTGCTGTGCGTGTGAGAGCGTAATTGTGCGTGTGCAGGAAAGTGTGCTGTGTGTTGTGTCTGTGAAGCCAGTGAAATTACCCGTATGTTTTCTTGACGCTACCACATCGCTTGAATATATATATATATATATATATATATATATATATATATATATATATATATATATATATATATATATATATATATATATATATATATATATATATATATATATATATATATATATATATATATTGCTGTATTTGTAATGGTTAATGGATCTGCCAGAAGCCTCACAAATGAGAAACTTGAAACTTAATACATATATTTCACTAATGCACCAGAAATATAACAGTATCAGAGAGCAGAACAATTATTGGGTAATATAGCAGAAAAGTAGTAAGTATGCAGTATCAAAGTATTAGAGAAGAGACTGAGCAAAGAGAATGTTAGTACATAGTACGAAGAGAGAGAGAGAGAGAGAGAGAGAGAGAGAGAGAGAGAGAGCATCCATGAAAACCTGTAAGCGAAAAAGAAAAAAAAAGTGAAAAGCAATAAGATTACACCTCATTTCGACAGGTTGGTCTTCTTTTCTCCCCCAGGTCTTAAGATGCAGGATCCCGAGTCAGGACGAACACCCCTCGCCAAGTTTCAATTCAGGTGAGTTTGCCTTATCACCCCCAGGCCTGAGTTAGACCCTGCTTGGGTTGATTGGCTCTCACGACTTGCTGGACGAAGGTCAGGTCAGGTTAGAATGGTCTTCGATATATTGAAGGTCTGAGACTCTGTGTTTGGCTTGCGTTGTCGTTGCTGTTGTTGTTTTTGGCATTATTATTATTATTATTATTATTATTATTATTATTATTATTATTATTATTATTATTATCATCATCAGCTTCATCATCATCACGCTGTTACAATGCTGTTGTTTATATTCTACTCTCT
Source organism: Coenobita brevimanus (assembly GCF_032717465.1). Lineage (NCBI taxonomy): Eukaryota > Metazoa > Arthropoda > Malacostraca > Decapoda > Coenobitidae > Coenobita > Coenobita brevimanus. The sequence goes on along the minus strand of NC_136975.1, from coordinate 6,695,840 downwards.
TTTTTACTTGTGAGAGTGTTTTTTTATTAATGATGCTGTAGTTAATATCTACATATTTAATACTATGGCTGACTGACTATTAAAATATCAGTTGGTGGATGATGATTTACGTAATACTTCAATCTTTATACTTATTTTCATTTCAAATTTGGCTATATGCAAATGTAATACTAAAAGGTGAATTATAGACTATGAACTGAGAGAGTTATAGTCCTCATTGGCCCTTTCAGAACGAGAGTCCTTTACCGATTTAAGTAAAGCAGTCTGAAAGTACAAAAAGTAAAATAAGGACATCATCTCAGTGGTGGGGAGTGTGGTCGAGTGGCTAGGGTGGTCGTCTGCTGTTTGATATGGCTTAAGTTCCATCCAATACTGAGGCAGAGAACGACTTAGAGAACTCATGAAAACATCCCTACTAATACTGATGTGCCAGTCCGGAATGACAAAGTTCAGATACATATTCAATGTGGACGGTGGGTATTAGTGCCGAAGTGGTGACATGTAAAGGTGTGTGGCATGTAGGACGACCGCTACACCTAAGGGAGAGGGCTGTAAAAACCAATATCTCGAGTCGGTCACATTAAAATAAACACTGATAATGCATATTAAAATCTTATCTAATTACCGTTTCTAGGAACCCCGTGTTAAATAATTACATGGATAACACTCTTATTTTTATGCTTGAAACTTTCTCTCTTTCCCTCAAACTCCTCTCTCTCCCTAACTTTTAAGGTTGACATTCGTTCCTTGATTCCCTCGCCTCTCCTTTCTTTTCTCTCCTCCTCTCCTCGACCCTTCCATTCTTTTCCCTCCTCCCTCCTCCATCCCTCACCCTCTCCATTCTTTTCCCTCCTCTTCCCTCCTTCCCTCGCCTCTCTATCCCAGGGTCCTGCATCTCCTGAGTCAACTTCCCAAATATAAAGTTTGGTGGCAACCCGTTTTCCCGAAATTCCGTGGCGGGCATGGGAGGAAGCATTTTACTGGTCCAGCTCTGTAAGATATCTTGGCCAAGGTGCGTCTAGGCCAAAGTTTTCTGAGTGGAAGATTGAAATGTACGGTTCCCCCAGAGAGAGAGAGAGAGAGAATTAGACCACACACCTCGAGGTTATTTTTAGGTGGTTTGTCCTTAGTTGTTGCCAGACTTATTTTTTTTGTTATCGTAGGAGAGAGAGAGAGAGACTAAAGTAATACTGTACTGCAGAACGAACACCAAGAAAAATTAATGCAGTGATATATAGAGAATTGGACCGACTGGCTATTACATCAAGGGAACTCTGTGTGTGTGTGTGTGTGTGTGTGTGTGTGTGTGTGGAAGATAAGAGCGAGCAATAGCGTGGGTGAGAAAGACTCAGAGGTGTGAAATCAAAGAAAGGAGACTGACACTGAAAGAAAGACAGAAAAAAGGAGGGACTGCGTGGGTGTGCGTGAGGGTAGGAGACGAAGAATAAGAAGAGGAATTCAGAGAGATTTTGAAGAAGACGAGAGAGGGAAATTGAGATGAAACTTGATCGAGTGCTGAGATCAGAAGTGAAAAAAATTGAAGGTCCTTGAATGACTGGGCAAATGAGAAAACTCGTGGGAATGTGGAGAGAAAGAGAGAGAGAATCTTGAGAATTAATTTTTTAACACGACCCCTTGGTAGCTACCTCTCTCTCTCTCTCTCTCTCTCTCTCTCTCTCTCTCTCTCTCTCTCTCTCTCTCTCCAGTTTATCAGCTGCTGCTCAGAGGCTTCAAGGTCTCATTTAGAATTCCTCCCAGGTGTTTCTTGTGGCTTGAGAAACGAGAGAGAGAGAGAAAGAGAGAGGGGAGGAGAGGCAGGTGAGTGAGCGATGCCTTGTTCTAGGAAAAGGTGAGACCTCTATTGATTGCATCGTGAATTCTCACTCTCTCTCTCTCTCTCTCTCTCTCTCTCTCTCTCTCTCTCTCTCTCTCTCTCTCTCTCTCTCTCTTACACACACACACACACACACACACACACACACACACACAGGCTTCACCATTATTGGTCCAGTAATTTGCTGGGCTGTGTTGTTCTGTGTTGTGTTGCATTGTGTTAGCTTCTGTTATGGTATGTTTTAATATTCTGTTATTGTGATATGCTGTGTTGTTGTGTTATGCTGTTCTGTTATACTGTATTGTGTTATTCTGTGTTATGTTGGGCAGTTCCTGATGATGCTCTGATTATGTTTCATGTTTGTCTGTCCTCATTTCCTCACACTATGCATACCCTAAAGGTAAATAGATTAGACTAATGGTAGGCAGATTAAACGATGGACTATCCCTTACTACACAGGCTTTACCTACGTCAGTCGAGCGCCATGTTGTGCTTTGTATTTCATAACGATACTCTCATTTCATGCTTTTACCTTTGTCTGGCTCAAATATTTTATTCTAGGCTAAATAAAATCGTGAGAGAGAGAGAGAGAGAGAGAGAGAGAGAGAGAGAGAGAGAGAGAGAGAGAGAAATCATGTCAGTGCTTATTGCTTTCATGGGTGTGCCCTGTTTCACACTTATGATTGTTATATGACCCAGGCCTTTGGTTCCTTCTTCCTCGCATAAAAAAAAAAAAAAAAAAATAGGCGATGTGAAACCATTTAGGGGAACTTCTTACACGCGCGCGCACACACACACACACACACACACACACACACACACACACACACACACAGTTCGAGAAAACTATATTTTACAGTAGTATAGCAACGATAACTAAGGCGAATGTCTACGGGTTTTACTTGCCTCCTTTCGTATCTTTTACTCTCCTCTCTAATAATCCAATCCATTGTATAATCAGAAAGCTGTGGAAAATTCCTCATATTGCCTTGGGTATATTTAGGATTAAAATTGTCACAATTTCACCTTGCAATTCAATGTTCTCTTTGCGTTTTATTCTAAATGACTTCGGGTGATTCCGTAACAGCTCGTCCTTGCCGATTTATTATCAGCATTATACCTCAGTATCTTTTTGTATGTTATTAATGCAAACTATATCGATATTTGAATTATATATATAACCTGCATATAATATGGGGTAGAAGAGTTTGGAAGGGTGTGTGAAAGGAGGAAATTGAAAGTAAATGAGAATAAGAGTAAAGTGATGAAGTGTACGAGGTTGATAGATGGTAGGGGGATGAATATAGTTCTGAATGGTGAGTTGCTTGAGGAGGTAGATTGTTTTAAATATCTAAGGTCACATGTTGCTGTGGATGGTAGAATAGATGCAGAAGTGAAGTTTAGAATAAATGAAGTAGGAAAGGTGCTGGGAGGAATGAAAAAAGTGTTTAAATGTCGTTCGCTTAGAATGGATGTAAAGAGAAGGCTGTATGAGGGTGTTGTGGTACCGACATCGTTATATGGGGCTGAAACATGGAATATGGGTGTAGCAGAGAGGAAAAGTTTGAATGTAATGGAGATGAGTTGTCTGAGGAGTATGTGTGGAGTGACGCGTATGGATCGGGTGCGAAATGATGAAGTGCGAAGGAGAACTGGAGTTGTTCAGGAGATGGCTGGTAGAGTTGAGCAGAGGGTGTTGCGATGGTTTGGGCATATGGAGAGAATGGATAATGAGCGATTGGTGAAAAAGATAACTAGATCTGATGTGAGAGGTGTAAGGCTGAGAGGAAGACCACGAATAGGATGGATGGACAGTGTGAAGAGAGCGCTGGATGCGAGAGGGATGTCTGTTGAGCTAGGAAGAGTGGCTGTGCGTGACAGAAATAAATGGAGAGAAATTGTGAATGAATAAGTGATGACGCAGCCCTGAGCGGATATTCTCCCGCATTTGGTCTGATCAGCTACTCAGGTCAGGTGCGGGTAAGGGGATGGGTCTGTTATGATGTGGCAGGGGTAAACCAGTTCTACTGTCGGGCCCTGCTGCGGATGTCACTGATTGCCTTGCGCAGTTGACCCTTGTGCGGTGTGGTGCGGTGAGGATCTGTCCGTTCTCCCCTTTGGGGCTAAGATATGAATGAATGTGTTTGAATGGATGAGTAAATGGGGAGTGTGTCGTCCTGTCTCGGCTACCTCCCTTTCCTTGGGGGAAGCAGCCTAGGTATATAGATAGATAGAATATGGGGTGTAATACGCAAAATAGGTCGTTTGGGAGGAGGTGCAACGATGTCACCCCTGTCATCTAGATCCTTGTAATTTTCCGAACATGAGTATTATTCGTCATTGCAATCTAAGTGTTCATACCTGTATTTTTGCATAGGTGTTTGGTTTCTGACATAAATAATAACAACAACAACAACAATAATAATAATGATGATAATAATAATGATACATCCATCCATCCATCCATCCATCATCCAATCCTACGTTGCCCCATGAGAAGCGTAGGAGTCCGGGGCTAGGCATTTGGTCCTGATGTTTAAGATGAGAGTGAATAATAATATTATTATTATTGCTATTGCTTTTATTATTATTATTATCATTATTGTTGTTGTTCCTTTTAGGGGGGAGGGAAGGCTTCTGACAACAACAGAACAAAAAATTCCTTAACAAAGTAAAAGATATTACAGTAGGGGAACTCCATGTATTTCTATATATAGGTTTTAAAAATTGCTCAGCTTAAATGCGTGCTGAAAAAACGATATTATAACTGGTGAAATAAAAATGCATATTAGCCTATAGTAAAGAAAAAAATCCTATTGGCAGCTGGAGTGTGCTGCATAACGAGGCTGGTAATAAGGGGGTGTCTTTAATGTTATATTATTAAAGGGGGAAGGGAATGATGGCCCCCACAGTAACAGCAGCGGCCTCGGAAACAGCAACAGCACCTACGACACCAAGTACATTACAGGCATTTACAACAACAACAACAACAACAACAACAACAATAATAATAATAATAATAATAATAATAATAATAATAATACCACTACCATTACTACCACAACAACAAGAACAACAACAACAGACCCGCCCCCCTCCCCAAGCCATAACAAATCCCCTCCACAAAAACATCACCACAAAAAATAATGATGAAATTATCCCTTTTTCTCCACCCTCACAATGACCTCCCTTGTTTTCCCAGAACGGGGAAAAAATATGAAAACAATGGGTCACGAGTAGAGGTCAAGGTCATTGTAAGGTACACCCTAGGAAAGCATGGGGTTAAGAGGGCGATGTGTGGATGAGAGAGAGAGAGAGAGAGAGAGAGAGGGTGGGGGTCGTTCATACTGCTCTTACACCCCACCAGTCTATTTCGCGTGTTGTGGAGACGGCTGTTAGTATTATCAAAGTCTACCCTGCATCTCTTATTCATTTTCCGATTTCACTGCCACATCCATGCCCACACCAGCAGACTGAGCTTTCCCGCAACACATAAGCTAATACCGAATGAGTTTCAAGTGCAGAGCTATTTACTAACAACTCTGCATAATTTCACAATAATATCGCTATAATCGCAATGCAGTTTGGTTCAATAAACGAGGAATTTGAACACAGGTGACCCGAGCGTATTTCAAAAGTAATATTATTTGTTGCAGCGGTAATTTATTGGCCTCTATATACAGCCGGGGACAAAAATTAGCCTACTAATTCATTGCGTCTACTTTAACGGCACATCTTTACTCCCCACCCAAACGTATCTTATCACGGAGGATCATCCATGGGCAGAGATACACACCAAGTCTCTCTTTACTTGGGAATTTTAGCCAGTAGAAGAAAGTGAGAAACAGATGTAGTGGATTTAAAAGCAGAATTTGTAAGTAATTCACGGCGAGATTACAAACTCTTATTTTGCTCATTGCCACATCCATCGTGCCCAGAGATGTTGTAATTGTTTTATGAGTGTGTGTGCAGTAATTGAGGTCGAGAGAGAGAGAGAGAGAGAGAGAGAGAATAATCATCTCTCAAGGTAATATATAAAAACAACACAAAGACAAGGCAAAAACAACCAATTAACAAAACACAAACATCGAATCAACATCCTCAAAAACGAAATATCAAAAAACCTCCCCAATAGATTCCCTTTCGCGTCAGATGTGTAAGACGGATTAGTGTGAGACGAAATTCTGTGTAAAATGCGTCCAAGGAAATTCCGATTGTTCCGTCTACAGAAATTTCATGAGGCCAAAGCGTCTGAGGATTTATCGTGATCTTTAAAACTGCCTGGAATCTTATGAGACAGTATACTTGAGCTTTAGGGTGTTCTCTGCGCCTTTCACGTGTCTTTGGTGTGTTTGGGTTTGTGTCCTTGTGAGTGTGGGCGTGTGTGGTGTGTGTGTGTGTGTGTGTGTGTGTGTGTGTGTGTGTGTGTGTGTGTGTGTGTGTGTGTGTGTGTGTGTGTGTGTGCTGAGGAGAGGTGTTTGTGTGTTTATGTTTGGGGGGATGTGTGTGTGTGTGTGTGTGTACTCCCTTTCCCTAAAAACTGATGATCAGATAAGGTTAGCCTCCAGTACTGATAAAATACCATAATGTTCGTAATTCCAAGTGTAAATGAGTTATTAAATAGGTGTAATTGTAGTGACCTTTTATCACCAGTCATCATCATCATCATCATTCTCTCTCTCTCTCTCTCTCTCTCTCTCTCTCTCTCTCTCTCTCTCTCTCTCTCTCTCTCTCTCTCTCTCTCTCTCTCTCTCAGGGCCCAGTTTGCGTGATGCCGGGAAATAAAATGTACAGCCAGTGAAGAAGTAAATCAGCGGAACGATAGGACAGAAAATCACACGGCAGGCGGGGAAATAACAGGAGGGAGGGAGAGCAGGGGAACTGGGTATTGTACATTGGGTATTCTCGATGCCGTTCTTTGTTTGCCCTCAGAAATATCAACCTGGACGAGAATGCCGATTTTCCGTTCCTTAGCGGCCATATTCACCTTCACTACGAGGACGTCTTGTTATATCCATGACTTCTCCAGACGATTATATTCAGCTGAGGAAATATCATGTACCGGGTATATCCTGAAGGGCTGGGGAAGACAACAAGCTCTTATCCCTCTACCACAAAGACGTGTTATATTTTATCCATTCTCCTCCAGACGATTTTTCTAACAAAAGGAGGTCTTCTCTTATCGAAGGAGGTTAATGAAGACCATACCCGACCCCTCCATCTCGATAAATCTCTCTTAGGGAACGATTTCTCATATAGGAGTTAATAAGGACTACAATAAACCCCTCCACTTAACTAATCCTAGATCTCTCCTAAATATTAAAGGCATTAGTAGACAGCAAGAATATAATACTGTATGCCGTGTCTGGGTTTAATATTGCAGCGATGGGAGGAGGGTCAGTCATCATCTTGCAAGGTCAGCGATGCGGTGTTATAGCAGAGCAGTTGAGAGTTAGCGCGTGGAGTTATTACCTGCGCAGAGCTTTGTCGTATTGGGAAATGGCGCCAAAGTGAAGAAAGGAAAGAAGGAAAAGGTAAAACATCGATTTCATTTGCTGTGCTCGAGCTAAAACACCGAACAAGTACGATGTCTCTTGGAAGTGGGACTGAAGTGAAGAAAAGAAAGAAAGGAAAAGAAAGCAAAAAAAGGAAAGAAGGCAAAAGAAAGTAAAAGAAAAAAAAAGACAGAACACAGAAAAGAAAGAAAAAAGAAAAAATGCATCGATTGCGCTGGTGTGTTTGAGTTTTTGCACCGAAAATGTATAATATCTTTTAGGAAACGACGGTGTAGAAAAAAAAAGAAAGAAAAATTTATTGCATTGCTGGGCTTGATCTATTACCCTGAACACGAATGATACCTTTTGGCGCTGATGTGAATAAGTGAAAGAAAAATCAATTGCACTGCTGCTCTTGACCTAATACACCAAACACGTATAATACCTGTCTTTTTACCACGAAACCCGAACTTCGTGGATGTAATTTTCTGTTTGCATTTAAGGTATAATCCATATGTTGATTTAAGTGTATGTGCAAGACTTTTCCAGGAATTTTGTTACGTGTATTAAGCTTTTCTTAAGTCCATAAAAACGAGAACGGCAATTGTACATATTCTCGCCAAAACCCAGTTGCCATTTTTTCATATTAAGGAAAAAAGCAGATACTCAGTGGGCTAAGCCATCTATCTATTGCCAGATGCTTTAATTCTGTAATCCTTCCAGTCTGAAAAGGCTATGCAAAGCTCAATAAAATCGTCTGGAAGAAGGAAAGGATACACAAAACACCACTGCAGTAAAGGGGTGAATCATGTAATCAACACATCAAACATAAAGCACTTGCAGAAATATATAGCTGTGATATTTCCAGTAAACTGAAACGAAAAATAAATCATTTCCTGCACTGGCTCATCATTACCTTATCTACATTCACCTACGCTAATGCATCAGCTACAAGCCAAGATTCAGATCCCTCATACATTTGTTTCACTAGGAATACGCAAAAAATACATCCACCGTTCATCTGTATACTGATTATAAAACACACACACACACTGCTCTCTCTCTCTCTCTCTCTCTCTCTCTCTCTCTCTCTCTCTCTCTCTCTCTCTCTCTCTCTCTCTCTCTGCTGCGTTCGCTTTCATATAACTCTTAGAATAGTTTATGCCGAAAACTTAACAAGGCAATATGACAGTCAATTTACTCCCAGGGAAAATACTGATGATGGAGCTTAACCAATTGAGGGCTGAAAAAGAGTGTATAGCAATTAGTCATTTTCAGAAGCTATTGTATTTGCTCGGATAGTTCACCTTAATATTTACCTTTCGTACTTTTGTGAAATGGTTAATAGCCTAGGAGTGAAAATGTGCGATTAAGTAATGTGGCGAATACGTAAGCTGAAGAAGTTCTTAAATATCGCTGCTAGAAACCCTGTGATAATGAAATTCATGGATGGATAGACAGATAGATAGACAGACATAGACAGATATATTGACAGACTGATAGATTAATATTATTCTCTCTGACAAGACGATTTCATTCAACAGAGTAAAAATAAAGTTTCTTACACTTTCTCTACCATGATCTAATTAAATGAACTTTTTATCAAAAATTTCAGACTAGTTACTCAGCAGAGACAAAAGCCTACGATCAGAGAGAGAGAGAAAGAGAACGAGAGAGAGAGGAGAGCTCTGTATCCTTCAGCCTCCAGGAGATTTTATTTGCCAGTGATTAATCGTGGGTGGTAAAGGAATTAAAAACAGACCCCATTACTCTTGCTCTGTGACGTTCCAACTTTTGCTTGTATTTTTTTTCACTAACTGCAGGCGATTATTTATATTAGAGAGAAACCTTACGCAGCCGGAAGTTAAAATTATAGATCAAGCAATGTATCGCTTATCTATTCATGCTCCAATAATCATATTCTTACTAAATACAGACGCTTATTCACTATGCAGAAATCCTATGCGGTCAGGGTATTCATATCTCTATCTGCAAAGGATTTAGGGTTTTATTCAGCAGAGAAGAATCATAAGCAGAGTTAAAAAGTAATCTCTGCAAAACTTTCCACGGCGGCAGTCGTGTTCAGATTTACTTCAAGTGCGAAAATCTCTCTCTCTCTCTCTCTCTCTCTCTCGTCGTCTTATGACATGGTGGAGGAGCCATGGGCCTGAACGTGCTAAGGTTTAAGCTCTAGGGTTCGAGTCCCAGAGGCGACCAAAGGTTTTTACATCACGCAAATGCCACCAGGGACGTAGGCCAGTCTCCTACCCTTGACGGTCCTGAGCTGCAGTGGCCTTAATTCGAGTTTCTACCCTACAAAGGGAACAAAATGGAGCAGTTACCAATTACTGTGCTATAGAAATCATGAACAATAAATTTGAACGTATCAGCCGTAATATTTATGCTCATATTTTGCTAACTATAGGCGATTTCATTCGATAGGTAAATCCTATCCAGTTAAGAGATTAAAATGATATAATCCCACGTCCAGTATAATCCCAGTGCTCATTTCTCATAATCGTGGAATTAACTAAAACAGTGGACGTGAAATGACTGGTTGAAATAATTTGTCTATATAGTGGCAGTCGGAGTAGTAGTGGTAGTCGTATTAGTAGTGGTGGTAGTAGTAGTAGTAGTAGTAGAAGAAGAAGAAGAAGAAGAAGAAGTAGTAGTAGTAGTATAGTAGTAGTAGTAGTAGAAGATGAAGAAGAAGAAGTAGTAGTAGTAGTAGTGTCATTATTTTTATTATTGTTGTTAACACTTGCTGTGTGAGAATCCCCCTTCCACATAGGACACTCTGTATAATCAGATGGGCAGCCGTCCATCGATCAGAAAGGTAACGGCAGTAGCGGAGGGGAACAAGATACCGATACGAGCACGAGGGAGAGATTGCATTGGGTACTGATTGGTGGCAGCGGACTGACAGATTGGCAGAGTAGGGTGTGTGTGTGTGTGTGTGTGTGTGTGTGTGTGTGTGTGTGTGTGAGAGAGAGAGAGAGAGAGAGCGTATAATTCCATGTTTTCGCACACTTCATCTCCACTAATGTGATAAATATGATCTTGAGGGCGTTAATATTTTCAACATAATTTCTCGCGTGGTAGGACAAATTCACGTTGGATTTTCTGCTACTTATTCTTGGTGGTTCCAGACGATTCTTCTCAGCTGTAGGGGAAGCCTCTTTAGGGTAAGGGTTAACGAGTGTCATAATCTAACCCTCCCTGGCCCAGAGTCTCTCCAAAGCTGAATGGAATCGGCTGGAAATAAGAAAAATCAGGAAAAAGGACGCTAATTCTGCATAATTTGACTTGCTTTGGCACTTGTACTCGCTCTTAACTGACTAAAATCGTCTGGCAATGTAAGGACGTCGCTGATTTGATAGCTTGACTCTTTCAGGCTCTTGTATTCGTCTATTGCTGAATAAAATCGTCTGTGTTCCGTAGGAGAAGAATACTTGAGGTTCTTCGACCATGAGAGAATGAACGTAGAAAGTAACATCAATTTCAGGCCCGTATGACGTCCTCTCAGCTGAATAAAATCGTCTTGCGTTAGAGGCAATAAAATACTATAGTTGTCTCACCATTACAGAGTTAACCCTTTCACTTTGATGACGTAAATCTGATCGTATTTTTGCTATTTTTCCAGGGGATTTCATGCAGCTTTAGGGAGGCGGCTGGAACTGGAGGGGTTAGCTATTGCTGTTACTAAACCCATCATTATAAGAAAATCGTCCAGAGCTGAGCAAAGTCGTCTGGAAATAATAAGAACTAACAGAAAGTAGTTACAAAAAATCGCAATCGTAATAGTTATCGTTCTGACAAAAAGCGAATTTCGGCCAAGCAGAAGTAAAAAAAGTTACATCATGGTCTCTTATCCCAGTCACCTCTCTACTTAAGGACAACATCATCAAGGGATATTCAGTTCTGTAAATGTATGTAAAAGTCACATCAAAGTTCATTCCACTCACTGCAGAATTGTGGTTATATTGACTAAAGAGAAGTAATAGTTCCCCTTCTCTCTCTCTCTCTCTCTCTCTCTCTCTCTCTCTCTCTCTCTCACTCTCTCTCTCTCTGGTAAAAGCGGGAAAGTGTGCAAAAATGGCACAAAGTGTTAAGGGAAGTGGAGGACGATGGATTACGCAAAGCACGCAGTATTTTTAAAATGCTTCACCTTTAAACTTCTCACAGCGATTTCGTCTATTTCCATTAATTCTTATTCTGCCCGGCCCAAAACCATTTTTTTTTTTTTTTGTAACTAATAAAATCCTCTGTTACTGAAGGGAGTAATGAAGGCTTTATCCAACCCCTCTACTTCCAGAAATCTCCCTTAACTTCTTCAATACGAGTAGGTTATTGGCATTTTTATTCTTTCTATTTTCAGACGATTTTTCTTAATTGGAGAGTAAACTGTAGAGAAGGTCTAAGAAACAGTCTCCAGTAACCCCTCCACAAGCTGGTGTCTCTCCCTTTATTGAACTTAACTACCTGACGGTAACGAGAGAATAATACAGGGTAACAGGTGCTCACTCATTGGTGTGGGATGTGTTCGAGCAAGAGGAACCTATTCGATTCGAGCAAGCGGGACATACTCAAGTTGAGTAGCTTTGATGAAAATGATGCTAAGTTTAAATGTTATCCAGATTCACTTCCCACTGTAGTTTCACCTTTTTCATTGATTGAAGTGATTTTCATTTACCAGTTCATTTTTTGCAAAATTCAAATTAGCACGTCGCCATTTGTGTCGCAAACCAAGGCTCTAATTCGCTCGCTTTTCGTTCTGACGAGAGCTGTACCAAAAATCACCCTAACAAAATCGGTAACGCGCAGTCTCTCATAAAATAGTTATTTCTGAATTATCTTTCATCATTAAGTGACAAATGCTCTGTTTTTAAGATGCCTAATCATATAAGTTACCCAATAGACTTATAACTTCAATAGCTTCAGTATTATAACACTTTTAAAAAACACTTTGGACATCAGTACAAGGTCGAAATGTCTTGAATAGTATCCACATAAGAAGGATGATCTGCCAAGCCTTTTTACAGGGAAGGGGTTCTTGAAGCAGTCCCGTATTAATTACTGGGACCTGGGTATCCAAAGACAAGCTCGGTTAGAATAGCAAAGCTTCAAGATTATTTTTTTTTATATAGTAAATTTTTATAATTGTTCCTCCTCCTTCATATCCTTTCTTATGGTCTTTCCGTGGCTAGTTTGCTCCAAATCCGGACCACTCCACTAGAGAGAGGTAAACTTCTCAAGAGCACGGGAGCTTAGGACGGAATGGCAAGAGGTCTGGCATTAATGGCAAAGGACCCAACTTCTCCCAACTCGGTTACTTACCCAACCGGAGACTTGAAAGTCCGGTCTCATGATTACGAGACAGTCGTTCTGCCGACTAAGCTGACCAAGGGGCTATTCCATGATTTAAAATACCTGGATGGCAGTACGCAAAGAATGGCACTGTGCAGAAAATCAGTCATGATTCTAAATATCATTGATAATAACACTGACATGTCAGCTGCCACTTTCATTCGCCTTCAATCCAGTACTGGGGTTCAAAATGTTAACTGCAGGAAAGGCAGAGGAACATCCAGTTAACAGCTCATTACACACTGATGATCCCAGGAAACATAAGCTAAACACTAACTTTCTGCATCCAACACAGCCACATAACTAAGTAAATATTGGGTCTGCAAGATCATGTACCAAAGATGCAGCCAAAAGATGATCAAACCAGTTGGTAACGGTTTAGAATAAGAGAGCATCAACCAACAGATAATTTAGAGAACGTAGTCGCTAGAAGAGTGGATAAAACCAGCAAGGAAAGCTTAGAAATAATTTAAGCTGTGAAGAAATGAAAAGGAACCCATTGTCTTTATTCTGTGATTACCAAAGCTAAGTAATATGACCTGTTTACCCTCTAGTGTAAGGTGGGTTATGATTAGATGGTACAGCAAGTGAAAACCAGAGTCGTGGACTAATCAAAGAGGCTTGCTTCGTCCAAATAATTATAATCCTCAAGCTGCCATTAACCTCAAGAAAATGGGTAAATATACTGTACCTTGACCACTGATAGGGTTAATCGAGATTGGCTTCAACCCCCTCACTGAGAGATTTTAGTCATCTGAATAAAATCGTCCATTTCAATACAGTGTTCATTTCCCAAGAGTACCACTGCTTAGACTTGTGTATTTCAGTATTCACCCTTGGAGGTGTAACTTGTGTGACTTACATTTCTTCTTAAAATGAACCGACATATTGCTGAGATCAGCCATGGTGCAAGTACATCGTTCAAGACAGGTATGGGAAAAAGATCTCTGTTATATTTTTTAAAAAATTCGATTTCAAGGTCATTCTTCAGGTGTTCTCATACGCGTCCTGGATGTTCTCTAAGGCCAACATTCTCGTCCGTTGAAGAAGCTCCCTAACACCTTTTCCTAAGCCATTTATTTTAGTTATATTACGCCTTACTGTCCTCTTTTGGGTTGCATAAATCCTTCTAGTATCGTCATACTCTGCATAAATAACGTACAAAAGGATATTACCCAGCCATGTCCAAAAATGAATCGCTAACGAAGAGGTGTTAGGGAGCTTTCTTAACAGACGAGAATTCAATCCTAAACCCCCAACATCGCCCATGGTCTACGACTACACTCAACACAAATAATAAATAAATAAATTAATTAATTAATTAAAATTGGGCATATACTTAGTGAAACAAAAAGACTCCTACGGGAATAATTTCATCACGACATATAGCATCTCCATGTTAACTGGAAAACACAGATTATTACATCTTGACATGACTCTCCCCTTTATATGTAATCCAGCTTGACATGACTTTCCCTTTATACGCAATAGAGCTTGACATGACTCCCTTTATACGTAATACAGTTTGACATGACTCTGACTTTATACGTAATACAACTTGACTCTCTATATACTTAATATAACTTGACATAACTCCCTATATACGTAATACGGGTTGACATGACATCCTTTATACGTAACACAGCTTGACATGACGTAACGCGGCCAAATTATTACCATTACAATATGATTACCATGAGCTATGCTTCCCTGCAATGCCCTCACCTGTGTCTGCATTAATGTAGATTTTTAACGTATTTATGAAGATTCTTAACTCGTTCGCAGTGGTCTCTTCTTCAGTATTTTACCCCAGTTAATATAAGGCCTGTATATTAAGCTGGGAGGTGCCGTGGTTGCTTCATTGCGTTAATAAGTGGACCATTAATTCTTCCTGTGTCGAAACAAATCGATTATTATATTTTAGTTAAAGCCAGACGATTTTATTCAGCTTCTACTGAGTCATAGGAGCCCGAGTATGTTAATAAGCTGAATAATAGACACTTCCTATCTAACTACAATTTTCATTTCTTTTCGTATTTTTAATTTTAATATCCACTTGAGGTTGATGGTGATGTGTTTGTCAAAGATACAAATGAAGATAAAATAATTAGACTATGACACAGTTTAACTCATTTATCTACGAAGGCAGCTCACACACATGTTGCATAAAATATTCTGTCGGTAACATGAGTATAATAGTCAAGATTTCTATCGTAGTAGAGATCATTTTCAACACTTAGATCATGAGAGGCCACACTAAGATGAATGAAATCGCAGGTAAAACATACTATTAAGAACATCATCATCAGAGGGTTAGGCTGAAGAAAATCCTTAAATATGGAACCAGCAGCAGACCAGAAACAGAGCCGCTTATGCCAGACAGACACGCCTCATCGAAACAGTACATACATGCATACATGCATACATACATACACCCCGTTTCTCCGACCATCCCTCCATCATCCATCACACATTAATCACATTTATAGCCCGGCCTTCTTGAATCATTCCTATATACCCTCTTCTCACCCCAATACACCGTCATCCAACCCTCATAATCCCTCGCTCCTCCCATCCATACTCCCTCCCCCACCACACACACCTATACCCTCTCTCCCGCCACAAATACCCATACCCCCTCCCCCACCACACAAACTCATACCCCCTTCCCCACCACACACACACTTTCCTCACCGACACATACCCTTTCCTCATCGACACACTCACCTTTTCCCTCACCGACACAAACACTTTCCTCATCGACACACTCACTCTTTCCCTCACCGACACAAACACTTTCCTCACCGACACATACCCTTTCCTCACCGACACACACACACCCTTTCCCTCACCGACACATATCCTTTCCTCACCGACACATTCACCCTTTCCTCAACGACACACACACACCACCCTCCCGCCTACAAACACCCTCAGCCCACCCACACACACCCTCACCATCCCACCCACACACACAGCCTCACCACCCCCACAAGCTTTCACCCCACCCCCATATACCCCCCACCCCCCCACCCTGGCCGCACCAAAAAATCTTGGGTAATATCATCAGGAAGGAAGATTCTGGGATAGTTCTGGCATTTGTGGGAGGTGTTGGTAGGATATTTATGAACATTTTTTAGCTTAAGCTGCAACTAGTAGGGGTTATTATTCTTTTTCATCACACAGTTGACATAAGCTTCATAACCGGGGTAAATATGAAAGTGAAAAATGTAATATGGAAACAAAACTATTTCTGATTATAATTTACCGCTAAAGAAGGTCGTTTATCCCGCACATTGACTAAAATTCCTTATAAATACGACTCCCGGGGCTCGAGACTGATGTGTTGCGGTCAGCGAGAAGGAATACAAATAAAGGAGGAAGGAAACTCGGCAGGTGGTGATGACGGGGAAAATGGCGTGCGAGGAAGATGTATGTGTGTGTATATGTTTTTTGTCCGTGTTCCATTCCTTCCAAGGAGAGGTGGAAGGGAAGGAATTTTCGCTTATAGCCGACACGCTCAAGGCCGCTGTTGATACACTTTACACGTGCCCAGGCTAAGAATACTGGAAAAAAATACGAAAGATTAAAGAATACATAACACTGCTTTACGCTCAGTATGATTACATTTAACACCATGTAGCACAAAAATTCCATAGATGAGGAACACCTGTCCTTAACTCCATTCCTGTCCTGGAGGTCGTAATGAGGGGGTGTCACAAGGGTCGTTTCACCTTCCTTTCGTTTACGAAGGCTCCAACAGCCTTGCATGCGTCGGCCCTCTCCTAATGACGGACCTCCACACTGCTCAGTTTCTAGCAGCCTCTCTGTTCAATCCCTTATCCCTGATGTCACACTCTATGTATATATATATTCGATGCATCACCCTTGTCATTGCAAAATTGACCATGAAAATATTAGACGCTCAAGGACGAGTCAAATTCCGCAGGGGTTAAGGTTAATTTTTACTTAAATGTTGGGTAACAGGTGAGCTGTTGTAATGATGTCAGGGATGGTTTCATATTCCATGGCTGAAGTGGCAATTAGGTTTTAAGAATAATATATTTCGATGGTGCAGTCTGTGAGCTTATGAACTACTTTTTTCCTTTTTTCATTGCCAAATTGTGAGGATTGTGAATTCCTCCATAGTTCTTATAAAAACTAAGTTCATACTAAAAAATGAAAATTCTATTCACAATTATTCTTAAGATGTAGGGATGGAAAAAGTGTAAAACAAGTGATGAAATATCTCAGAAACAAGAGAGCGTTTGGGACGGGAGGAGGTTTATAGTTCTGTACCCAATACTTTCCACAGTTACAAACGATTTTGTAAGTCCAGTGTGTGTGTGTGTGTGTGTGTGTGTGTGTGTGTGTGTGTGTGTGTGTGTGTGTGTGTGTGTGTGCTCAAATACCGTCATGCCCTCATTACCCCTGGATGAAAAACGACTTAAAGCTTTAGAAACAGACTGTCTTTCATCACTTGATACAATTTACAGGGAATCGGAAAGAGTGCGTCCCTGATTACACTGTGAAGGGCCCGACTCGACGTCACAAGCGAGAAACTCAAGTGCAATTTATACCCGAGACGATGAATGAAAGATGACGAATCCAATAGTCTAGTCGTCCGCCAAAGGGTCAGGTCAGGTGGAACTTGTTTATGGCCATGAAGAGAAACAAAAGAAACTTACTTACGGCGATGGCGAGAGAAAGAAGACTTATTAATAGCGAATAAAAGAGAGACGTGTGGGTAAATTTCCTACGTATATGTCAGTTTTATTTGCAGCGTCGACAAGAGAAAGAAGGTGTATTAATAGCAATGAGGCTGGGGTAAGTTTTCTACAAGGCAAAAAAAAGACGATTCAGACTCACTTATGACAATGAAAGGAGATTTACTTGTAGCGACGAAAAGAGAAAACTCAAAGCATATTTACGGCGGGAACAATTGAAAGGACATTAATGACAGCAAGGAAAAAAGAAAGCTTGGGTGAAAGTTATAAATGGTGATAAAATGAGAGAACTTAAACTTACTTATAACTTGGAAAAGAGGCTGACTGATGGCGGGGAAGAGAAGAGCGGAAAATTATTTATGACGATGAGTTCAGAGGAATGAAGTCACGGAATGCAGAGTGAGAAGGGATGGTCAGGAAATGGAGAGTGCGAATTGTTACGGAACAGAGAAAGATAATGTACACTTTAAGTGAGAATGCTAAAAATCACTACTGTCCCGTAAAGTTCCAGGTTCAAAACAAAAGAGTTAGGTAAAATTACAAGTTAAAGTTTAATGCTCAAATTAACAACAAAACATTCAGGACTCATAAGGATAATGTAATGGCAAATAAACAGGTTAAATATATGGTTAACTGCAATAGCCTCTGTTAACACGAAATCAGCGAGAGTAAATCCATCTAAGTCAGCCCCGATAAAATGAAAATACACCAGGTAATGCTCAGTTAATGCAAGATAAATTATTACAGATACAAACTATTATCAAAAATGACTGACATAAAACCCAACATTAATCAAAAACCTCACTAGGCCTAAGAATTAACCTTATGCTACACAGTACAAGAAAAAATACAACAGTTATACTCAAATTACACACAGCTGCTAGATGTTTGGAGATTTCTTGAGCACTCACAATAATAATATCTGTACAGGGGAGGACAGAGATGTGAACAAAATGAGGAGCAGATCTAAGTGGCAATGATGCAGAGACTGAGCTCATTATATAGGGGTCAGCAGAGCTTGATACAACTTGTAAGAAGGACGCGCAAATGAAGCCATGGGGACAAAGAGTTGACAATCCTGCTCTGAACTCCAGAAATGACGACTTACTCTACTATAACGGTAGAAGGGGGGAACTGAGGCAGAACACGCTCGTGATCAAACATGCAGCATACTGTGCGTTAAAATTACACAAAGGATGATGAAATCATAGGCTATGTAACAGAATACTTTCAAATATTTAAGCAGTGTTATGAACGTGAATGGAAGTTAAGAGGATGAAGTGCATGAAGCGGTACAACAAGAAAGAAAGGCTACTGGTTCACTGAGAGCTGTGATACGGTATAGGAGAGTGAGACTGAGGTAAAAAAGTTGCTGTATGACCTTATTTTTATTTCCACAATGACGTATAAGGTTTGAATTTTGTTGGAAAGACACTAGACAGGAGTGACAGCGGTGAAAATGAGCTATCAAAGAAGGTATATATGAAGTTGCGTGGAGAGACAGACAGAGGAAAATAAAGCAGAGTTATGATGATGATGTGGATATGCCTGAAAGCATTAGGGGAAATACCTTTACATTGTATGGCCATGTGGCTAGAATAGTGACTGAGAGGCTGACTAGCGTAGGAGTGTGTATACAAGTGAGGTAGATAGGGAAAGGAGGAGAGGGAGAGGGAGGATAAGATGGAGGGATGGGATGGAGAGGTATATGAGAGAGGGAGATGTAAGTACGTATCACTGACGACTAGGAATCAACCATCCTATTGTTTTTTTCATTCTTTAACACTCTCAGGCTCATGTAACTCGCTCTGAGGTGAATAAAAACTTTGGTGTAAGCTGAATTAGAAGACTAGAGTATTCCCTCCAGGAGTAGGTTAATAGCGTCACTTTTAACTCATGTTTCTATGATTCACTCTCATCTGGTACTGTATAATCAACTGTCTCTGTCTGGAACACCATACTCGAGTTGTCCTGACCATGAGGGTGTTAACAGGCAAGGTAAACGAAACAAAGATAAAATATAGCAACAAAGCACACAATGCGATCGTCGCCTGATTGCATCTATGTCACAGATTGGTGGTGGTAGTAGTAGTAGTAGTAGTAGTGATAGTAGTAGTAGTTGCAACCCCAGGCTCATCTGAGAGTGAACCCACTGGACAGCAGGCTGAGTCTGCTTTCCTAATACAGTCCACCATCCTCCTTTTGAGGTGATAGGGCGGGAGTTGGGGGACGTTTGTATAACCAGGCAGGAGAGACAACCGGTTATATCAGTGCCACCACGTGAAGGCGTCCCTCTCCAGCACCATGACACAGGGTAACCAAAAGGAAAGGAACACTGAAAAGTTTAATACGTGGTTCTGGGACAAAAAAAGATTTCTAACCATTCCTAACCTTACAGCTTATCCTCTCAAGTAACCCTGGACAGTTTTCTTCCCGTACAAATTACATGAATATATGCAGGAGCAGCGGGTTCTCTAAATTTCAAAAAACTGTTAGAAGTGGAACGTTTCATTTTCCCATAGTGCTATAATTTCCGGACCTGCTCCGTATAATGTGTCGCTGAGTTGAGTTAGGTTATGTCCGTTCTATCGTCCCTTGTGACACATTCTCTCTCTCTCTCTCTCTCTCTCTCTCTCTCTCTCTCTCTCTCTCTCTCTCTCTCTCTCTCTCTCTCTCTCTCTCTCTCATGGGTAGTGAGCGCTGTACTTTAAGTGGCCCGTAAAGCCCTGATAAGCTTCATGACGTCAGCCGTGAGAGTGAGAGAGAGAGAGAGAGAGAGAGAGAGAGAGAGAGACCATTTCGATACGATGCCACTATTTAGTATATTTATTCTCGTTACCTCAGACGATTTTATACATCTTTGGATTGATAGAAGGCTTATGCTAACCCACCTGCAGACGATTCTCTCTCTCTCTCTCTCTCTCTCTCTCTCTCTCTCTCTCTCTTCATATTCCCTTTATTAAGCCTCTTCACTACGTCCAACCCTTCCACTTCGAGATGTCTCCCTTTTAACCGCAGAAAAAAAATCGATCTACCAGAAAATTATATGAAAAAAACGTTACTGTTCTGATGGTGTTAATCGACCTTTTGCAGAGAAGTGCGAGGAAGTATAACAGAGAAGAAAATGAAGAACGAAAATGGAAGAACAGCAAAAAGAACGAATGAAGTCTGAAATGAAAGAGTTCTAGTATTGTCTTGGAGGAAGATATGGAGGAGGAGGGATGGCTGGAGTAAAGTATGTATACAAGGAAGCAGTGAGAGTAGATTATGTGATTACTTTCTCTATGCGTCCAGGATAAGAACAGAATAGCAGGAAGGCTCTCCCTCACCCACCGATCCCTTCGAAAGTGAGAAAACCATCATGCAGTTAAGAAATACAGTCACTGAAATCTAAAAGAGGAAAGAGTGTTAAGCAGCTGTAAATTGACAGTGCTTTAAACAGACATTAAGAATTACCGATAGAAGGACAAAATCGTGGAGAATAACTTGGAGAAAGATGGAAGCGATGTTGGCAAATGCATGAAGACGAGGAAGGCACAAAGGGAAGGATATTCAAGAAGAAACTCTGGAAAAAGGCAAAATGGAGGAATGAATTTAAAAAGATAACATAGGCAAAAAAATTAAGTGAAGGTCTATATACAGCGCTTCTCTTTCACATGAACGATTTCCTCTTTATTGCGGCAACGGCTTACTCAGCGTTATCGGTGTCTCTCCTGCATCATTTATTCATTTCCTATTCTCAGTGTCACACCCACGCCCACATCAGCAGACTGAGCCGTCGCCACAACATATGAGACCACCAGGAGAGTTCTTCCTAGAGCACTATTTACGGACCACCCTGTACATTAACCCCTTCAACACGATGCCGTCTTGTTTTTTTTTTCTGCGACCGATTTACGATATTATTCAATGCTGAGTAAATTTATGGACTGAAGGTGTTTTTGTTCAATTTCCATAAACCCTTCACTAAAACAGCTTTCTCTGAATTAATGAAATCACTTTCTTGTAGCAGGAACTAAAAAATAAAAAGTAATAACATACTGAAGGAGTAGAGTAAAGGAAAAAAGAAGGAAAGCTGAACAGGATGAATAAAGAACTGAGGGAGAAGAAAGATGAAAAGATAAAGGAACAACCTGAAACGATGCTAGAAAAATGAATAAGAATAATATGAAAGAGAGAATATGGAAATAAACGAAGACGTAGGGAAAGATATATAAAGGAAAGTGAAAATG